>NC_139484.1:60380882-60762944 GCF_008360975.1 Lichenostomus cassidix | reverse complement strand
ATAGTGCAAATTCCTTAGATATCTTATGATGGGGGACTCACAGCAGACACACAAGGTGGTGACAAGCATGAGCCCCTTATTATCCTCTGATACACCTTTTGATACCCTTTCTTCACATGCATTGCAGCTGCTCCTCATTACATTAATTTTGGTTAACAAACTATCCACAGGTGTCTTTTTTAATTAGTTACACACATCCCCATTCTCTGCTTCTTTCTTTAACAAAGTTGTTTATTTCTCTTGTTTAGGGGCACAGCTGTAACTTATTTAGGTTTAGGTTGCTCACAGATTTTTCTTATTTTACCACAATCCCCCCTTTTTGCCTTTTAACTACAAATGCTGAACACAAAAACTACAAAGCCGTGGCTATTATGGCTATGCAGTTTTCATTGTGAAAATTTACCTTTTAAATGATGTCCATTTCTACCAGTTTTTCCCTTGGAAGCTAAAAGTGCTCTGGAAACAACCAAAATTTGTATAATCGGGCTGCTTTTGTCTATTGGAGGTTTGTAGACTGATATTCCTTCATTCTAGATACACTTTAGGTTACCATGTTTTATCATTTCACCCACTCTAGGAGATATGACAAGAACTTTGTTGTCTCAAGTTTCAATTATCTTGTAGAAATCACATAAAGCTTTTGAGAGTTGAATTGTATTTTGGATTTATTCTTTCACCTTGGTCTTTGCATTCTGGACACACAATCTGGATTTACTGCACCATGCTAGGTTCAGTCTGCTAAACTATAACTTGCATCTGTCTTCTTTTACTCACAAAATATTTTTCTATTGCCCTTCTCTTTCAACCATAATTTTTACACTTTACGCAAATAACATTCTTTCAAAATTCACAGCAGAATGTCTAAAATAAGGATTACTTCTGCTGACATTTGGGCCCCCATTTCTATGTTCCCAGATGCTTACCTGGGGCTGGGTGTCTCTTTTTTTAATTGTCCAGACCTCTTTGGGCTCTCACTCCACCACTAGCTGCTCTCTGATCCTCAGTCTTGATCCTTATCACATCAGGATCACCATTTGATGGTGGACTGACAGCTGACTCACAAACATCAGCCCCTTATTGGCCTCTGATAAACCTTTTTATGCCCTTTCTTCACATGCATTGCAGATGCTCCTCATTACATTATTGTTAGTTAGCAAACTGTCCACAGGTGTCTTTTTTAATTAGTTATACACGTCTGCATTCTCTGCTTCTTTCTTTAACAAAGTTGTTTATTGCTCTTGTTTGGGGGCACAGCTGTAACTTATTTAGGTTTAGACTGATCACAGCTTTTTCTTATCTTACAACAATCATGAAGTCATGGCATAGTTACTGCATAAAGTGTAGTTCTTCACATATGAGAAGATGATAGAAACTTTCTGCTGCATAAGTGAAAACTGTGGGTGTAAATCATGAGTTTTAAGCTTAGGTTTTCTTTTGCCTAAGTTTGCATATCATGCTAATGCCTCTTGTAACTAAGTGTCTTATAGTTCAAGCAACATAATTGACTTTGTGTACTTGTTGTCTTCTCTTTTCTTGTGGAGCTGGAAATGGAGTATCATGAGACAGCTTTAAATAAGCAGGTTAAACAATAGGGTGGTGAGAACTCAGTGATTATTGGATGTCCACAGGATGGTTTGGGATTACATGGGATGTTTTGGTTGATTTAAGTCAACCTGGGAGCACTAGCTAAAAAATTGTAAGGTGCTTTGGCCTTGCAGGGTAGGTGGAACAGTGACTGCAGCTGACAAATAAAAAAATCTGTCAATCAAAATTGTTAAAACACTGTGAGTAGTTCCCCACAAGTAGTGCAAAATAGATGAAGAGAGGTAAAGAAAGCCATACAGAGTACCACCACTGACACAGAAATTGCAGATTATCAGAGGATGTCCCTGTGTGCATTTTGAACAAGTGTCATCAACAGCCAAGCACAAAGACTTCCAGTCCTTCCCACCTGCTGCACTTTGTACAAACATACAAACCCATTGCCCAGGAAAGAGCCACGTGTCTAATTCCCTGCAACCTCACAGTTGTTCAGGGTTCAAGTGGTTTTGCAAATAGGGTAAAGTACTGTCATATCCACGTTTACCTGGAGCATGTATTTTATTTTTATTTATTTTATTTATTTTATATAACCAACTTCTCCATTATATGACGAGAGAGTTTTGCATTTTTTCTGTGCTATACATATTCAAGGGAGAAGCAAAAGAAAAATAATGTGGTTTGCTTTAATCTTGTGTTTTCCCCACACATTTCTGCAAATAGTCATTTCTGCAAATGAACAGTGAAATAGTAGTAGCCCTGTGCCCATTAAATAATCCAGGTTAGGAAGGAGTAAAGTAGCACAGAAATAGTTTTTCTTCAGACCTTTCAGGATGAGTTTCCTTCACTCTAACATAAGCAGAATACATGATTGTTGTGGGCAAATTGAGAAATAGGTAAATAGATTGCACTACGAGAGGAAGAGGTGGAAGTTTTAAATTAGTACCCCTGAGTTCTGGAAATGACTTACTCGATTGTATTCCATTGCTGGTTATGGCACAAACTGTTTATTAAACACTATAAAGTGCAAAGGCTTCTGCCACTATCCAGGTGTTTGCTGAACTCAAGGTTTGTATTGAAATTTGGTCATTGATTTCCAGGGTTAAATCTAAATACCCTCTGGGCTATTTTCAATACATCTTTGAATTTTAATGTTGAGTTAATAGAACCTATTTTAAGGTTTGCAGCAGATTTCATGTCTGGCTTGTTCCCAGTTCCAGGTTTTTAAAAGATTACCATGAGCAACAGCCATTGTATCTGTCAAGGGCTAAATGTAGAGAATATCTACTTGTATATATACATACATATTTGTATTTTTCTATTTCTTATTGTGACACAACAAGAAAATTTGCAGTGGATCAGATTTTGAATCCTGTTTCTAGAAAGTTGTACTTAGGCTTAGATGGATTGGTCCCTGTTCACCACCTCGCCACCCCTCCCATCACAGTTTGCACACCTAGAAAATAACATTTGAAGTTAACTTCATCTTGCTGCCAGCCAGATAACAGTAACCCTTCTGGGACAGAATACAAGCTCTTTTTCCCTTCAGCATGGGAGGGGGAATGTGTGGACTGCTAAAGGGAAGTATCTGTTGACAGGAGTGTGGAAGAATTTCCCTGTGATACAGGATGGATCCCTTCCCCTTAAACTATTGAGTGTTGTGTTTGCTTGACTTGAATGCCAAAAGGGAGAACACAGAACTGATGCAGAACTGCAGAGGTTTTAGCACAAGACACTGTAAACTAAATAAATAAGGATCTTGAGCATTTGCTTGCTGCTGCTGCAGGAAAACCCCATAACTCACATCTGATTAGTGACACTGACCTTGGTTGGGCAGCACCACCTAAAAACTTTCAGTTGACTACTGAAAAATACAAGACTGGAATGTTTAGGCTTGCACTTTGAGAAATCATTTTTCTTGAAACAAATAACATTTCTAAGTTTTTCAATCTTTCCATTTCCATTGTACTTTGTTCTGTGTAGCCTTTACTCTGTGCAACTTCAAATATCTGCTCTGCAGCTTTTCATTGCATATGCCTCCAATATAGTTGGCATGAAGAGATTTTTTAAAAGCTGACTTTAATTTACTGATGCTGCATTGCCCAGATCAATACTATTGCATTTGGAAAGTCTATCCTGCCATTAGATTTACCAACCAGAAAATGGAGACCACTAAAAGGCTTGACTTCAATTCACATTTCTAATAAATCTTCTACAAATGTGGATTATGATGCAGCATTTTTTTGTTCCTTTGAAATACTAAAGAGATTCTCCACTATTTCACAGGGACTGCTGTATCACTGTCACATATGATCCTTCAGGGTGGGATTAAATAATTATGTGTGCCTTGCAGTGATTTAAAGCTAATGCTTTCTACTTTACTCGTGAAAAGAAATGCAAGAGGTGTAATGGGACTGGCCAAGACTGAAGCAGTCATAACCTGGCCTATAACATCTAGTTATAAAGTTTGTTTTCTTCTCTTTGTATACTTAATTTTCTGAATGCCATTAACCAGTAAACGTGTTAAGAAAATGGGCATCTTCTACTTATGAGTTTAAATTTGTCACTTCAGTCACAGAGGGTACAGTCCTTGGCTGTTACTCAGTATTAATAGCTGAATTAAAACAAGCAGTTGCCAAAAACACTTCTGAAAAGTGTCTCTGATTTTCCTTTCCATTAATCCAAGAGAACTACTTCTACTTTTCTTCTTTACCTGCATTCTCAGGTCATGGTCCTCTTGGGCATGTCCTCTTTTTGTTGATTTCCTTTGGCTGTGAAATCACTCAGCTTCATTCAGTGAAAGAGGAGGACTGAGAAGAGAAAGTTATGGAAGTTTGGTCCTTGTGTTACTGTAGTGGTGACTCTGATCACTCTTCGCTATGCAGATTTGTAGATGATGAACAAGCAGACTGTGCTGCTGTATAACAAAGTGATGGAGTCCTATTTCTCCCCCTAAAAATAGGTTTTTTTTGACGTTATCCTATCGAAGAAATGTTTCAGTTACATGAAACCTTTTCATTATAATTTTATATATTCATCTCAAAACAAGCAGAAATTGTTTTTTTTCCTGGTAGCTCACAATTTGCTGTGCTTAATATAGTTGTATTTGCAGTGAATACCTAGAGTCCTCTTCTTTCCTTTTAGTAGCTTCTAAGTATGTTGGGGTGAGTTTTTTGGCAGAGAAGGGAGATAACACTCCATCAATTTCTAAGCATCAAAGCATGACTGTGAAATGCTGCCTTCTAATGCATATTCCCCATCTGCAGGACTGAAAGGAATCAGCAAGATATAAAAAGCAAATCTTTGTTGCATTCAAATCCAGTGACCATCTATCTGATACTGCCTTTAAATTTATATCCTGGATTTTCCCAATAGATCAGTAAATGTCTATATACATTCTGCAAACAGGAATACATAGCTCTAAGGTTAAAGGAATGTAATTTTTAATGATGCCCTTTAGAGCATTTCTCATTTCTTTCCAAGAGTTATTGGACTCCAGGCATTCATATGCCATACAGATATATATATTCCCTTCATTATGAAAATTCCAATACAAATACCACCATCTTCTTTTCTTTGGGTCATTTGGCCTGAATGTTTTACACACCCTGTCCAATATCAAGTTACATTTCAGTCAAATGGCTTGCAAGTTATCTCACTGCTTGAATGAGGCAATTCTGCTGCTTTCCATTCAACTTGAACTGGTTTGCCTTTAAGTTTTATTATCCTTATTTATTATTTCAGTTGCATAGCAATGGAAAGTTAATCTCATTAAAATGATTAATCATTCATTTTTTGATGGTTTAGTGTGTGGTTTTTGTTTGCTTGTTTGCTTTTGTTTTGTTGTTGGTTTTTTGGGATTCTTTCACCTGGAATTCCAAGCTTTAAAAGTTTAGCAACAATTTTATCTGGCTCAGAAAAAGTGGTGCTGGGGCCTTGAGAGGTCCTTTCCTTGCAGTCAGTGTTTTGCTACATCACAGTGATTCATCAGTTGCAGTGACTGATGGAAGGGATAAATTACAGGTTATTTATCACTGCCTTTGGCAGATGCACATAGAGAACTTTTACCTCCATCTAGAAAAGGTGCTGGAAAAATCTGTCATTCATGTTAAACACTTGGTTTTAATTCAGAAGATGCTCAGTGTAGCAGCAAGAAGACTGACTTTGACTTCTTGGCTTCTGGTTCTCAGGATGGTTGTTCAAAATACAAGTTCTGCTACAGACTCCTGTTGGTTCACAGCACAGTTATGCATCTGAATGGCTTTACAGAATGTCATCAGACCTTGAGTGATGGAAAACATCTCATGGAGAGGCCCTTTGAGAAGATAATTTATCAGTTTCCCTGTTAGTTATTTAGCCTTCCTCTGTAGTCAGTGGATCTTACTGAAATGTGTGTGAACAGAGAGTGTTTAGCTTATTTCAAAATTATATTTCTCATGCAGCCAAGTCCTGGAAGGTTTGGGGCCACCAGGCTAAAAAGTAAATGTAGCCAAATGAGTTCTCATGTCCTCTTGCTCCTGGGGTTCCTTTCAAGAGCAGCTGTCTTCCCCAACAAATTACCTTGCACCAGCTGATTTGTGGTACCTGATGTCTGCATATCCTTACCTGCTGTTCATAATTCAGGATTTTCCACTCAATCTTCCTTGGAGTGCTGTAACACAGAGTGCTGACCTTGGTGTACAGTTGATTGGTACAAGGAGCTCAGGGAGCCACTCTGTCAGATACAAATCCTACCTGAACACGAGAAAAAGTGATTAAACACTGAACTATTCTTTGCCTGTAGGTGATCTGTTTCATACTTGATTCTCTTTTAATTTGGTCCTGATGAATTAGGTTTTCTCTTTTTTTATTGTCCTTTTTATTTATTTGTTCTGCAGATGGTGTGGGTTTTTGTGTCTGGTGGAAAATGAGGACATAACATTTAACTTTACTGCAAAATTCAATTATAGGAACATCTTGATCTATTTTAATACATACCACTTCTCCCCTTTGAACAGTGTTGTGAGTTGTTTAAATGTGCAAGTTATTGATCCACAATAGAGGGTTGTGGTTTTGTCCAGTGAAGAGAATCTCTGTCAGCAGAAGTTGTAGAGGTTTAGATAAGCAATGGCTTGTGGCTTTTGCCTTTCAAGTCCTAAAACTTATGGTCAGGATGACAACCACTAACTCCTAGGCTGGACAGCAAGTACTAGTTTTATTTTCTTTTACTTCTCAGTCCCTAGTGGCTTCTATCTATTTTTCTTTTTCTTCTTCAACTTTCACAAGTTATCAGGATGCACATCCTAAGTCATTGAAGGAAGGGCACGCTGATTGAGAATTTGATAAATTACTTCTTGTAATACGATTTAACTTTCCGAGTATTCTTCATTCCTCTGGTGTTTTTCTCCTCACTTGCTCCATATGTTCACTTTCTGTCATCACCAGCTGTAAGAAATGTTTTTGGCTCTTGACTCCAAGATATGTCCAGTTACAACCACTGTCTTCCAGGCTGCAAACTTTTTAAAATACAGTCTTGACTTTTACTTTTCCTTTGCCGGTCATGCTGTTCACTTACCTGTGTGACTTGGTAGAACAATGCTGCACTTTTAGTGTTTCTTAAATAAATTTCTTCTGCATATCGAGGAGTATTTTTCTCTGGGAAAAATATAAAGAAAGGGAATAAAGGCTCACAATAGAAAAAGGCTGTCTGTGAGAATGAGCAGAAGAGATGAGATTGAAAAATGTAAGGAGAAATAAAACAAAGCTATTTGAAAAGTAGTGATGGACTAAAAAGAGGTGGTCATAAGGAAACAAAATCTGTTTTAATTTTTAGATGCTCATGGAATAAAAATCCATTTACTCTCCAGTAGAACATTTTGATTGCTGAAGACTTACAGCAGTTACTTGGCATTCCACAAATGCTTTTGTCATTATTGGGTTTTAGTTAATCTTAAAACAAAAAATCTCTATGTTTATTTCTTTTTCCCCCCCAATATTCTGTAAATCCTCCCTCTGAAGTTATTATGAGAAAACAGTATTACTTCCTTTTTTTTTTTGGCAAATTGAAGTTAAATCTTTATTTTGCCAAAGTATTGCCACTGGTGAGAGATTAACCACTGACTCTTCAGTCTCTCTTGCCTGAGGTTAATTTATGGGGATTTTCTCAATCCCAGCCTAAAGATTCTTGGCTCTCCTACTATTGCATAGTTCCCATCAGTTCAAATGCTATTAGCTGCTGTATGCTCTGGTTGTGAGCACAACTCTGAGCAAGAAAACATGGAGTAGTTGTATGATTCAGGTATTATACTTGTGAATTTTTTTATACAAGCTGTCAAGCTGGTTTGGTTCACAGCAAGACACTAAAAAACATATTAGATCTTTGGAAACCAAGGAAATGCACCAGAACTGTCTCTTCAGAGTGAAGAGAACATGTTCTCTGCTCATCAGCTTTTCTCTAGTGGTTGCCACACACTTGGCTGTGGACTGATCTGTAGGTGTTTATGTATCTACATGAAAAAAAATCTTCCAGTAAATTGCATTTTTTTTCCAAAAAGCTGGGGAGCTGAAGCAAACTGCAAGATTATTCAGATGAAGGAAAAGAGAGGTATTAAGTACTGGAATAAAAAGCTGGTTTGAATTGCAGATATTTGCTCAGACTGAAGAGTCTTCTGTAGCCGATTTGGACCAGAGACTATATATTCAATTCTGAAAATTCAATGAGCATCCTTATCACTAAGCTGTTGAGTGGCTCTGAAATATAGGCAATAATGGAACAAGTGTAAATGCTCCTTCAGACAGCTTCAGATAAATAGCTGAACTGGATGCCTTTCTTCTTGTTTTGACAAGAAATCTCACTCTCAGATGCTCCCCACCTCTGCTGTTAAGGGCATTCTGTGCACACCATGAAGGATTTGCTGGTTCTGCAGTGGTCACAGAGCTCCCCTGGGGCAGAGCTGCCTGGTTCAAACCTCTGCTCCACCTGAGGCTCACACTGGGTATTAATATGTCCCCCACCTTGTAGTAAATGCTTTAAGTGCCTCATCTGAAACAGACATGTATTTCAACCTTAGAAGACTTTAAATTTCTCTCCCTGCAGTCTGTGAAAATGTTCACAGCCTAGGAAAATCATTTATCACCCTACTAGACAGCTGAACAATCTGCCTCTGCATTCTGACCTGAAAAACATGATCTGAAGAGCTGCTGTGGGTTGGAGTTTCCAAGCACAGTGAGCAGGGCTAACCCAAATGCCTTAACCTTTCAGTTCAGGGTTTTAGTGCTCTTGGTCTGGCAGGAGTCCAGTGAACCTTCCCCTTTGGGTGTTGCAGCATTAATAGAATTAATTCAGCTGTGCCCAGCCAGTGCCACAGGTGCTGTCTTGTTTATCCCACCTGAACCTAGAGCACAGCTATTCAAGGGAGTGAACTCTGGTGCTAAAAAGAGCAGTTGTTTACTGTTGAATTCATCTCCTTTTGTAAGAGGAGTTTTCCTGAAGTAGGACTGAAACAGGAAAGGATTGTCAGGTTGGCAAGAAGCAGAGAACCAAACAGCAAGTAAGTTCTTTTAATCACTACTGTAGAGTTTAATTTGCTTCTTCGGTACTAAATATGTCAAGTGGCAGGCTTTCTCCAGCTTCCATTAGCTGGTTTTAAATGGTGTCATTAGCAGAAGAGGAGGGCAGGGGAAAAACACAAGTGAAAGCTATCTTAGCCCAATGCTCCAGATAAAAGCATGTCAGAGTTGAGATAAAGTTATATATAGTTATACAGAGTGTCTCCAGATTACTGAGCAAAGAAGTGAGCCAGGGCAGGAGGAAGTATCCTGACTGTAAATGAATTTCTGTTTTAGTAACCAAATCTTCTTCCTCCATCTCTGTGGATAATGGCTGAGTTTCCTCAATGTCAGAAGGCTGACAACCCAGATTTTTTTGAAGATAATAAAATCTCCTAATTCTGGTGAGAATTCTGACATTCTTTTAATTAAAGCAAAGAGGCAAAGATTAGGGGAATAAAAAACTCTTGTCTTCTAAGGAACTTTCAAAGCTGTGTAGTATTTTCTTACAATAACTCATGTTGTCAAGCAGTCTGTGGTAGCAGATAGCTGGAACTTTCCAAAAAGGTGTGGCAGTTCTGATGGAAGCCTCTCTAGATGATCTCATCCTACTGGAACAACCCATTTTGCAGCTGGTGTGACACTTACCAGCAATTCAGCTGCAAATTTGTCAAGAGTTAAGTGCAAGGATAGATAAATTCAAAACTGAATGAATCAGAGGGACTTGGAGTCCCCAGCGTCTGTGTAAATACAGCCACATGTAATGGCATTTTAAGGTATAGGAATATTTTAAGATCCTGATTAAATCTTCAGACTAATTGGAAGATGTATGTTGAAATAAATATTTAAAGAATTTTATTTCTTCAAGCATGTACTCAAGTACTGCTTTATAGACAAAGATCATTCAAGGCATAATGAAATTTTCTTGTTCCAAAATTAATGGTAACTAAGTTGAAAAATTGAGTTTTGCTAACAAATTTCTTTTCATTTTACACATGGGAAACGAGTCAGAGATTAAATCCCCAAAATTATGCAAGAATAGCATTGATGTTTGTTGAACTGAAATGTGAAAGCACCAACTCTGAAGGAGGATCATCCTTGGCTCAGTATCTTTCTAAATTAGAAGGTGGTAAGAGACAGTGCTCCCATCCCATGCTTCTGTGGTTAATGTATCTCTCAGAGAGGAAAAAATCCATGTTTCACACCTTTGCAAGGGAGCAGATTTAGAAAAAAAAAATCATTTAAAAACAAAAACTTAGTACAAACTGAAGATACTTCCTTTGCATCCCTCTTTGAAAATAACTGAAATGGGAAATATTCAGAATGTTTGAGGTTTCTGTTTGCTAAATGAACAACTAACACTGACACCCAATAGTTTCAGTTCTGCTGAGAATTTTTTGGGAATTGCCAGGGAAAAAAGTAAAATTTATTAATCTGCTGGCATGCATGTCCTATTCAAACAGTTTGTAATAATAAAACTTAATCTGAGAGAACCTCAAATTTTGCCCATCATGTATTATAGTCAGCTGACCTGCTGTATCCTTCTTAGTTTTATATATGAGGAAAATCAAATATCTTCTATTTCACAAGTAAGGGTGAAAGATGTTTAGCATGATCCTTTAAATCTGTTGATATATGAACTTTGAAGATTGAGGCACAAAATTTAAGAATGAAAGTCTTCAGCACTAAAAATCAGAAACAATTTTATAGTAAATATGTATTTAAGAAGATCTTAAATACTTATATCTTCTCCAGGGCTACTGGAATTCTTTCCAGTGAGAGGCATCCAGATGGTAACCTAAAGAAATATGAATATATATTGCAGAATTTTATTAGAAGATGCCAGAATTTAATACATAAAATATATAACAGGAGCTGAAAGACTTCATTTATGAATGCACTTTGTAAACATCCCCATCAAAATGGTTTTCAGGAATTTTGGGAGGGAAGTAAGAGTTAGCCATATTCCAGTTAAAGTAATTCAGTGAGTTAGTGGAATTATTTACTGACAAAAGAGGAAAGAATGGGGGTAAAAAAAAGGATGGAAACTGCCTTGTTAATGGGATGGATTGGTACCTGAAAGTACCAGTGGGACCTAAATTAAAAGTGCTTTCAGACTTGTCATGCTGGTCAGTTGAAATCCAGCAAAACCAGGCTCCTAATGATAGGATAAGCAATAAACATTAATGTATGTTTTCCAGATCAAAACATTTTAAACCAGAAGATCAGTAGACAACTAAGTCAAAGCTGCTTTTTAAGTCAATCTAAGTCCAATTAAGTTTGCCTGGATTAGTCAGGGAAAAGGGAGGGGAAAAGAAATCCCTATTGATGTACTGCTGAGCAAAGGCAAATAGGCCACTTTCTATTTCAGTGTTTTTAAATCTGAAAAGGTTTTATATATAATCACTTAATGTTCTGGTGTGTTCCAGTGTTGTTGGATTGCATTCTCCATTAGGATATTATTGCTGGTTGGGTCTGTTGTGTGTGTGGATTTGCTGTCTGCTGGTGTGCTCTGGTTCCTTCTCCTTCTCCATCATTTCTGAGCTGATTGGCTTATTTCTGTCAGTGGTAGGAGAGTGAAAATTGAAAAAAAAATTAGTCAGAAAAAATTGTATATTTGGAATTTAAATTTTTTTTTCTTAAGTGATTGAATAGTGGGGATGTCTCAAGATCTCTATTACACTACCTGACCTTTTTCCCTGTGAATTAGTACAGAACCTGCACTGGGGAGGAAGATTTGGATAAAGATGTAATTATAAACACCAAACAGAATTTCTGTCAGCTTTTATACAAGGAAAATTCACCAGGGACTCATTCACAGACAAAGAAAAGCTTCATCACTGTCACAGCTTGTGAAAATTTCTTCTGTGGTGATGTGAGGTGTAAGTGCTTTATCCTCAGCATGTGGGGTTCAGTTCAAGGGGTGCTACAATACATATCTTAAAATATTTTCCCATTGTTCATTTGAGACTCTCCTTCTACCTTGAATCATGCTGGGCAGTGATTAATCCTGTATTTTCCCAATGGTTTTCATGTGTGTCATTGCAGTGTAGCTGTGCATATGGCATAAATTCTAATTCTTAATGAGCAAGAAATGGGGAGATGACCTAGAAAGAGAGATAGGAGGAAGAGAAGGATTTTCTCTTTTTAGAGAAAATGTTCAGTTTATCCTCACTATTTTTATACCTGTTTATGAAAATAGGAAATATCTACTGAGATTGCGAAGACAAGAATTTAAAGTTGTGATAAATAATATGAGTGAAAAAGCCCTGCTGTTTAAGGTCAGCCTGTGGCTTTCTTGCTGTGCATGCAGAGCTGTGCCATCTGATATATATTTGAAGTCCCATCTATAATAATCTGTTCCACTACAGTCACTGGAAAAAAAAGCAAAAAGAATTCCCCAAAATCATAGCAAATCAAATCAACACCTCTTTATCTATTAGTTTGCACTGGAGCAAATTAATTGAAGAGTTTGACATGTAGATTTTGGTGGGGGAGCAATTAAAAGAGCAAAGTTTTGTTTTTTAATATGAGGGGACACAAAAAGCAAATGGGATGTTTAAGTTGTTCTCATCATAAACACCTTCCTGTAAAAGTTGGAGGGCTGTTGTATAGAAAATTTCTATTTGCTATGGATTTTAGCAGTGCAGGGGATTTCCTCCCTGCATCAGTCCAGCTCGAGATGTAAAGCTTCTGAAAACATTGGAAGCATGAAAATAAACCCATATTTATTAGTTTTGGTGTTCCAGTTTTATTAAGACAATCTATAGGGAATCTGGAAAAGAATGAAGTTATGCAGAAACTGACACAAAAGTCTATGTCTTTCAATAATGAAAAGATTATTAAACAATAAATAAAAAAACAATTCCAGAGCAAAAATTTCACTCTAGCACATTGAACGTAGTGCTGAGTATTTCTATGAATTAAGCATAAAGTCTTTCCATTTTGCTTTTGGCCAATTACCCAGCATTGAAGATAAAACTTGCTTTGCTAATTAATGTGGAATTCGGGGTTGCTTTCCTGAAGGAACAAGACATACCTGTTTGATTCCTTTGCAGTAATCACTTCTGGTTTCTACCTATTTCAACCAAATTTAGTAGAGGTTCTCAAGACAAGATGTTCCTAATGGGCTTCATATAACTAAGCAACCACATAGCAGAGAAAGACCATATCCATGGCCTTCATTTCACTACAAGAACTGTCATAAAATTATCTGAAAACATTATTAGAAATCAGGAAATACACTAGTGAAAAAAGAAATTACTATCCTAATCATGAGAAAAGCTTAAATTAGAGTTTAGAGATCACTGATTATCTGAAAATCCATTGCTGGAATACAAAATCAGGAAAACAAACTTCATAAATTCACTTTGATGTGAATATGTTTGAAAGAATGGGAAAGATACTGAAAATAGCACCAACTGTGGAGGTTTAAAAAGGAGGTTGTCACATGGAGACAAGAAGTGATGTGCAAGAGATTAGATGATATAATACAGGTGCTGAACAAAGCTGAGCATTTCAGGAAAAAAGGAAAGTTGAAATTTGTGTGATATTTGGATATCTATCTCAGCACCATGCTTCAGCCAACAATTGATGTTTCAGGTGAAGCAGAGGAATCAAGCTCTCATATTAAGTGCTCCCTGTTTGCAGATGTATTTTAAGTCAAATTGCTCCAGAAAACATTGTGGTTTCTGTGTTTGTAGCAATCCTCACCAAACCTTTTGTTCAAAACCTTGTAGAATCCCTGTTGGTTGTAATCCTCCAACATCTGCAGCCTGCTTTGGAAGGGTGAATGCACAAAAATCAGTCTTCTGCCTTGTTTCTCCTTCTTTCCCACCAACTTGGATCAGTCTGTCTATGGTCCTTAGCTCTTCTGTGAAGGACAGACAACATCAGTCTTTCCTACTCTTCTTCTCCTTGACACTCATGATTTTTCTTTTTTATCATTTCCTGCCTCAGTTGTCTCTTTCCAATATGAGATGTAATAATGACACCACACCTCTGACATCCTCACTGTGATTCTTTGTCCTTAAATGAAATTGTGTGGGGCAGGAAGGGACAGGAGGGATTTTTGTCCTCCAAAGGTACATTTACTACCAATCTAGTAATTATGGCTTTAAAAAGACCCCCAAACCCCTCAATTGGTCTGATGCTGTCAAAGTATTTGTTTAGGCTTCTAATATTCCATTAAATGGCTAAATTGTGTCTCATTCTCTAGCTGAAATCTGGGAATAGAATCCAAATGGATTTAGACAGTAAGATGTGAAAAGTATTTCCTCCAACCTGGGGTATCAGAAGGGCAAATAAAATTGACTTTTATTTTGAAACTGAAAGATACAAAACTTGGGTTTATTTTGTTGTTTAGGGGTTTTGTTTTTAAATTTGCAAAGCAATTTCTGGCCAACTACACAATCTTACTGTGTGGAAGTGGGCAAGAAAAAGCACAACAAATACACCAGAGTATTGCATGTGCAGATTCACAGTGACTTTGAGAAGTGACAGGAGAAAGCAGGAAAATAACCAGTGAGAAAAGCCAAAGCACAAAGGAGACACAGTCACCAAAGGACATCAAGAATTACAAGTAGGTTAGTGCTAATAAAAAGGTTGATAACATATGTAGTTAATATTCAGAAGAGAGGCAAAAATAGCAGATCCATATGCTGGTGTGGCTAAAGCTTTTTCACCTTTTTTCCTAAGTTTAGGGGCAAAAAAGCCCCCAAGCCATAATTGGGCTGTTACACAGAGCCAGCCACTAAAAACCACACAAGCCCTCAGCATAGAATACATTAACATTTGCTAATTGTAATTTAGAGGCTTTTAAACATCTGCACCCAGTAAACTTCATTCTGGGTACTTAAGAGGTGCCAATGATCTCTAAAAGCAGTTTGGGGAATAAATGAGGTGCCAGAGGATTGGCAAAGGGAGAATTTGCTTTTGATCTTTAAAAAAAGTTGGGAAGGGGAGGAAATCTTGGGAGTTGTGGATTAATTAGCTTCAGGTTACTTCTATTAAAAAAGAAAATGGTAGAAAAATAAGTTACTCTTACCATTACCATGAAAACAAGGAGGTGAATAATCATTATGGATTTAGGTCAATTGATCCAGTTTCCCTCTACAATATATCCAGAGCTGTAGATAAAGGAGAGTGTCAAAAGCACAGTTCTATTTGCAGGAGTTTTCACCTTTTAGCAAGTAATGATAACAATTTTAGTAAATCTTTTCACCTGACATTCTCATAAGCAGCCCAGGGATCCACAGTCTAAATATAATTTGAAATATGCCAAGGTGGATACAAACCTGTCTTGAAAACATATGGAGAGTAGTTACCTGAGATTTATTATCAAAACAGGAGAATGTATTAAGAGAAGTTTCTTGGAGTTCTTGGATTTGATACCAATCAATACTGTGGTCAGATTTTAGATGACAAATCACAGCCTGTGGTCTTTAGATTTTCAGGGCTGCAGGCACTGAAAGAAAGAGCAAAAGTTCAAATGGATTTTGCCAATTTTAAAATACAGTCTGTAAATGTTTAAAGGATGTTACTAACCACACAAAATTGCAAGGTTTTACTCTGACACACAAATAATTTGTCAAAAACTAGCCATCAACCCTGCACCACTTAATCCTGTGTTGCCCCCATTATGGTTTGGGATGTAGCATTTCACGAAGGACAGAGAGCACTTGAGTCTGGGGAAGAATAAGGGTCTGGAAACCACTAATTATGAGGAGAGACAGAATGACCTGAGGCTTTTGTAATTAAAATGTGATAGAAAATATGAAATCTTCAGTAGTACAGAAAAGGTGATTATGGGATGACTATTCAACTTTTTCATGCAGTGATTAACTAAGCTGCAGACCTTCCAAAGGATGGTATGCAAACCAAAAACATTATCAGGTTGGAAAAATATAAAAATCTTGAAAGTATTGCCAGGAATCTCCAGATCACACTTGCTGTAATTTTGCAGACTTGTGCAAAGCTGGTGACTCTCTTTCCATATCCAGTTTTTTACAGGATTTTTCTAACCCATGTATCTTTGGCTGCTATTGGAAAGAAAAATATTATGGTAGTTGGCTGTTTGGTCTGACACAGTCTGGTCTTCTCAATGTTTCTATGCATTTAAAAGAGAATTATTGGGGTGGGGTGCAGTAAGCATGGTACCTTCTGTGTGTGGACACAGAAAATAATGTTTTCCCTACTCACCAGGTGTTGCTTGCAAAGCAGTAACTTCCCTTGGTGGCAAGGAAAACTCCTATTAGGCAATTGCAGGGAGAAGAACCACTGAAATTAAAGGTTTACATCATGACCTGCTAGAAAACATGCAGCCTTGCTGCCAGCTTTGAGGGCTTTTGAGAAGAGGTTAGGAAAATAGCTGAAGAATGAAGAATTGCAAGTATAGCTGCTGCTGCTTTGGAGGGGGAGAAACAGCAAGATTTCTTGAGTACCTTCAATCCTCTCAGTCTGTGATTAATTTCTCCCTCAGTTTCTGAGAGAATAGATCACAGACAGTGTAATCAAACCCTCAAAGTTTAGGGGATTTTCAGTGAGATGACAAGTGAGTGATGACTTGTCAAACCTGTCTCTGGCCAGCCTCAGATGGCAGCAGTATTGGCAAAGAGCTCAGCTCCTCTTCTGACACCAGAGGGGATATCTGCATTATTCCAAAGTGGGGAGTTGTTTGCTAGAAAGCTGAGTTAAGCAATCTTAGTCTGAGGATGGGAAGTGTTTGGGGCTGAGAAATTCCACAGTCAGATGTGAAGCTGATGTACATCATCTTTCTATTCTCCTTGAACTGCAGAAAGAGTTAGGAGTTCTGCATTATCCATATAATGGAGTGATACAGGTAGTAAAACTCTGCTCATCAATTCCCATTTTCTCCCAAAATGCATCACGCATAGATTAAATATTTTAAAATTACTCCAATTAAATTTCTCTCCCTTTTTGTGAGGATTTCTTTTCTGCCTATACTTACATTTCAAGCAAGTCAAAGGCAAACAATAATTATGACTGACGATGGATGTCAATGGTTCACACCTGTGTTAACAATTAGAGCACAAAAATATACACTTTAGTTCCTTATGGAATCTCAAGGCATAGGAGTGTCAGCAGGAGAATACTCAAGATTAGTTCTGTAGGTTCTTAACTGTGCAAATGTGAATTTGCTGTTTGCTTTGAATTTCAATAGCCTCGAAAGATTAAATAATATTTCTTCCTTTTGGAAGGTAGAGATTTTATTATAAAACCTGCAGAGGAAATAAACATAGAAATATTCACCTAGGGCCTGCTTTAATTCGCATGAAAGCTGAGACAAAAGCTTTTGTTGTCTCTGCTAAAAGTTGGTTTATTGCATAGAGTTTAGTAATTTTCTGAGTCAATTAAAGTGGGACTACTGTGATCCCTTGGAGGGCTTGGCATAAAGATGCAGCTCAGGAGAATGACTTGCTGTTGGGTTTCCACTTGTTCTGCTGAGTTTGGCTGTGTGGAACAGCTACTGATGCAGCTTCATGTCAGGTTTTACATCTCTCCTAAACCATACTTTATCATTTGTTTGCATTTATTTCAATTTTTGTGAATGTGAATCTTGCCTACTTCTGATAATACCAGCACAGACTAGGAGGGTATCAGCATTTCTGGGTTTGTTGCAAGACATTTACAGTTGGATCTGTAATCTTAAAAAAAAAAAAACAAATTACAAAACGTGCAAGCAAGCAAAAGAATCCCCAGACAAGCAAACCCCAAAACTCTGCAGAGCCAAACACCTCTAAACCCACACAAACCAATAAAGCCCCACTGTTGTGTGCATCTTGCTGTACTATTTGCAAATACTTTGATTTCTCATGCTCTATCCAGCTATACACATAAAGTTTTGGGACAAACTTGCTCACCTTCTCTTTCTACCAGTACATGTCAAGGCACTCTTAGGTAAAAAGCAAAAATAACTTTAAAAGCTTTGCAATGGGAGCAATTCTGCATGTGCTAGATAATTAGTTCAATATTTGAAGGCTGATATTTGAAGGCTGATATTTGAAGGTTTAAATTTAAATTTATTACCAGAAATGGTATATTTATCCCACAGGTTACTCTCAGCAGCTCACAGTCCCAGCTCAGACAATAGTTACAATGTGGTCACTGTGTGATCAGCTCTATGTTCTGTCAGACTGCCCTGTGCTCCATAGCCTGCTTCATTTGGGATTCAAGTTGTCAATCCATCTCTGTGCACAGGAATGATCACCAGGTACAGCTCTTATTGATGGCCAGAGTAACTGGGAGTGACCACTTGGCTGTGAGCACTGCAGAAAAGGAATGTCTCGAGGAAGGATGTCAGTGCACAGCAAACTCAGCAGAAGTTACCCTGATGCTGAATTTGAAGTACAGATGTAATCTGTAAAATTATGTGACAGGAAAAATATTGGAGTACAAAATGTTGTAACACTTGAGAAAGCAAATGGCTGGTCTATCTCTGGGTAGAATATTTCATAAGTTCCTGAATTTCTTACGCCTTCAAAGAGCTAGACTAAAATATTCCTCTGCTAAAATGAGCTGTCTGTACAATATTTAAAATACTTGGGAAATGTTCTGCAAAAGCAGAGACTGGCTTTAAAAAAATACCTGCAGTTTTACATCTCCTCAAAGATTTGAATTCTGCAGGACTCCAAATTTTCATAAGAGGGACAAACAGGTTTATGCCACTAATGTGAGCCACATTGCATGTGAAAGTGTAGGTGGTTTTTTGTTGGTTTTTTTTCTAAATCAAATTAACTTGGTGCAATACAATGCATGCAGGATTGCACACAGCTGCTACCTGATCCTGGAAAAGTCAGTTCTTCATCAGCTGAGGAGAGAGACAAGATAGTTTTACATTGAAGGAAACTAATGACAAATTAGCAGTATTTTGCTAGTGTTTGTCTAGTTCACTTCATCTGACCTTGCATTTGTATTGTGGAGTTCCCATGGCTTCTGTTAGAGGTTTACAGACTAAATAAGGAAAGATAATCTGTTAAAAATCAGTCACCAATAGTCTTTGTAAACAGGTTCTTTCAAGAATAAAAGTTAAATAGTTTATGTTTGCTCATGTTTCTGCTATTGCTCACTGAATACCTTGGAACTCTTTTTTGTTTATCCCTGCAGAATCTTTCATCTAAAGGGAAAACAAAAAAGTAATCTTTTTCTAAACTAGCATGTCAGACACAGAGTGGGTGTGTCCATGAGTGGGATGTATCTGAGCCTGTTCAGGTGTTACAAGCAGAACAATTCACTAACCAGGAGCTCCAATCTGTCACCACTCAGCTGTGACATTTGGTTTGAACCATCCATGAACAGATATATGTTTTCTCATAGTTGAGCTGGTTCATAGTTTTGCAAACTGCTGCAGAGGGTCATGTTGGCACTCACCAGATGACTTGCCAGAAACATTTAGTACAGGAAAATTCACATGCAGGTCCCTCCAGCTCACCTTTTTTTTTCACCAGACATTAATAAGCAGTAATTTGAGGTGCAAATACCTTTTCTTTTTTGAGGGTTTTTATGAAAGAATGAGGTTTCTGATGGGAATGACTAATGATGGCAATTTGGAGAGAGTTATGTAATTGCTTTTTTTGAAATATTTTCACATTGAGTTTTGTGAGCATGGAGTTACTATTGGCATATTTTCTGCTTAATAATTCCTCAAGACATTGCCTAACCAATTAGACAATCAGTTATGCATCTCTTGAGAGCAATAGTAGTATAACTAATGGAAACCTCCAGGTATGATGCTGAAAATGGACTGCCAACTATTCCTTTCTGCTTCTTCAAACTTGCTCGGGGTGGTGGATGCCTTTTTGCTTGCTAAGAGAAGGACAAAATTATTTGATTTATTATTGTTTTTGCAGAAGCACAGCTAGTGAACATTCTTATGTAGGAACATAATGGTTTAGACATTATTGTGGTATGTAACAGTGTGCCTGTCTACCTCTTTTATGCAGCTCTAACAAATTCTTCCTTGTTTGTATACAAAATATTCCCATTTTTAAGTTTCCATCTAAAGCAAAAAGGAAATTGGATATAGCATTTCCTTCCACAATATGATTAAGGACAGAAGGTTTGCCTGATGGAGTCTAGTTGGAATTTTGACCTGAAATATTCATGAAAATGGGTGCCTGCTTGCCTAGTTCCAGGCCATACTCCCATATGTGGGGATGAAAGGTCAGAGAACTGATCATTGTCTAGGGCAGTTAAAAAGAGTATTTCCTACCATTCCATAGAACCTGGAAAGGATTCATCTCTGCAACTGCTGAATCAGTGGTTTACACTCTGGCAGTAATTACTGTAGATGCTAAAACACCACTTTGCCAGAAGAATTACTGCTGTCTGGAGAGACTCAGAACACTAAATTCATGGTGTTGCAAAGGGTTCTGTTCATCTGTGGGAGTTGTTTCTGGTGAATGATCACCTCCCAAACCCTCTCTTAGCTCCTCACCACCTCACTGAATGAGGAGTTGGACCAGATGCCCTCCAGAGATCCCTTCCAGCCCACACTTCCTTAAGCTTTTATGATTTCTAAGTGCATGTGTGTGCATAAAGCACTTGGAGGCTTTACAAGTGTAAATGGATTTCTGGGCTGAAAGAGATTACAGAAGGAAATGAGACCTTCAGTGTCTTCTGTGACATGATGTGGAGAGACTTTACTGGTGAGGAGCAAGTTCAGCAGTGTTTTGTGTCAGAAAGGCACTTGAGAAGATAATTATGGAAGAGGAACATGAAAATGCTTGAAGGAGAGGAGGATATGACTTGACAATGCACAAGGCAACTTTCTATTCTAAGGACAGAAGTAATCTCACCGCACATTAGAGTAGCCAACTAAAGGTGAAGAGACTTAAGATAGTTTTCTAGACTCCCTCTTTAATCAATAGACAGGAAATATTTCAGAGGACAACTTGTCCTGTGTTAAAACAGGGGTAAGTAAGGATAGTCACTGATAATAAGATTTGTTAGCATCACAATAGTTTCAATTACAAACTTTTTTTTCCCCTTAGCTTTGATATCCATGCCAAGTGTTGTGTTTAATTTAAAATAGTTTATAATATTATCCTGATTTCAGTTAAAATGCATTTAAGAATACCACTAATCTAAATTGTATAAAGAAATTATTCAATGACAGATTTGAAGCTGGAAGTCATTGGAAGAATTCTACTCTCTAAGCAAGTCTCACATTTCTTTTTCTTTTGCCCAGGTAATATTGGAAAGAGATGATAAATTCATATCTAGTAGTTTATTTTATGTATATTTATAGTCCAGAATTGACACAGAACTTTGTTCATGGCCTCACCAGTGTTGAGAAGAGGGGTAAGGATAATCTCCCTCAACCTGCCGATAAATGTGTTAAAGAAAATGGTACTTGAAGAAAATGGCACTACTGTAATATTTTAGTATTTTAGATAACACTTTCCGATTTTATTTATTCATTAAGTAAAATGTGCAATTCATTTTTATTGAAGGTTGAATCATTTGGACTTGCACAGCTTTCACTGAAACACATCTGATGATTATCTTGCAGCTAAAAAGACTAATAATGGACAAATGATTAAATCCACAAAGTAATGAGTGCTAAGCATTAAAACAGGTGTATTATGGATATTACCATATGTTTTGGACAGATCTTCCCTCAGAATTCCTATAAATTTCCTCTGGTATTAAAAAGTGAACTGTCTCTCATCTGTAACAATCTGACATGCTCAGATAACAGATGGCTTGGAAGCCCTTGCAGGTTCTTCTCCCCCCATAAAGAAGTGCTAAAAATGAAGTGCATCATCTATTATTTTTTCTGTGCCCTTTTTTATCACTTTCTGGCTAAACAGAGCAGTGATGTATTACAGGGCAGTTGCCCACACCGTGACATTTCCCATGTGGTTATCAAAATGCAGCACACTGGGGGTTGAGGTTTCTCAAATGGATGTGACAGGAGTCAGCATTTCCCAAGTGCACTCCCTGTAATCTCAGCACTCAGTGACTCCCTGGCTTTTCTGTGTGCCACAGTGGAGCTCCTGCAACTCCGTGGAATTTAAGCTTTAAATTTCTTAATCTATACAAAGCTATCTTGGGGACTCCCTCAATTTTTTTATAGAAAGTGTGTTTTTAAGGCAGCAAGGGCGGCAGGCTGAAGCTTTTGTCTAAGCTGAAGTTCCTTGTGCAGGGTGTCCCTCAGCAGCTGCTGTCTTCCTTAAGCACAGCATCTTTAAACTGTGCAAACTTTTATCAAAACCTGGATGGTTTATCAGTCTCTATTTGCGTATTGGTCAGGCAACAAGGCAACAGGAATTGTGTTGACTACCAAGAGAAGAGCCTGGAGAGACCAGAAAGCAATAGGATCACCGGAAATCATTCAGGCTGGTACACCAGAAAGTAGAAAAAGTCACTCTGAGTATTGCTCAGAAGATTCTATCATTCAGGAGGGAAGTTAAGGCCAGAAACTACAGGAGGAGAAAATTCCTTCCTTCTTGGATTATTCCTGTGTCTGAATGTACATTGATATCTGACCTCCAGCTTATACAGATATTCCTGACACAGATCAGATGCAGTAATGGAAAATAGACAAGTATCTTTGTGTGATTATTCAAGTGAGCTGCTTATGAGGCAAGCCATGTGCTTTGTGTTTCTCAAACTCTGTCTGTTGCTTGGCATTCAAAAATAACAATTTTCCAGCTGTTTTGTGTCACAGGTGAGAGGGGGTATGAGGGAAAGTACCAGTGAACCAGTGTTATGGTCAATACCTCTTTATAATCCTTTTAAATGCAGTTCAATGGGGAGCAGTGTTCAAACACAAATCTTTTTGCAGAACCCTATTCAGTTTGAGGTTTTGTTGCATCTTCCAAGGGAGATGGACTTTTTTCTATTTCAGTTTATTCAAAGGAGATTGTTGAGGTATTTTATGGGACAGAGTATTTAATATTGTCTAGTGAGGTGGAGGAGTTGGAGCACACAGGTGATGGAAGTACCAAAAACTCACCAAGAACAACTGTGACTGTAAGTTAAAGTCACCTGTGGGCTATTTTAATCTTTCATTTGTCTCCACTTGATTCTTACAGGATGAAGGCTTTTGCACTGAACTAACAGTGATATTAATTGTTGTTGTCAGCGGGCTGGGTCATTCTAAAAGAGTCAGACACAAGTTGGTGCCAATTTTTTATGTCAAACTGAGTAGCTTTTATCTTTTAAGCTTTGATTAAAATATAAAAGCACACAAGTAATTCCCCCATTTTAAGCTAGAAATTAGTTAAGACAAATATAAAGGTCTATAAATATTGCTTCCAGGTGTCCAGTATTATTCCATAATAAAAAATTATTTCAGATATCTTCTGCTGTTTGGGCTATTTCCTTCTAGGAACAAACCAAACTCTGGCAGCCAAAGAAGTCAGGAAAACACATTTTATTATTATTAAAAGAACTACAGCAAAGTAATGCTATAGATTTATATTTAAATGGAAATATCTTCTTTAATGCATTAAAAGACCACACCAGAACTGTTCAAAGTCACAGGGAAATGTGGTTGTAAAACACAGAGGAGGAGAAAGCAGTGAGGAGAGCTCTCTGTGAATATTCAGCTGTATAATAAGTAACAGACAGGTTTCTATTAGTGCTGCAAGCCAACACTGATTTTATGGAAACACTAAGCTTTGTGATAATGACTTGGATAAACTCATCTGTGACATTGAGGAAATCCTGACTACAAAAAAAACCCCAATATTTGAGGAAGATGTTGATCTACTAAAAGCATAAAATAAGGGTAAGAGAAGACAAACTGTTCGTGTGTCCTCCCTTACCTCAGGAATAACTGGGCAACTAATTCATTTTCTGTGTTTTAACTGCCTGAGGAAATACAGTCTTTAACCTCATATTTTATTCCTGATGCACCATGTACTCTACAGCTACTTTGACAATAAAATTATAGTTCTGCTTAGATGATGAAGTCTTACCGAAATAGCAAATTTTTCAACACTTAAATGTAAAGGTTACCTCTGGAAGTGGAATTATGGAGGGTGTGTGTGCTGTTGAAAGATTTTAAAGGAATTGAAACTTTTGCTGGGAGAGAGAGAAAGAGGCATTAAGGGATCTTCCCTACCCCTTTTTTCCTATCATAATTCTTTCATTTAAGCATATCCCAAACTGCTATGAACTGTCTTTTCCAAAACTAGTACTTTTAAAAGAATGTGTCAGCTTAAGTTTTTCCTGACTTGTTTGTTTGTTTGTTTTGGGTTTGTTTGGTTTTTTTTTAATTTGTTTGTATTGTTTTTAATTTGTTTTTTGGTGGTTTGTTTGGGTTTTGGATTTTTTTTTTTTGAAAAGTGTTGTGTTAAAGAATTCAAAATTCTGCAGCACTAGAAAAATTCTTTAACAACTTCAGTTTTTAGATACAATGCCACAATATATTGTCTTCTAAAATCTCTTAAGGTGCTGCAGTACATACCTAAAAATCCAAATTTTGATATCTTTAATTTTTCATGCACACATATCATCATCTATTTGATTTTACAGTTCAGTAAACTGAGAGCATCCATTCCACCCCTCTGTGAGAAACGCATTAGCAGCTGGGGAGCCCAGGTTCCAACCACCAGTGCTGTAAATGATTGAAGGAGGGTTGTTTGTGCATTGTGATGGGCTGGCACGGTGTGCATGAACCATACATCAACAGGTTCTGTCTACAGGAGTTATTCATGAACACTAGGCCAATTTCTGCCTGGAATTCTCATTTCAGCTGGAATCCTATGGCAAGCAAAATGGTTTCACCTGTTAGGATATCCTTCCATTGGGGGTTTTAGGCTGCATCATGTTTTCTCTGGGTGTGTGTGGAAAAAAAAATTAGTAGAAGAAAATCTTCGCATGTTATAACAGTTTTGCTTCAACATGGATAACAGATAATCTAAATTTCATGTTGATTCATGAGAATTTTTTTATCTCCTGCGCTGATTCCCATTTTGTTTTGGATGCTGGCAGCATGCATGCCAGCTGAGAACTGAGCTCCTGTTCTTGGGTTATTATTCAGGTGGGTGTTTTGCTATTTCCAGCATTAAGCTCTGAGTTTGTAGTCTCCTTGTAGGCACCAGTGGCATCCCAGTGACTGAGCACACTGATAAGTGTTTTGGTTATTTTTTTTTTCCTATTTATTATCTTTTAGCAATGAAAGAGGCATGAGATGCATTTATTGCAGTTTTTGATTTTCTGTCCTTTTATTAGTCCTCTATTTCACGAGCATCTTTTTGCAAAATCTTTACTGTTATATAAAGGGGGGAAAAAACCCAAAAACACAACCAATCCCCAAACAACTGAAAGTGCAATGTTGCACAGATTTCTAGTTTCTAGAACACTTTCAGAAGAAAACACAATGACCATAATGTCCACTGCATTGCAACAAGGTAAAGGCACTAAATGATGCTGATGTATGTGCAGCACATGAATTGGTGCTGAGACAGGGATCAGAATTCCCTTTGCAGATTGGCATTAGAGACACCAGAAACCCAGTCAATGATGTCAATAAATGCAGTTCAGAGAGGACAAACCCTCGTGATAAATCAACTCCCAGCTGATTGAGTAGCTCACTGTGACAGCCCTGCTGCTCACAAGGTCTGATGATAAAGGCAGCTTTGGCACTGCAGTGCAGATTACTGAATTTCAGGGCATTTTTTCCACGGTCTATAACAAGGGGAATAAGGAATTACTCTGCATCCACCTGGGAGGTGGTGCCTCCAGTGATGCCACCTTTTTTCTTGGGTTTTGACAGAGGGTAAAGGGAGAGGAGTCAAAGGGAAGACTTGTGCCAAAGGGGGGAGTCAGACTGAAGTACCATGTGGCAAAGTGAATAAACAAAACCCTTTAAAAGGTTAAAACTATCCAGTACCCTCATGGCATTTTCCTTCATCTTGTCCAAAATTTAAGGGGGACAAACTCCAGTGAAGAATTCAGAGAAATCATAGTAAATGTTTGGAAGGTGAGGCAGAATTTACACCAGTATAAATGACAGTGCTCTGTATAAAAAGTTTGTTTTTTTATCTGTCCTTATTCTCTTGTGGCATTCCCTCCCTATAATTCTTACTCATCATTCACTGAAATTATCCTTTACAGTGGGAACTGAAAAAAGCACATTAGAGAAGTGAACATGCAGCAGGTTACTTTATGAAATTAGTTATTCAAGGGAATGTGAGGCACAAAGGCAGCCTAGTAAAACAATCAGGTAGATGAGCAATTTATTTCCTGGGAGAAGAAGGTTTAAAGTTTGGCTCAAGGAAAGTAAGATCTTCTCACAGCAGCAAAAAGTAAGAAATGTTATGCCTTCTGCTAACAGCTCTCTGAATATAAAAGCAGAAGTTAGTGCATGGGAGCTAGTGTACATCACAGGGTGGTTTATTATATGCTTCTTTATTGCTGTAAATTAAAATATAAGTGGGGTAGGAACTGAAGTGTAGATGTGACCTCTCATTTTCATCTCTGCAAGAACAGGAATTTCTTCTGTAATGCTTTCACTCTCACTAGAAAACACAGTGCTAAGTGCTTACAGTCACATATATGTGTATGGTTTTCTGTTGTGGAAGTGTTTATAAATGCCTGAGTGCATGTACTGGGGGAGGAGAGCCATAAACATCAGGAATAGAGAATACAAATTCCTTCTGCTGGAACTGCTCCTTCCCATGCCAGGACCTGCTCCCTGCAGAGGAGCTGTCAGGGCTTTGCTGGCAGTGCTCTTGTTTCCTCTCAACATGCACACTCTCAGGCCCATTGTCAGCACAGCTTCTGAAGAGGTTCACTAGCCAAAATTACCCCCTTCCTTTTGTTTTTATAGACAACTGAACATGGGTTCAGCTTCCTCTGTACTTGTGGAGTTCAGCATTTTCCTATGAATGTTATCCTGCCCTGGCAAAGGCTATGAAAAATCCTTTAATAGGGGATTTCAGGGTTTTCCTGTCTTTGCTGTAGAAAGAGAGCTGGCAGGATTCAGGCCCAAAGGACAGGCAAGGTATAAATGTCATGTATTAAGATAAAAGAAGGAAAAAAGCTCTGGATGACATTGTGAGGGAAACTGATCTCCTCATGCTGCTGCTGGCCTGCATCAGATGAGGTTTGATGTTCTGAAGCATTTGTCTCAGGTTAACAATGCTCTGCTTGGGAGGATTGACACTTAGCCCTGCTGCTGACAAACCTAAGCTGTGCTGCTGCTGAGATTCTTGTTTCAGAGTTATCATTGTGCAAGCAACAAGCAGCACTAAAGTCCCACCAGTCCAAGCTCTAAGGCAGGTAGAACATTTTTCTTCTAATTTCTTCTAATTTCTTCTAATTTTCTTTCAGTTCCATAAGTGCTGAGGATCACTAAACTGGCCCTGATCACCACTGTGAAGTCCAGTTTAATGTCAGAGTTACCTTTCCTGTCCAGTAGCAGAGTGATATTAGGGAATCAGCCTTGTGGTCACAATCACCCAACCCAGATCTGCTCACAGGGCAGTGACAGTCTCTTGTGCGGTGTCAAATGGGATGTCAAACCCTGCCAGTTGAAATTGTGATGAAGGTTTTGCAGGGCTGTGTCATGCTCTGTTTGACAAAATGACATCTAGCAGGGCTGTTACCTCACTGACTGTGTGAGGTGTCCTGCTTAGCCCATGTGCTGAGCAGTGCAAACAGCAGTGGCAAATGTTTTTTACTCACAGGGAGGTTGTTGGTCACCTGAATGAACTCAAAAAAAAGTACCATTTTAAGTTTTGCACTGAAGGAACCTGTATTCTTCTTATGCAGTTGTATCTTACAGGATGTTTAGTAATTCTGTTCTAACTGGAAGGTTGTACTTGTTGAGATTCCAATATCATATCCTCTTCCCAACTTAGAAGAGTGCCAAATGTGTGAATACATAGGCTGTGTCTTATTACAAGCTATTTTTTTGGCAAAATAAATTTAAAAAAGAACAACATTAAATGCAAATCCTAAACTTCAATTATATTTGCTAGCCCCACTTTCTGGCTTCCAGACTTAAAATACTGGCTTCACCCAGATATCTTGCTGTCCAGACCCATCCAAGTCATGACATTGGAAATGAGAAAAACTGAACAGCTTTGGTAAACAAAGGTTGCTTTTGAGTCTCCAAAAGGTGCTCTCTTGCATATGGGATGATTTAAAATACAAAAGTGTGTTCTGGGATGGCATTTTCTGGGAGGTTTGCACTGTGTTGCAACCAGCACTAGGATGGTTCAGCTGCAGAAGGGATCCTTCTCAAAGGGGAACCTTTAGACTTCATCAGATAATCATATTGCTTTGTAAATGTCTTTCAACCATGATGTAATAGAATATGAAGTTCATATGGAAAAGGAAGCAGAAAAATGATGACATAATAGTTGGAGTGTTCCAAAGTTGCATGAAAGGACAGACAAGTAGAGGGCAACTCCTGGGAGAAGTTTCTGCTTGAAAAATACTAATAGTTTCATATTTCAAAGGATTTGAAAAAATGGAGGGGAAGATGAAAGAGTCAAGATTTACCCTTAGTTAAATTTGTCCCTTCTCGCTGGGATCACATAAGTGAAAATTCATAGCAATTGTGCCTTTTCCACCTTTTTAATTGCAATGCTGGAGCAGCATCGATTAGCTCCTCATAGTTTAATAGCTGACCTGGCACCTAGCCAGCAGTTACCACAGAATATTTTGTCACTTCACCTGTTGTGAACATTTTAATAAATGTCTATTGAATCCCACATAAAAAGCCACAATTTGAAGAGGGAAATGAGGAAGCAATGTTTGAAAACTTGTCCTCCTGCATCAGAGCAAAGCTTCCATCAGCCTTAGTAGTGTAATCTCACATCTCTCCCCTGACTCAACTTCAGTCCTGTCACTGTCCCCACAGAGCACAGATCAGTGTCTGCCCCTCCTTTTCCCCTCACTAGGAAGCTGTAACTGCAGTGAGTTCTACCCTCAGCCTCCTCCAGCTGAACAGACCAAATACCCTCAGCCACTCCTCCTGCAGCTTCCCCTCAATGCCCTTACAGACATACAGATATGGTCCTTATAGAAACACACCCTTACATATAGATTCAAATGATTTATTGTTCTGCTACAGGAATTCCTCCTTTATCTCCATCTGCCAGCAAGTTTGGATTTGGTGTTCATTGACACTGCCTGAAGTGCCTGGAAATGCAACAATCATACTGATTTTGTCTAAGAATTTGTTTGTAAAGTGATTGTTCTTTATTTCTGTTCCCATCAGTAAGAAATCTCAGTAACAATCTTTTAGCATGCAAAACCTGCTTTTTTGTCTTGTCCCTCTGCCCACCACTCACTTTTTTTTTTTTTTTTAAAGTAAGACTTGACTATCCATGACTAACATGTCAAACTAAGAAAGTGACTGCCACTCAATGATTTTATGAGTGGTTTCCTACCAGTGTAATAATTAATTATCACTTTTGTCTTTTAGTGCAATTAATTATATATGTCAGCTTAAACCAGTGCATTTCCACAGCTACATGTTGGGAAGCAGTGATGGTTAAAAGGACAGGGATACCACATCCTTTTCCCATGACTTAAACATGGAATGTGCAGGTTTGAATTGCACTCACCTCTCCTTTCCTGGAACAGTTTTCCACTTAAAAACATCCCCTTACAACATCCAGAGGCCTTGACTATGAAAAACTCAATGCTGAAAATGTTGGCACCTCACTTCCTAGTGGGAAAAACCTATAAAATATGATCAAGTGCTCTGGGAATAGTGGATGATTTGGATTCCTTCAAGCTTGTGACACAATCACAAAGAAGGATGTGGCACTGCCAGTGTTTCAGGGATTTAATATCAAATACTCATAAACCTGTTAAAACTGAAATTGCATCCCTAATTACCAAATACATCTCATCAGATTCCTTCACTCCCAACACAAATGTGAAAAGTTGCCAGTGAGAGCACTTTACTGCCCTGTTTACTGATAGGCAGTCTTTATGAATTTACCTCTGGAGAGTAAAAGACTTCTGACTTTTCCAGTGCTGCATTAGCTTCTACCTTCTACTGCATACAAATACTTTTCCTGATGCTTTATTATGAGGTGAACTGCTTTAAAAGTCACCATCACTTTCATAGGGGTAACAGTGCTGAATGATTAAATCCCATTGTCTGCACTTTCTATAAAAATCATTAAAGTGGAAAAGAGCTACCTCCAAATTGAAATTCTGTCTTCAAGGTCATTACCATTTTACCTCATCTGCCTTGTCAGACACACACTGGTGTATACTCTAATGGTAGAAAAATATATCCAATTTTCAATTAAAAAAACAAAGCAATACAATCTCTGTCAAATCAGAAAATGGGAAAATATCCATCAGCACATTGTTTTCACAGCCCTTAGCTTTCATGCCAATGACCCATAAAGCTATCCTCGAAAATCAGTCTGATTCTGTATCCTTCAGCAGAATAATCCCAAAACCAGAATGTGAAATGCAGGGAAGTATATGTTACTTTAAGTTCTAATTTTTCACCTGTTGCTTATACTCATTAGTGATCCTGAGTGCTGATTATGGTGATATCAATGAGATTTTAATAGTTTTTGTGGGTAATATCTGATTCAGCACTTAAAATGAAATGATACCATGTATTAGCTGGCATGCACCAGCAGCTGATTTTTTTCTAGTATTAAATATGGATTTAATAAAGTAAAGCAAAATAAAACAATCCAATGCCCTCACACACCAGCTCTGTTTCTGCAGAAAATTGCTGGAGCATGTTCAGTGGAATTGGTCTATCTGAGGGTGAGAAATATCCTTTGTCAGTCTGGCAGAGTAATCAATCAAGACCCAAAGTGTCCTGTGCAGATGCTCTGTACAACAGCACTGGCTGAATATAATTAGATACACCATATATCCAGTTTGCTTGTACCTACAGGAACAGCCTGGGGGAACTCACTCTGACAAGGCCTTTACCATCTTATTCTATCTCTTAAATTCAAAGAAATATCACGAGGAGAAGCTGAGCTATCCAACTGGTAATACAAAATGAAAATCAAGAAAAAAAAGTAAAAAGGCCACCTTTAAATTTATCTCAAAACTTAGCTGGTATATGTGCACACATTCAAACACTTATATAATTGTTTAATGAAATAAAATTCTATGTGCTTGCTAAGGTCAGTGTCTTCTGCAAAGGAAAATTCTGACCTCTAGTATCTCAACAGGCATAAAAGAAAGCATAACCCTTGAAGTGAATTACAGCTGTTGTAAACGCAAAGTAATTGGTGAATAGCAAGTGGTGACAGAGAGCATTGAAGATGTACTTAAGACGTCTGAAAATCTGAGAAAATAAAACCCAGAATTATTGCTGGTGTGACTCTCCTGCCTTAGCATGACTCTTTATTTTTCAAATAACTGTCTCCAGGTGTTCAAACTCTTCCAGTAAATGACAAGATGTCCTTACCTGCATGGTTGTATGCGTAAGGAATGATCCACAAAATGATGCAAAGCTTCCTAAAGCATTTTCAGTAGGGCTCCTTTCAAACACACACAGATTGACCTACCTTTCCTCCATCAAAATTATTGGGAATTTTGCCATCATTTCAACAGCAAAGGTCTTACACTTCCTGTCAAAAGGAAGGAGACTCAGACAAGTGCTGATAACTCAGAACTACTCCAGTTCTGAATTCATGTGCATTTTTTCACTACAGAATTTCTAAGCAGCATATGGAATTTGTGGGCTGCATTGAGCTCCTGGGCCAGAGTGATTGTTGCATTCTATGCCCAATTCCTCTTCACCTTTCTCAGCACCCTTAGGCATGATCAGGTCATGAACTCAGGAGCAAGTGAATTTTTCCTTTAATCCAGTCCTTTCTGCCTTGCGTATCATGGCTACAGGACAGAAATACATGTTTTCTCTACAAGTCTCTAATATCTTTTTCAATCCACATAGCTTATCTCTCACTATCAGTTGTTTATCTCTCACTATCAGAGTTTAATCATCTGGAATGGACTTAGTGTTGTGAGGAATGTTTGAATTTAAATCACTCCACAGACATCTCTACAAGTAGTATGACAGCAGGAAAGATAATTTCACCTCAGGCTGTGTTGGTTCCCTTAATCTGACCAAAAACCCAATAATGCTGATATACCCCATGGAGATACTCCTTGCTTGCAAGAGTAAGTTTTTAGAAGATTTATTGTGAACAGATTTCATGAGACAATAACTAGACTGGTAGTTGAGTCGTTTCTTATTTATTCTTTTTTAATTTCAATCTCAGGTAGCAAAAGCATGTGAGAGAATAGAACCTGACTCTATAATACAGCTTCTTAAACTTCATTCTTTGATTCAGACTAAAGTGATTATTTCCAATGGGCTACATTTTGGTGTGGGTTTGTCTGGATTTTTGTTTGTTTGTTTTGTTGGGGTTTTTTGTTAGTTATTTATTCATTCCTCTTGGGATTCAACATTTGTTTGTTGGAATGTGGAGATTGTTGGGTTGTGGAGATTCTTTGTATTTGGATTTCTTCTGTAAGACATGTTACTTTTGATATTCTATGAGAAAGGTGCTACACAGCAAATTTGCTGCGATGACTTTCAAATTGTAGTGAGGACTTACAACAGTTTTAACCAGCTGGTTATTTAAAATGCCATTTCACATTCAGCTACCAGAGTTAAAACAGAGATGAACAGGGTTATTTCTGGAGTGGTTGCAGAGCAGCTGAGATCACACCTGGCCCAGTCTGCAAAGGAGTCTAAATATTCCCAGACATCAACCAGCTGTGGCTTCTTTCTGGCATTATGCCTTTTTACAGATCTGCCGAGAGCAGGACCAGTTTCTGCTTAATTCAAGACCTGACTTACCTGTTGACAGAACCGAATTGGAGCCATTGTGATATTCACAAAATGCTGAAGTTCTCTGAAGTCTGTGCACATGGAAGCATTTTTTCCTTCCTTTTTTTCTTTTTCTGCCAGATGAGTATATTGGTACTTGTTTATTGTCAGATTTATCTTTCAATTTTTACGGTCTTTCTTCCCAACTGCATACTATTATCACCTCTTTATGCTAATGCTCTCCCTAGCTGCCTGTGTTATCACCCCTCCATTTATCTCCTTACCTCGTGTGATCTACAGTGCTCATTAGCTTCCCATGCTCAGATCACTTTTTGCCTCCTCAGCATGCCAGATGACCCTTTTATCACCTGGCTGTGTTTCACAGTCAGCCCAGATAATGCTTCATTCTTCCTCACTGTTCCTTTGCTTTTATTTTTGGGCTGTTTATTACCTCTTGCCATTCATTTCTCTCCAACAAGGCTTGTTTTAATGCTCACCCAATTACTCCAGGTTTTTTTGCTTAGTACTAGACCAGTTGTCTTCATTGCCTGTGTGGCACTTTATTGATTTCTGTGGTTCAATATATCAGAGTACATAATTCCTAGCAAATTTCTTTCTCCATCAAGTTTATTTAATCCACCCTCTTCCCACCAGACTTCATATTCATGAGGCCAACAGTACATTAGCTGCTTAACTCATTGATTCTTGCACCTCACAAAGTGCTTCTTCCACAACCTTACACATTCTGCCTGAATTCAGCCAACTTGTAATTCCTGCTCTGGATATGGCTACTTAGAGCACTTCTTTCATGTGTATTTTAGACAATTTATATGCCTCACTTGATACTTTTTCAGCCACCACATAAAATGTTTTCAGCTCATTGGCTCCAAGGTACTCAAACTTGTATTTTCAGAAGCTCCTTTCAGGTTTTATGATTGCTCATGTTAAATAATGAATTTTTTAAAAAAATAGGAGGGTTGTTGTTGTTTTATCCTAAAGATCTTTTCATTAACAACATGACTTTTGGGAGCTGGGAGACTTGTAGGCTTTTATCAATGAATCCTTATCAAAAAGAAGCTTTCCTTGGTGGCATGTAAACCCCCTTCAGTCTCCTGGGGGTTTTGATAAGGTAACTCTAACATATCTGTAAATTTAATATTCCATATAAAGTTCCAATTGTCATGTGCAAAAAAACCTGGATATTGCACAAAACCCCATAATCTATACAATATGACAACAGAATAAATGGGAAAGAGGATAAAGTAAAGTCATTTTTGGATAAGCAGATCAGTTATTGAGCCATGAATTTTACATACTTCATGGATTATAGAAGTATGACGAACAATCTCAGGAATGGATAGTGTGGCTATAGTTGTCCTGTTATTTTAAAATATTCCTAAAGTAGTTGAATTTTTCCCCATTCTGGACTATGCAGGAATATAGTAATTGCCATACTATTCTTGGGAGCTTATCTTTGTATAGCTACCCTAAAATGTATTTTGAATCTTTTTGTTTTAAGAGTTCTTTCATGTTTGATCAGCCTCCTGGGTTTGGCAAACTACTGTGATTACAGAAAAGACGTGGTTGAGCCAATTCATAATTTTACTGAAGAATAAATAAGTTCTGCAGCACAAGAGAGTCCAGCAGTGGAAAAAAGTATTGACTAAATGGCTCCAAATTGAAGATAATTCCTTTCAATTTCAGACTTTTGACTGTGCACACACAAGACAGTCCAGTCACAAATCGATTCAAATATGTCTCATTCCTCTCACAAAGTACAATTGAATAGATGGAAAATTCTTGTTACAAAGCTTATATGAGGCTAAATCCCATTAGGGCTGGACTATGTGGTTGTAGATATTTTTATAATGTCCTATAATCTGTACAGAGGCAGATGAACAGGGATCAAGAGGGATCCCTGAGAAGTTTCATAGCAATTTGTTCATCTTCTCTTCCTGTCAGAGAGGCGACTCGTGGAGTTTTCTGGTCATCTTCATCATTAGTTGCCTGATATATGTTGCAGTTGTCTAATAGAGAAGCATTTCATTCTGTTATTGTGATGATTAGGAGAAGTTTTAAAAATCTTAGTTCATCAAAGGGGATAAAGGGTCTGAAACCCTTGTTTTGATGCTAGCAATGAAGCACAGCCAAGATGACAGCAGAGAGCAATTGCAATCCAGAGGTGTATGACCACTGGGGAAGCAGGAATCAGAATCTGTCAAAATTCTATAAATATTGCATTGAATTTGTGCTTAGAAGCACTGTTGGCACTCTTACAGGATGCACTGACAGGCTGCCCTCAGTGGTAGAGACCAGCCTAACCTTGAGGCTATTTTGGTTCCAAGTTAGACTCTTGTCCTGGAGACTTCTATTTCAGGGTAACAGGGAGGGAAATTAATCCTGGTTTTGAAAATGCCAGTATTTTTATCAGCCAAGGAGGCAACCCCCTTCATCTGAAGGAAACAGCTAAATCATCTTTAATAAGTTTTCATATTACTGCCATCAGGCTGAGATGATCTTCCAGGCATTGCAGATGACCTCATGAGTGTTGCTGTCCAGAGGAGGGATAAAAGCAAACCTCGTGTTTTTCAGGTTCTCTCTGCTTTCCCCATCAGAGATGTCATGAAAGGGCTGTGGTACCACACCAGAAACTTACTAATTTCCTCCTGGAAGGACAAACATATGCAGAAACTATGAAATCACATGTGCATCACTCTCCATCGCAGGGGAAACTTGAGGTGTTTCTTCCCTTCTCCATCTGGTGATGAGTAGCAGCACTTCAGTCTATTTGGTCAGGAAGCTGAATGCAAAACTTAAAATCTAACATAGACATGATGTCAGCTTCTTACATATTTCCCTATGCAGAGAAATTAGAAAAGAGAACATCTGCTATTGCAAATCTTTGATTTTCCCATCAGCCCCAGTCTTTCTGAAATCAAAAGTGAAAGTCACAGAAGGGAGGTGCTTTGCATAAACTGGGTTTTCTTTGCCCCCCTGAAATAAATGCAGGTCATGGTTAATGAAGTGTATGTTTGTATATGGCTGAAAATCACTGCGAATTCCCATTTCCCTCATACATATTATTTGATTTCTCACATTAGCCATGGATTAATAAGTACCTGTGGGACTGCTCTAGTAGACAAAGGTTCATAAATCAAAGCAGAAATTCAAATGTGTTTTGATCCCTGTTGTTTCTCCCAGTACATACATATATTTCCTTCAGAAGTCTCACATGTACAACAGCATTAAAGAATTTCAGTTAATGTTACATATTTGAGTATCAAATGTGTGAATAGCAGGCCTACTTCTTATCACCATGTAAAATACATAAAGGATCAGATGGAAATAAATGGAAATTGATCTTGATAGAAACTTTTATTTTTTATAAAGCTAGTTGTAATAAGGACAACTTTTTATGGGAAGGGCCCAGTGTTATAATTCACAGGTCAATGTACAGGCTATGAAGTATTAGAACCTGCTCCAGCTTTGCTCTCATACTCTTACTGAATATTCAATATTGTTGAATATTGTTATTGATAGATGCTGAGATTCACAGCTCAGTTAGAGGACATGTAGTTGTATTAGAGACCTGTGGAACTCTGACAACATAGGTCAAGGGAGTGGGGAAAAATAGTTTATTCATGTGCCATTCAGCCTTTAACCTCTTTTGAACTTTCGAACTTACAGATCAGCATTTTGTACCTGTTGCCATGCTGTTCTTATGGACAGGAATCAATCCTCTGGGTGTGCAGAGATTCTGGAGCTCACTTCCTCACCTATGGGCAATGTTCTCAGGCTTGGGGGCAAATAAACAACTATGTGCTGCATCAACACCACTATCAAAAGCAGGGAAAATAAAATTATTTGCTTCCAAGCACACTGGTATGAAGATGAATTGCCACTCTGCCAAAGGCTTCTCAGAATGATGCTGCAACTCCAGCCAGCCTGTGCCATTTGAATCTTTTCCCTGTCTTATTGTTCTGCTGACTTTCCTAAACCTTTTCTTTTCCCCAAGTTATGTCACTGGTGACCCTGTAGTACATGGAGGTTGTATAATTCATGTTGTACACAACATAAATCCATTTGGTATGTCACAAAGATATTGTAGAACAGCACCCAAATGGAGTGGAATTTTTCCAGTGTGCTCTTCTGAATTTTAACTCTGCTCCCATGGAAGCACAGGGAACATTTGCCTTCAGCATTAGAGAGGTTAGAACAGATAAAAACAAGTGAGTTGTTTTAATAATTAGGCAGCTGATTTTTCCAAGTGTTCTAAATTCAGTTTAGACTGCTATGTGGAGGAAAATGTATGAATAACCATAAACCTTAAAGAAGGTTACTCATTAAAAAAATCAAAAGCTAAGCATGTATGAATACATCCTAGAAGCCAAGTTTTTTTAAGTATAACATTGTGTAATGGTGCAACACATGTGCATAAAATGATACCACTTCATCACCCCCACGTTTTTTTTAATTAAATAAATCAGTGCTCTATTTGAAAAGTCTGTATAGCACAAGTAAACACATGCAAATCAGGTTTCTTGCATGCCATAAAATACCTCTTATTTGGACCTTTTTACAAGAGGTGATACATACAACATCCCAGGGATGTAGAGAAATATTTTTATCCCTTTTGTACAGAAAACTGCCTGAGGTGTGGAACAACCTGGGGCCAACTCTGGAGCACTCTGATAGAAAGTCCAAACCTGCAGATTGGCTGTGTTTAGCTTCAAACATGTTTTCTATTTCATAAAACTGAAAATTCAAATAACTGGTAAAGGTTTTCTGTTTGTTTTCAAAACTGCCTGTCCTGAGAAGTGAGTTGACAAGTCTCACTGGATTTCTAGATGAGATGGCACCTCAGCCCTGTGAGGTGTTGGCATGGCTTCACACAGCATCACAACAAACTCTGTTTAGAAAGGAAACCTGTCCTGGCTGCCATCCCTGAGACAGAGAAACAAAAAAGGCTCCCACTGTGCTTCGTGGTTGGTTGTTTCTAGCTGACTTTTTTAACTACTAGAATAATTTTTTGTTCTTATTTCTGAGGAGACTGATTTTTCTCATAGAGGTTTTAGTCATGGCCCTGCAGCCTGGTGTCTTAGTCACCTCTTTCACCTGGAACCAACCTACTGAAATGTAGATATTAATACATGTGACAGATGTAAAATTAGTCTAACCCCATGAGGAACAAACAATCTGTGGCAAAAGAGGAAGGTGAGCTTTGGTCATTTCTCCCTGCCTGTCCTCTTTGCTCTCTTCTCCATGCTAGGGAGGCCTCTGACCACATTTCCCCCAGGTGAGCAGGAATGTCTTCAGTGCCTGATGTCAAACTGAGCTCCTTCAGTTTACAGGCACAGCAGTGCAGCAGAGCCATGCAGTATGCAGATAGATTTAGAAATGGAAACATGGCCATGTTTCACAAAAGTGCAGCAGATTCAAGTGTATCTTCCATCCTTTAAATTTTCCAAGGACCCTCAAGCTCTGGGAAGCTGATCACATACAACTCTTTAAAATAAACCTCCTTACCCTCTGACAAGCTTGATTTGTGTTTCAGAAAGAGGATTTACCTGTTGGTATTCATTCACATCACCTCACAGCCATCAGGTGATAAAGGGCTTTTGGAATTGACCCAGACATGCTCTGAACTGACAACTCGAGGTTAAAGTCTTCTTATCCTACTCACCATTCCCCTCCATGAGTGGGATTGTTTGCAATACAATCAGCAGGGATTAACTAATACCTGTTCAGGCCAGGGCACAGGCACAGAACAAAAGGAATTCAGAAGTGAGTTCACACACGGGTGAAAATAATCGGGATTTTGTTGACACTGCTCACTTATTTGGCCCTTTAAGCTAACAGGCTTTTAGTTTCACTGGGACTTGTAAATCGACATTGAATGGGATTCCCAGTGAGCTTTACGTTCCTTGGCAGGTAACCAGATGATGTGCTCACTCTGTGTCTGGTAAACCCATTTCCACACTACATTAGGAATTTATCAAAGCAAGTCGAATCTCTTCTCTACAAAAATGAAGGAATCTGGAGAGAATTTTGTGTCTGCTCCTTTAGTTCTTCTGTCTCTCATTAGGATTTATAATTTGGCAGAGTGTTTCCTAGAACAGGTATTAAATTCCCAATGTGACTTCATTCATCTATATATATATATATACATATATATATATATATACACATATATATCCTTTTTTTTTCCTTGAAACAATGACTATGGAATCACTGTACTATAGAGCTTAAGTAAATTGAAGCACTAAATTGCCATATGTGTAATTCAAAGCTATATGTCACATCTCTGAAAACTAATCTCAAACTACCCTCAGATCATTGTCAGAAACAGAACTTTATGGCTTCACATTTTCTTCTGAAAGCAGCTCTATTCTGTATTACAGGAAATGGTGACAAAGTAAGATTTATTATTCACATCTTAATAGATTTTCAGCTTTTTCAAAGTCTTTTAAATGACATTACATTAATACAGTATTTTCAGAAAGAAAAGAAAAGAAAAGAAAGGTAACCTACACATGGGTTAGTAAATGTGCTTTTTAAAAGCAGGCTTTGCCAGCATTTGTTGCAATTTCAAATACTTTGTCGTTTCCATAGTATTTTCCTGACTAGAACATTCCTATGTTCATGTTAAATATGCCTGTACATATTACATGGAAAAGGTGTTTCTGACTTACCATTTCTTAGTGTTCAGAATTTTCCAGAGAGTGAGCAAATATTTCAAGAAGTTTGTGGTTGGTTTCTTTTATCTGTGTGTGTGAGAGCACATTTGTGTGCAAAGCTGTATGCTTTGTTTTCTTTGGTTTTGTCTCAAGGGAAACAGAGTTGTGAGAGTAGACAAGAGGGAATTTGATCCCTGAGTCACTCACAGTGACTGACAGAGGGTAGGTGGAGATTAGAAATTGTTCCCTCTGAGGGTGGGCAGGTCCTGGCACAAGGTGCCCAGAGAAGCTGTGGCTGCCCCTGGATCCCTGAAAATGTCCAAGGTCAGGCTGGACAGGGTTTGGAGCAACCTGGAAGGGTAAGGTTCCAACTCAAACCATTCCAAGATTCTATGAACAGTAAAATTATCAAAAACAATGCAAGTATCCTCCAAATCTCCAGCAGAGTAGCCACATTTTCTCATTTCACTGTGGAGGAAAGAAGGGATTTGAAAGGACAGATTGGGAAGGAAATAGGGAAGAGCCTTACAAGACAGGGTTTGTAGATCCCATCATTGCAAAGAATCCTTCAGATTTTGCATTGCTTCACCCCATCCTGCCCTGCCCCAGAAGTGGCTTCCATTCCACACATTCAATTTTTCTTAGTGTTTTAGGTTTGTTTTTTTCAAGGATCTGAAATTGCTGCACAAGAAAGGCTCTGTTTGCATTGCTGTCCTAAGGAAGTGCTTATTTCACTAATGCTTGATAATATTCTATAAGGAGTTTCTAAACCGTTAATACATAATGAATAGATTTGAGAAGCTTGCTAAATGAATTACTACAATCTCAGCAGGCAATTCATGAATTCTGGATTGTGCTCCATTGCAATTAAGGGTTCTTATATATTAGAGAAGTCTATTCTCTAAAATTAAACCTATATCAATTATATGGAATTATAAAATATATATGAATATATGAAAAAGTGTGTGTTACATGGTTATTTGGGCTCTGGTAGGGTTTTTGTGGCAGAAGTAGAGGGTACTGACAGAAGCACTTTGTGGCAAGGAAATGATTAGCACTGCTTTGAAATGCTCTGAAATGTAGGGCCTTAATTCCTCCATCTTTTTATTCTTTTTTTTTCCCTGGCTTTGACAATCTGGCCCCTGCTTCAGGCAAAGATCAGATTTATGGCAGAAGCAAATGCTGTGTTACAAACCGCAAGAAAAGTTTGCCTTTTCCATCTTAAAGCATCAAGTCAGGCTCTTTTGGTTTTTCTAAATCCTTACAGTTCCAAAATCTGTTCACACTTCTACTACTGTTCTTCAGCTTTAAGCCATGTTTTAGCCATTTTCTTCTTTTGAGCTGCATCTTTTTTTTTTTAATTTAGGCTTTTTTTAGATTTTTTTTTTATTCTCTGCCTTGTCTCTTGCCTTGGTGGCTTTGTTTTGTGGCTTAAACCTTCTCAGTGATCTTCCTTCATAACTCAGATTTTTTCTGAAAAGGCTGGTTTGTCATTTGTAGAATAAAAACATGCTCAGCCCTCAGTGTTAAAACAGCAAATCTGAGAAGAATACCATGGTTTTGAGTTGGCAATGCAGCCAAGTACCTCTTCTATGCGCTATTACTCAACTGACCAGCATTACACAGCTGGAAGTGATTGAGAAGTAAAAATTACATTGTACAGCACAATTGTTCATTGCTCCTTTCAACATTACTTGTACAGATATGAGATCTTGAAAACTGTGGAAGCTACAAAGTTTATTGCAGTGGAATCTACCTGCCCTTAATGATCATCTTCAAGGAGGTAATGATCATCTTGAAGGAGGGAGAGTCCACAATCTCCATTGTATTTTTGGATCTTTCATGTAACATACATTCTTGTGTAATGACTACTACTTGTGAGGTCTTTTAAATATGTACACATATCACAAAAGAAACAATAAATCTTTAAATGTTACTGATTTGGTACAGTTCTCCAATATTTTCTTTCTAGTATCCTGTAAAGGAGTCCTTCAAATTAATATATTTCAAGTACAGCATTCATTATTGTAAGCAGAGTTTTCAGATCTGAACTTAGTTCTCGTTTATCCTGTCTGCTGTTTGTTTCCTTTGTTGCCCAGGATATTGCCTGTACAAGTAAATGTGTCAAAGTACTTCACTGCAGAAAATCTGTGATGAGATGCTAAAAATGTCCTTTCCAGACTGACTGTTAGACACACTAAGTATTGCATATATTGTGAGTTATTCTTTCACAACTAATGAGTGAGCCACTCTTCCTTTTGTATGTAATGTAGATAACAGTTCTCTACTTTTCCTGTAGAGAAGTTTCTATATGAGCTTTGAATTTGGAGAGGATCCTGCCTTTTAAAAGATGCTGTACTTTTTTAGTTGGCAGCAAAAATGGCCTCAATTTTAAGCCTCTTCTCTGCAAAATAGGTTAAGATTTTCTTTACATCCAAATGCTCAGTTCCTGGAGAACAGGCATTGTGTATTAGCTCGGCTATTTAGCTGACATCAACTCTGTCACCTTTCCTGATCTCCTGGCTTTAAATTCATCAGGGTTAAGAAATGTCTTACCTCTTTTAAGGATTTACCTTTGAGAAGATATTTCAGTGTAGGCACACGTTTTTTTTAGAAAAGAGTTCTATTGTCAAGCGCAGGGTGAGTTCATTAAGTTTTCTTATTTATTATCTTTTCCTGTTTCTTATATATTCCTTCAACCTGAAGTTTTTATACTCAGACTCTTCCAGTAAACATTTAGTTATCTCTCTCTGCCTTTACATAACTTTCTTCCATCTCATAATTCTCATTTACTACTTTCAAAAACTGCATCCTGAATTGAAGATTCAGTGTTTGAGATGAGGAAAATAAAGCCTTATTTCATATAAAATAAGCTGGGGCTCTTTTGTTTTGTTTGCTTTTTTTTTCTTTCCTGATTTAAATCCATCCGGTCAATACAGACTGAAGATTAAACTCAGGCTTTAATGCTGGGTTTCTGCTCTGTACAGCAGAGCTACAAATAATGGAACAAACAAGACAGAAGGAGAGAAAAAACCTTTCCAATATTTTTTGTAGATACATCACTATTTTTTCTGCTTGATGAAGTGTAATTAATACAATATTAGCAATGAGAAATCTAAGAGAAATTGAGAACTCATTGAGTTCTGTGTTAGGGAGAAAGGAAGGGAAGAAAAGGAAGAGGAGGGAAAGGAAAGACAACACATCCTCCTGTCACTCAGTCCATCTAACTTGCACATCCTTCTGTGAAACCTGGAGATTTGGGGACTTGAATTCTGCGGGTTTGGCTTTGATCACCACGTCCTGGAGCAGAGAGCTGTCCATGGTGCTGCTCCTCCAGCCTGCGGAGGACAGCAGCGGAGAGGCCCATGAAAAAATCACATATTTCCTTCCAGGACTCTCCTTCACAAAGAGGCACTTTTCACAGTGTTATCAAATGTTTGAAAGCCAAATGTAAAAGGGGATGACTGCCTTACGAATTCCAACTCAAGGGACCTTAAAGTCACTCCTAAACTACTTCATGCACATGTTTGTATCAAATTCCTCCTAACAGACTGTTAATGCTGTTAACGGTTTCAACTAAGTACAAGAAAACATTGCCTTTCAGCACCATCATCTTAAAAGTTCATTTCACTGTAGAAAAGAAAAAGAAAAATATCAATATTAAAAAAATTAAAATCTAAGACAATTGCAATTAAGAATTGAGCCCACAAAAGCAACTTTCCTCATCTTTTTACTGCCTGCATAAGCATTTGGGATTTCAAGCAAAACACATTCAGGCAAAGATGCAACTTCTTAACTTGGACTTGTCTTTTTACATGTCAACAGTGTTGTCCCCATACTCTGTGGTAGTAAAATGTGTGTGCATGTAACTTATAAAATAATCTCACATTAAAACATTGTCATTTTTTAAAAAATAATAAGGCTGGTGATGATCTATTTCTAGGAAAAGCAGTGTTTTCATACAGTATTTTTTCTAATTTGCCAGCTAAGGTGTGTTCCAATCAGAGTGTTAGGAGGATTTTTGTTGGCTTTTAGCTCATTTGTTCTCTCTGCTATACTGAGGAGAAGCTGCATGAACATTTGTCAGGTGAAATAAAACACCAGGTGGAAAGCTTTGTCTGTAGAGGCACTCTAATGAAAGGTGAACAGCTGTCAATTAATTTTGCATTTTGTAGTCCATTTCACTTGGATGAGTGTCCATCTCTTTTGGGACTTCAGGATCTCAGAAGGCATCACAATGATTCCCACTTAGTCCAGAACCCAAAACTATTCATGATCTTAGCAAATCATTAATGACACAAGTGGTCTAACTGAAAACAGCATGGTGGTTTGCACAATCTCATCCTAAAGCATTTTTGTTTCTGTCCACTGAAGCATGTGAAGTTCACATGGAGCTGGATTGGGCTATAACATCTGTTCTGAAACCACCTATTCTTACCATTACCCTCACACTGTCCTCCTCTCTGAGACCATAAAAACATATTGCACCATCCAGACTATCCTGCATGACTTAAAATTTTCCAGAATGTGTTTATTTGTGTTGTTTTTCACATTGTTCCTTGGCATACAATTTTTAAATGTCCAATTGTGTGTTATGACACTTGAGGGTTTTGTTTTGTAATCTTGAGAAGAACTTAAATTTAGCATCTGGTTAAGAGGACTGATAAAGAGACAGTAGAGAGCAACATTTTATTCTCTCCTTTTCTGCAGAATTGCTCCGTGGTCATGGCCCTCTCATTTGTGTAGCTATAACTATCTGAAACTGGTCATCCAAATATGAGTCAGTTTTTAAGGCTTTTTTTCTCTCCTACTAGAAAGGCAATAAAGAGATATGGAGCAGGCTAAAAAGTACTGGATATTGACTACTTTAAATATGAATATCCACAGAAGACTGTATTTATTTAATAGCGCTATTGCCGCTATGGTAGTAGTAAAGGCTATTTAGGACTTCTTAGGTGGTGATTTTGTTTGTTCATCCCTTCACTTTGCTTCAGAATGGCAGTGTTTTTTCCCCTCAACCCATTTTGCGAGAGCTATTAAATAGCTTCAAGCATATTCCAGCAGAATCACTGGTGCTTTGATTTTTATGTTCTTGATTTATCCTTTGGAATTCCCTGAGACCACTGGGATGTGATAAACATGAAGAAAACAAAGTTTGTATTTTTTGGATTTAGCTCTGATAATGAGCTTGTGTTATTCAGTAAAACTAATGGTAAATTTTTGCCCTGTATCATCTTCTTCCATCAAGTCTACCTGCTGAATGTGACACCATGTTATGAGTTTAGTCATGTGAGAAGAGAAACAAAGAGAAATATATATGTGTGTGTGTATAAATATACATAACATGAATAAACTAAACAGACTCATCTGATTCTGTTCCTACAAGTCTGGACTCAGGTTGGGAGTGACCTTTTTGCTGTCTAGATCAAAAAACTCAGATCCTCATTAGTCTGGATTCATGATACTTTCAAAATTCAGCTCTCAATTGTATGGTTTGGACTTAACAATTTTGTAGCTCAGGTTTCAGCTTTTTCACTTTCTTTGAAGACATAAATTGAGGTAAATCCTAGACTTTGAAGATGGAGTAAATACTGTGATGCTGTTACACTATTTCTCTTTTATAGATGCTGACCAATTGCTTGACAGTATTTACATTTGTTTGGATTTCCTGTGATAAAATTTATTTTTAATTTCAGGCCATTTTCTTCTACAGGAAGGGAAAAAAGGGGCACTATTATTCCATGATGTCGTACATCTCTAGGCATACTTTTTACAGCTGCAAAAATTAGGTAGAAGACTTCTGTTCTCAGATTTTGTGTTTTTACTCCCCCTGTAAAGATGTAGAATCATCAGATTAGAAGTCATCTGCTAACTCAGACCCACACTGAGTTAACCATAATATGGATATTAATCCTTGCAGAAGCTCAGAAGTTTGTGTTTGGCTCCTCAAGGACAACTTTTATCAAAACAAAAGACATGTTAGTATAGCTTGAGGTGAATATTCTATTAACAATAAATATATTCTGCCTTCCTTCTCCCTGCATAATAAATGGAGATGCACTTACCCTGTTCAACATCATTTGTGTTTTCAAGCAGTTCAAATATTCATCTTGCTTTGGCTTGCTAGAACTGGTGATATGAATAGTCACTATCCAAATTGACAGTGAGCTTTTCTACCCCTTTTTCCATTGTTTGTGAGGCACCCCTTTAACTTCCACCGCAGATGGGACTGAAATGTCTGATACTCAGTAATAAAACCTTTGCTCTTATTTGTGTTTTGGATTAAAACAGCCCCAGCAAGCTGAGATCTGACTAAAATCATTACTAAAGTGCGGAGGAAATAGCTTTCTGCTGTACATTATTTATCTCAGGGTGAAAATAATGCTGCAGAGAAGCAGCAGAGCGGGTCTGCACTGACTGAAACCTCTGGGAGGAGACAAGAGATGGGCTAAAAGAATTTTTTACTCTTGTTTTAGTCCCCAGTGCACAGAGGGATGCCATTGTTGTGTGACACCTGCATGAACAAAGACACAGCCATTCTTTGACATGTCCTCTTCAGGTGGTTTTTATCCCTTCTAATTTTCACCTACCATCCTTAACAGATTGCAGGCAGGAGGCAGAAGGAAAAAGTGGGATGTCTTTCTCCAAGAGAAATGAGATAGTCATGTAAGAAGGAGTTAGAGGAATAGGGAGGAATGAAGAAAAACTCTGAGACAAAGTCCCTCAAACAGACTTCAGGAACCTGAATGTTTAGTCCAATTTTTTTACACCCATGCAAAGATTTTAAATGAAAATATCAATTCATTTAATCTCTTTTTATCCTTGGAAGGAGCCATGTAAAGTTAGTGAGAATTCACTTTTTAGTTCAGTGAATGCTTGAGTAGCTTTCATAAGTCTGTTTTTTCATAAGTAGTTTTTACTGTTTTCATAAGTAGTTTTGCAGTTTGACTCATGCAGAGCCTCAAATTCCTTTGTCACTGGACTTTGTCTTTCTTCTACTTTTGTAGGACCAGCTGCCTTTAAACTGCACTTGAACTCATCAAGGCAGATTGGCCCCTGGTGTGTCCCAGGGGAAGGAAGGGGCAGATGGGGATGAATGTGGCTCTTTGTCTGATGTGTGGTTTCTTGTTTAGCTCAGGCATGTAGACCCACAACTGCAAACTAGAGAGTAAATCAAGGAATTCTTTAAATAGGTTAGGAAGCTGCATGAAAGGAGAGAAACTGCACTCAGTACTTTCATTGTTCCTGCCTCCATTTGCAATCTAATGCCTAGTACTTAAATCTGTCTTAATTAAGGATGTTTCCACTGAGGTGGAGAACTGTATTTCCGTTAATCACCTCCTCATTAACTATTACAAAGATGTTTGCCTCAAACACATTAGTGGGGTTTTTTTTGGTCCTAAAGGGGATTGTTTCCTCCACCCATAGTGAACAAACCATTAAGTGTGGAGGAATTAACAGCTAGAAAAGTTATTTGGGATATGCTGTTGTCTCTTTAGAAAATTTCTAAGCCTTTTACATGCTGTTAAGAGATTAAGAATTGGGAAGCAGTTTGCCAAGTGAACATGGCCAATGGAAAAAGCAAATAAACAAACTAAAATAATAAATGAAATTAATTGATTAATAAACTGGTTAGAGCCACTGTGGCATCCTGCATAAAACAGGCCACAGGCTTCTGGAATAATTCTTTTGTCTTGGTGTCACTGTTGAGCAGCTAGCAGAGTAATGAAAGCACCAGTTCTCAGTGGCAAGAAGGAATGACCTTTATTGTTTTGATTTCATCACATATATAGAGTTCTCAAAAGTCACCCAGATTGGTCAGTCAGAAGCCTTCCCCCAGGCCTGATTGGCCAGGCCTGCACTGTCCAAGTTCTGGGACACTGTTCCAACAACATCCAAACTTTATCTTTATTTACAAAACACAAGAAGAATTCTCGTGGGAAAAACCTGTGCTAGCCATATCTTGGCAATTAGCTAAGAATGAATATGGCAATTATTTTATATTTCTGTATTCAGTCTTATTTTAAAAATCATTTGAATGAACAGAGAATCAACCATATGACTTATCAAGTTTTTCAGTTTTTCACTATTAAATTATCTTCCCTATTAAAGATACAGATTTTATCTATCACCTACATTAAATTAGCTACAACTTTCATCCACTAAATCTCATCATTAAGGAAACTCCTTAAAAAGGATTTCAAGAGGCTTTCTGGTCCATCCTTCAGCGTCTTGGCAGAAGCAAACCCCAGAAGTTTTCCTTGCCTCAGGGAAGGATCGACTCTGTCTAAAGCATTCTTGACTGAAGTTTGTCTAAACTGTTCTTGAAAGACACAAATGATTACATGATGCATAATCTCCCCAGTAAATCTATGCCAGTACTTAACTGCACTTATCTTTAGAAAGCTTTTCCCTAAGGCCAAACTGAAGTCTCTGTTTCAGAAATATAAGCCTCTTACTGCTTGTTCTATCCTTGTGAAGAAGGAAAACAGATTAATTCTTTTTTTCTTCCAGGAGTCTCATACAGTTGAAGACCATGTGCCTGCTCTTCCCCCTACAATGATCAGCTCTCATGTGCTAGAGTCAAATTTCCTGTACTAGAAATATTTGTCATCTTCTTAATTCTGTAATCATGATTCTGGTCTACTTTGGAATCTTTCCATATTTCCAAAGTTTGTGGTAAGCCAGCAGACTTGATTTTATTATTCATGAAAGAAAATTGCTCTAATTTTTACTATTTTTATCTCTATTTATAAAACCACCTATATTTCTTGCTAACGTTGGCCTTTTGAGTTATAATAAGATGCTTAAATTGACTACATTAGCCAAAGAGACAAAGTCCCCTCATCTATAAATATGGTTTGTGTTCATTGGGCATAGGTAAAATTAGTTTCTAAAGAACTGAATCCAGTTTTGCTTCCTCCAAAAGAGGGATGTACTCTATTTTGTCCCAGAACAATCATGAAAGGAAGCAAGGTCTAGGTCCTTAGGGGATTATTTTTCTGATGATCTTGCAGGTCTGGAACTGATTTCTTCCCCCACAGTATAAGAAAAGCTCAAACCAAGTTGCCATCAACTTTTAGAAGCTACATTCCTCACTAAAAGCACCATGCAGGTGGGCTTACAGTGGCTGAGAAGTGCCATAAATATCTGCCAAGTTTATCAAACAGGCCCACCCTCCATCCCTAAATGTATTTATCATTCAACTTTAGTCATTTCCGAGGTGTAGCTACATTTTCACTTCATGGTCCTGTATGAGCTGGCAGAGGACTGACACATCTTTGGAAATAGCTGTTTCTAAGGTGAGATAAACCTTATCTGATACTTTAAATAGTACTGTAAGAGGTGAAGGAGGGGGAGAGGAAGCTTTGGAAGTTCCTTCTTTAGACTGCTCTCAAGTTGTGAAGGTAACTTCAGATGTTCTTGCAAGATTGTGGTCACGACCAAGGATTAGATTGAAGGCAGGGTCATCGGAGGAGCAGGAATGGAAAAGAAGGTGTCTGAAGCTATTTGAATAAAGTAGGAGTATTTTTAAGGAAGCATTCAAGTAAAGAAAGATGTGAAGCATAGGGAAGGGAAATGAAGTGCCTGTTCTATGAAGCATCTGAATGAATAACAAGGATAGATGTGATACTTGGAAGTTGCTATGGAAAAGAGAACTCGTATCATCCACAAAAGTTGGTATCTATGTAACGCCTCCAGAAAGAGCTATAAACATATTTCTTCTACCTTCCCCATGCTACCTCAAAGAGATAAACTTACCTCAGGCCATCAAATATCTTTCCCTCTCTGTATAACCTATGACCAATTTCAAACCAGCAGCACAGTGTACTGAAGTGTCAGAAACTTAAAAGCTGCCTGAGAGGAGATCAGGAGAAATCAATGGCAGCTCAGGCTCTTGTAGCAGGAGAATTGTTTGATGAAAATGCACAAGTGAAACATATCTGTCAGTGTGAATACCCCATTTCAGGGGCAGACCCTGGACTGTCACGTTTTCTGCTCATTGTTTCACCTCCTCCTGGAGTTAAAAACTGATTTAAAGTTCTTTCTTAGGGACTTCCTTCTTAGGCCTAATCTGCCAGTCTGCATAGTTTGAGACTGAATAATTCCCTCATTTTGTTTCTGTCCTTACCTTGATTATATTTATGGATTAAGACCATATTGCCCCCCAGTTTTGCTCTTCCACACTCCATATATTTAGCTTCCTTACTCTTTCACCTTTATGTCTTATTATCTTCTAGTTCTTATATCAGTTTTCTTTCCTGATTTTGTATTTCTACATTTTTTCCTGTTCATTCAGAACATCTATTTCTTCATTCTTTAACCCAGTTTGTTATAAGTAATTATTATTATGCTATTCCTCTTTAAAAATAAGGAAATAGCTGATGACAAAATTTTCAAAGATGTTTGTAATGATACAAGAGGACAGCATAATTTCTTGTTTACAAAGGCGAACTCTTCAAAGCTCTAATTTTTAATTTGGTCATCTATAATGAAGTTCTCAATTATGAAGCCTCCTGAAATCTCTGTGCTGAGAGCTGCTTCCAGGGAAAACTCCACTCTTTACAGTTCATGTGTCTGTATTCAGGTAATGAAGTTTTACAAAAATGTATATAAATACAAATTACTAGAATCTTTGCAAAGGTTGTCAGATACAAATATTCCAAATATTCCACCTATATTACACAAAAACTGCAACCATTATCTATTAGTCTCTTCCAGCTTTAAATTCAGTGAAAGGTATCAATTCCTTTGTGCAAAAACTCCCACAGTGAATTTAACAGTTTAGATAAAATTTTTAAGCTTCAAGGGTTTGAATAGAAAAGGCTGGTTTTCCTTTTGCTTGTTTAATAGTTAGTGAGAAGCTGATGAATTCTGGTAGTCAATCCATTGATGATGCTACTTTGAGGTCTTAAATATTTAAATCAAACAGTAATATTCCATTTTTATAATGTTGTTAACCTTGACCAAAATCTTACTGTCAGACCAAGAAAAAAATTTAAATACAAAACCTGCGAGGTTTTCCAAATAAATAAATCAATAAAACCTTAATTAAAATAAATGTAATATTGAGAAAGTGATTAACATTATTTCTAAAAGCTTTCATTTTAAAACTATTCTTCAGAAATTTATTAAATTTGAAACAGGAAGTCTCTAAATTATTATTTATGAGATACATTTGGATCACAACCTGAGATTAAAACTCTGTGAATTAGACTACAATTTCCTGTTTCTTTTGTTCTCTGTGATTTCTGACTGGCTGTGAACAACCTGAGTGTTTACATTAAAAGATTCTCTCCCTGCTGATGAAGATGATTGCTTAATGATAAATGCTGAGATCTAAAATACATGAAGCACCACCTCAAAAGGGTAATGCAAAAATGCCATGAGAAATGTCCTGCCCTTCGTGAGGAACAGTCCAGAAAATCCCACACATAAAATAAATCCTAATACTCATAAAATCAGTTTCCAGATATTTTCTGTGCATTAACAGACTCAAATGAAGTGGATTTTAAAGCATAATGCAGAGGCTACAGTGGGTGGATAGGTGAAAAAGCAGTGTATGTCAGACTTGGATCCTCCTGTCACCACTTCATGTCAGAAATCTTTGAGAGATGTCTGTGCCATTTTACCTGTGACCTTTACAAAACTGGGAGTTAATTTCTTACAGCTAGGAAGCACTATTATCACTATCTATTCATGCAGATGTGAGACTATTTAGCTAGAATGGAAAGTAGTCAAGAAATTAAAATCATAGAATAATAGAGTCATAGGGTAGTTTGGGCTGGAAGAGACATTAAAAATCATCTCATTCCAATCCCCTGCCATGTTCAGGGACATCTTCCACTATCCCAGGCTGCTCCAAGCCCTGTCCAACCCGGTCTTGGACACTTCCAGGGATCCAGGGGCAGCCACAGCTTCTCTGGGTAGCCTGTGCCAGGGCCTCACCACCCTCACAGGGAAGAATTTCTTTTACATAAAGAACTTCACTTTTAGTCTTCTTTCAAGAAGTGCCTCAAGTTTGCTAAATTTGAACAGAAAACTCAACTCAGGTCATTGCCCAGGAACTCAGTAACATTTTGGGGTCAATCTTGAGCCCCTTTGGCTGTGCAAGAAGTACCCAATATTAGTATTGATGAGAGCAGCAGAGCACTGTGGAACAAGGAATATAAGGCAAACACTGAGTGTCTGGTTGAATACAGAACACAGATGATTTGATTAAACCAGTCATTTGCTTATGGGATTTAGTTTTATTTGCATGGCAAATTCTGATAGATGGCCTGTCAGGTTGATAAGGTTACTTTTCCAACTTTATTTTAGCCATAATGTATTCTATTCTAGCAGTTTAGAATATGATTGAGAACTTCAAAGTACAAACCCCTTGGAAGACAGTGAAGGGTGAAAGCACATGGAAAGGTGCAAATTGGTTCATGGGTTAAGCCCAGGGTGGGGACTCAGGAGATTTGTTGCATTTTTAGTTCTGTCACTCTTATAATGACACTTATTTGTCTGTGCATGAGTGTCCATTCACAAATGGAAACAATCATCCTCACATCAGTCAAATCCTCCTTCCTTTCCTTGTCATATTACAAAAACATTAGAGCAGGATGATGTTTCAGGATGTGTTTGTGCCTTACTCATCACAGAAAGTCTTTCAAACAGTCCTATAGTGAGAGTGCAAATTAATAAATGCATCCACCTCATCATTCTGGAAGGGATCTTAATTACAACGTTTTTCAGAAACTTCAGTATTTTTTCATTGGTGTAAGTACAATCAGGCTTTAAGGACAGGAAAAGAGAAAGAAAATAAGGACACTTTAGAAACAGGCATTGAAAACTGTAAGTGGTGTTAGAGGAAGGCAGCTTTACTTAGGAAACTCTGGTGAAAAGAAGCTTTCTGACAAAAAAAAAGGACTTTAGCAGGATACTTTGGTTTCTTTTTCTGTTTTTGGTAGCACTTTTTCTTAAGAGCTTAATTACCAGGTTGATTAGAAGGAAGGAATTTATGTTCATAAATGGCACTTATAAAAATCATCTTTTCCTTCTTGGTATCTGAATGAAAGATGGTCCCTGACGCCTGCTTAACTGTGAGTAATTGAATAAAAGAGCAAAATATACTACCTGGTAATGGAATCATTATGGTTTACAGAACACACACATAAAATCAGCTGAAATGTGTTTCTTCTGCTCAACAAAACTGAAGTTTATATAGATTATAACTTCACATCTATGGAGAAATATTTTTATTCATTATGAAAATGGCATATTAATACTCTCTGGAGCAGTGTTATAATCAGTATTCAGGAGTCAGCAATTATGTGCAGTTTCTCTTTAGAGATGTACAGTAAGGGATTCTCTGCAAAAGTTTCAGTCTTAAAAGCAGTTTTCAGAATTCAAATAGAGAAAGTCCCCTCTGCATCACAAGGGATGCACTCACTGCTGAGAGTTACACACCTTTTTTTTTATTGCTTTAAACAAAGGCAGCAGGAGAGGAAAGAGCAGAGCTGCTGATGTGAGGAGCACAAGGTGCCTCCTTACTCAGAACACATAGTTCCAAGGCATCCAGCAGTCTTAGAACTAACTCTGAGGTTTTGAGGGAGCAGTGACTCAGCCAGAGCAGCCCAGATCACTGCAAATTCATGAAAGCTGCAGAAAATAATCATGTAGCTCTTTCTGTATCCATACATTGTTATCGTTATACTCAGCTTAAGGCACCAAGAGAACACATTCCTTTTCCTCTGTGCTAATCTCAACTTTTCCTTTAAATGACTGATCATTGATACTCATTGATACTCATTGATCAGAGGAGACAGACAAGATGATTGATACTCATTGATCAGAGGAGACAGACAAGATGATTTAAGTAACATCTATGAAAGTCACCAAATCAGAGCCCAAAATCTAGTTGTATTGATAAACTGACTTATATTTTGCCTTATGGTTGATGCTTTCTCATTACCTTGCTGTTTCTTTCACTAAATGAGTTTGGTGAGTCAGTGTTTTCCCCTGTTTGGAGCAATGTGATATTGCTAGAGTCCTTGATCTGTTTTGTCTTCAGCCTCACATTTCTCTGCTTTCTGATTGCCTGCTTTTGTGCACACTGCTGAGTTTTCTCACTCTTCTCTCATCATGGTCTGTCTTGGATATTGTTTTATTGCCTACATTTCTTCATCTTCCTCTTTCTCCTTCTCATCTTCAAAGTGTCTGCAATGTTGTTCAGTTAAAACTCTGTTCCCCACTGTGCCAGAATTTCCACTTCTTAGCAAAACAATGACTCCATTCTACAGGCAACCATTGGTTTCATGAACACAGAAGATAAACTCTGCTTTCAGCACAGCACCAACACTTTCCTCTGCTGCTGTGTGGCAGCTGTGGTAATATCACATTACAAACCACAATCTGCCTGAGTCTGCCCAGTGGTGGGTATGCAACAGAAATTTTTATTTCATTCTTTGGAGGCATCCCCATGCAATTCTACCAGCTGGAGCTGGACAAGAATAAGAATATGGAACATCCAGGAAATGTCCCTCTTCTGCTTTCTCTTAAGAGTGTGTGCTGTTTCTCTTGCATAAGGATGTTTCTCAGCAGGTTGGTGAGATGAAGAATCACAGTGGTGGCTCATGGGCAGTAGCAGTTTAGGGAAAATAAGAGTGGGAGAGACAATAGTGTGATTCACACCGTGAAAAAAATCAGAAAATAAATACCTTTTTTTTACTTAGTTCTTCTTAGAAGTGCCTGCTCGAAGAGATTAAGGGTCAGCAAGGGGAACTGAACATGCACAAGCCTATAGGGTGCTGAAAGAATTGGCCAGCATGACTGGAAGAAAGCTCTCCCTCATTTGTGAAGAAAACAGCAGTCAGGGAAGGGGAAAATGTATGTCAATGTTCCAATCATTTTACTTCAATAGTCAAGAAAGAAATGTGAAAGAAAATGAGTGAAAACAGTAAACACAGTTTCCAAGGACAGCTCAGGCCTGGTTATTCTCATCTTGTATGATGAAAGGACTGGCCACATGGACAAGGATCTTGTTGTCATATTTATATGCATGTATTTCATCACTACAATTTCAGTCCTATACAACTTAGATGACTATGAAGTCACATGCTGGAAAATTATTTGCATGAACTTTTTTTTTTTGTTACCTGTGAAGGTTTGTTTGCTTTGGTGTATTTGTTTTTCTTGTTGTTGCCATAAACCTGGCTGGAGTTTTGAGGTGTGTGTTTAGCCTGTGCTAAAATGTTGGTCAATGATGGAAGCAGTGACCAACAGCTCAGTGAGCTAAGATGAGAATATCAATGAAGCAGAAAGGAGAGGGAGAGAATAAGGCAAATAAATGTATTTATGGGATATCAGGTGTTTTTGTGATACATCTTTGTGAATGTACCAGCAAAATTAAAGTTGTAACACTACTACAGAATTGTGCTGATCACTGAATATAAGAGAAGTCAGAAATGTCATATATTGAGTTTTGTGCTGAGGAGTGTCAGCCTCTGCAGAGATGAATGACTGACTCTTTCCATCCATCCCAGAACTGCACTGGCTCAGTTTCTATGTTCTCCCTGTGGTGCCCAGTGGACCAAAAGTACAATGAGAAAATTTAATTCAACGTGCCCAAGGTAACACAGAATGTGTGCTGCAGTTGAGCAGCAAAGTTCTTTTCTGTGTGACATCACAGCTGCTGTGGAGGTTGAGGGCACAGGGTGGTTTTAGGGAGAAGGGTGGCTGAATAGATTTTGGAGAAAACCTGACCTGTCACAGTCTATATCCATACTCTTCCTGGAACAGAATGTGTAGAAAACTGTTTTTCCTGCTGTGTTTAGGTTTTCTCTCAGAGAAAAGTATGTGGTTTCCCAAGGAAATTGGCATGTACCCAGCCAGGTGATCAGAAGACCAGAAGTTAAGACTGAATGGGAAAATTTCCCCAGTCACAGTGTGCACACATGTGAGCACATCTTTTAGAGGAAAACCAAGGAAACCTTGTACCATTTTTCTATTACAGCTGGAAAACATTGCTAATACAAAACATTTGGCTCAAGATTATTTCCTGACATCAGCAAATCACCAGAACACTTCAGTTAATATAGAATGAGTTCAGAATTATTTTTCTTTGGGTAAAAGGCATAATGAAAATCCCTTTATCAAAAAATTATTCATAGAATCAAAGAATGAGTTGTGTTGGAAGGGAGTAGAATATAATTTACCTGCAGAACCCTTTATTACAGCACAGCCAAGAATTCTCAGTTGTGCCACAGAAGTCATGTCCTTGTCAAATGCTCTGAAGGCAGAATGCCACACTGTTGTCATGGCAATATCCAGAAGCGTGGCTGAATGTAGGAATGCAAATCTGGATGGTCGTGCAAGACTGAGTTACACATTGCTGCAGCTTGTTGCTGAGTTAAATCAGTTGCTAATTTAGCAAGGGAAGTGCAAGAGGTGGGGATTCTGCTCTGTGTGGTGCGAATTATGGATTGACATTTCCTGGAGTCTCACCCTTGGCTGTGTTTGTGTTTAATTGGAATTCCCCACAGGTGTGACTGCACTCGGTGCAGCCTGTGGGACCATGCTGAAGTGCAAAATTTAATTATGGCTTAATGTGACCATGTTAGAAGTTTCTACATCTGTCAGACAACTTGGCTTCCTTACTGTTTCTGCTGTTTTTAAAGCTTTCTAGATTGTCTTTGCTTTGCTGCAGAATATAATTGGAATTTTTATTTCCCCAACAAAGAAAAGAAGTAGCATTTCATTGATGTCAGCAACAAAACTGGCCTATATTGATTCAGTGGCACTTAGTATGTATATAATAATTCAGAGGACCTTGCTGTAGTTTATGAAGGAAATATTTATCAGCATCCTTAATTAATGGCTGATGAAAATGAGGTGCCCAAGGCTCGTAACACTTGTTCATAGTATAAAAAAAGAGTGCCTCATTTAATTTCTCTTGAACTACAGTCCCTGCTCTCTGGGATGTACTGTGTGTAATCTAATTATTTTCAACCTTGCTTTATCTTACAGTGTACTATACTTAGAACTAGAGCCATATGAATTAATAAACATGTGTTTTTTGGTCTCTGTTTATCTGAGTATCATCCCCCATTCACTACAAATGGACTGATGGGAGTTTTCCCTGTACACACAGTGTATAACTGGTGGTGTTATTGTATTGACAAGCTGTAGGATCAACACAAACTATCATCTGGGGATAAGGATTCTTCCATTCCCTTTTTCATCACAGTCCTGCCCAACAGATGTCACACAATCATTCATTTTACACAAGTTTTCCATGTACAAGTCAGGTAGCAAACTCATAAAAAAGCAGTCTGGGCTCTTTCAGATATTTGGATTGATAGGGTGGATTAATTCCATTCTAAAACAAATATATGAAGGAGGTAGCTAGATCATTTCATGGCTGAAGTTTGTTCCTAATAATACTATATGTTGACTTTGATATTCTAATCATATATATATATGGACCTGATCAATAGAATTAGCAACATACCAAAATCAGACAGGGTAAGAATCCATTGAGAAGAATCTCATCGTGATATTAAACTGGGTGAATTTCTCTCATGAAAAGCATGTATTTTTCCCTGAAGTGTAGAAAGAGACTGAGAATATAGCTAAAAGAAAATATTTCAAATAGTCTGAGTTGAACACTACTGTGAGTCCCTAAAATGAAAAGGGAGACTCTATAGTAAGGAAATAATATGAAATATTTTCTCACTGTCTTTATATGATTCATTGCATCCTAAGGGTCCTATTAAAATTTAATGCACAGGTCTCATCTCACTTTCACTCTTATGTAGAATTTTGTCAGATACATTCTTTTTTTCCCCTCCACAGTTTTGTCCAAAGCAGAATTTATGGATTTTGTACATTTTCTGGGATTTCTGGATGTCCTCCCCATCAGACTGCAGGAACTCTAGAAATTGTTGTTTTCACTTCTACAAATGCAGCCCAAAAGAAAGAGAGAATCTCCAAATATTCCCAGTCAAAGGTTAGCTAAAGTGAAAGTGCTGTGGGATTTTGAACTGAATTTGTTCCTTCTAAGGGGGGAACCGGAAAAGGCAGATCTGTTTTAGGCCCAGGCTGACACACACTCAGTTTTTGCTGCTCCTGAAGGAGGCAAGTTGAGTTAGTGTCAGAGTAAAGCTGTTTCTCCTTTCCTTTCAGCTGTGCATCGGAGATCACCTCCCCAGTCACTTCCTCCACCATTAACAAATGTTCTCCATACAACCATATTAATGGAGAGATTAATATTCTGGGAACTTGTGAAAACTGCCTACCCCAATCCTCCCAATTCCAGAATCCTCTGCCATCAGAAAATCCTTGGGTATCAGATGTGCAATATCTTCGCATACCCACAAATATCTCCTTTTCTCTTTTTCCCTGTTTTTGTGGGGTTTTTTTGGTTTTTTTTTTTTTTTTTATTTTTGTTGGTTGGTTTTTTGGTTTTTTTTCTGTTCTTTTTTGGTTTTGGTTTTTTTTTTGTTTGTTTGCTTTGGTGTTTGGGGTTTTGTTTTTTGGGGGGTTTTTTGTTTGTTTTGTTTGCTCCCCTTTGTTCTTTAGCAGAACTATTGGATTTGATTCTATCTCATCTGTTCAGCTGAACAGGAACAGTTTGAATAACATACATCATCATCATAGTCATAATGATAATAATAAAAAAAAATAAAAAATATAATTATAGTAATAGTAACAATAACAGTAATAGTAATAACAGTACCACCCCTGGTATCCCTGAGGGTCTAATCCATATATTTTTCCTCAAAGTTTGCATTCTCAGAGCCCTTTTCACCCTCAGTTTCTGAGTTGTCAGTGTTCCTGCTGGGAATTTTGGGTCACAACAGTGACAGCACATAAGCTGCCCTCACAGTCAGTGCAAACATTCCTGGCCAAAATATTCAAGGCAATCGCTTTGCTCCCAGGCAGATGAGGCATCACAGGCAAACATCACAGTCCCCATTCCTGTTAGCTTTATCTTCCATGGACTGTTCTCAGAGATGAAATGACAAGCAGTATATGGATGGAAATACAAAAATAAGAGAGTTCCTCTGTCTGCTTGTGGTTTTGTCTGTCAGCAGTTACAATAGGTGTAGATTACCAAGGCTGGCCCAAGGCTGTGTAAGGCCTGCCTGGGTAAGCCTGCATGTTTGCCTTTATCTTAGAAGAAGCCTGAACTGAGCTATGGAATATCTTCTCTTTCTACCCACACATTGTGGAATTTAGCCAAGAATTGGTTTTTTTTTGTAGCCTGGAGCCAATTTCCCAAGTTCCTAAAACTAGCTGCTTCCCAAAGGATTATCACAGCTACCCTGAGGAAGCTCCCTCTGTACAAAGGGATCAGAGACATTCAGATCCCTAATCCTGTGCTAACCCAAGACCAGGTGTCAGGGACAACATGGATGTGTCTAAGCTGCTGTGAAACTTCTGTATTTGCAGCTTTCAGCAGATTCAGCAGAGGCACTGAGTGGCAGAGAAGTGTGATGTTAATGTGGCTCACAGATGTCAGGTCTAACGCGCCGGTTGCAGCTCTGCACTTGGTGAAATTGCCTCAACATTGGGAAGCTCGGGATCTTCTCTGTCAGAAATCTTATCTTGTGATACTTTGCATTTCACTTGTCAATAGTGTGTGCTCTGAGACCATGAGGGTTCCTTTGGAAACTGCCATCTTGCATGATTATTTGATATTTTACTGGGAGTGTAAAACAGGCTTTTTGTGAGACTGGTCCAAGTGGTACTTCTGATTTATAACACAGTATATAAATATGTATATATTTATGTTAAACTCTCTGCTTAGAGAGTCTTTTCGATGGAGGAATTATTGTTCTTTTTCATTCCCTTCCCAAAAGTTCTTGGCAGTATTTAGAAGGCACTTCTACCCCATTCCAATTCCTCTCCCATTTCATATGCAACAGTAGTGCACATAGTACCATTGTAGCTGCTTTTTCAGAAATGCTTATGGTTGTGCAGATGCACTGGAGTCCTCAAGTGAATAGAAATAGAGAAGAAGTAGGTAGGAATGCCCTGGACTACATTTAAAATTAAGATTAATTTTCCAAGAGAAAGGCTGTTGATTATAGTTTCTACTGTAAAAAATGTTGTTCTATTGGTAAATTGGATTCACTTGTTAATAGTTTTGGTATATTAATCACCTTTTTCAAAAAAATTACTTTCTCTCATTGTATCTTTTAGTTAAAATGAGAATTTAAAAGGGAATTAAATCCAAATTAAAACTGAAAATATTTAATCCTTGGAATAAGCTACCAAGTTAAACAGCAGATTCTCTGTGTCCTGACAGTATTTATATCCAGGTTTCACTGTATTCAGGAGCACATTCTAGACACACCCAAACGATGTTTTTTCATTGAGTTTTAAAGTGGCACAAGAGTGAAGCACAGGTGTTGGTAACATGTAAGTAATCAAAGTAAATTTTAAAATGATTTCCTATGGTTGTATATCCCTGGAGGTGCAAGACCTACTATGCCTATTCCAAATACATTCATACAGAATTTTGTGGTTATAAATTGGTAAATAAAATATTCTGGTCTCCTGTTCGTTTCTTTTGCATAACTTGAGTTCATGTTCTGATTCTTCATCATTCTCCACAGAGCTGCTTTTTGTAACAAGGTGTTAAAAACTTAGTTCTGATATATATTTTAAATGTATTTTAACATTTATCTCATTGCATCTCCCTGTTAGTATTCATCACACAAAATGACACATTTCCCCAGTTCAGCATTGTTGAATTTGAAACACTCCAAGTGTCCCAAAACAGATGAGAATGAACTTGAATTTCATGCAGGATCAGGATCATAATCATGTTTACATTAAATGAAGTTATGCTTTCTCCTCTTCTGCTGTATAGGCTTTAATTGTCCATGAAATCTTTCCGTTTCCCTCAGAATATTATTTTGCATGTCTTGCATCAATTCATGCTCTTGCTTCTTCCTCATAAATTCAGGGTAATTTCTTTGATCAGTAATAGCTTCTTCACACAGCTCCTGCCTTCTGTTTAACCAAGATCCATTAAATTGGCACAGCCACTGCTTGGCTGACCAATTTCTTTTCATACCATTTACAGTCTTTTCATGTTTTTAAACTCGAGTTCATCCTTATCACTCATCTGCATTTAAAAATTTTCACCTGGTGTGTGCTATATCATTTCTGGCTGGAAAATGTTACAGCACCATCAAGCTTGTTTGTTTAAAGCAAAGACATTTGTGAATGTTTTAAATTTTGCCACATATTGGATAACTGAAGGATTAGAATTTGTTCTGTAAAAACTTCTCTAAAATGTAGTTTTTTTTCATGGTTCACATGAGTAGCATATTGTTTTGATTGGTTGACTTTACATTAACAGTGTTTGAGAAATCAAAATTAAAAATTAGTATGACTAGCTGATGTCACCAGTTTAACCAGCTGCAATTTGGAAATGCTCTTGATGGCAGTGCACATGTGAACATGACCTTTGATGTTTGCTGCAATCTATAGATACACACTTGAAAGCAGCAAGAATTAGAACTATGGTCCTCATTTGGGGAAGCAGTTGAACAGTTCTTCTCTGGACATCTGTCTCTCAAGTATTAATTCCTACACGTCATCAAGAAAAAACATTTAGACAAATGTGTAAATTGGATGGAATATTCCTTTTCCATAAGTGCCATAACTCCAAGTGCCTCCTCAATGGAGTTATTTATAGAGAGCTCCCCACCACTTGTACTTTTGCGTGAACAGAAGAAAAAATAGAAATTAGTAATCACCCTCTTCAGTATGGGGTTAAGAGTTTGCTTAGAGAAGATGATTTCTAACAAAATCTATTTGAATGTAAGTCAGAAGGAATAGAATTTGATGTTACTGCAAAAATATTACTACAAGCCTTGCTTCTTTCTGTTTCTCATGCAGGATGTCCTCATTGAGGGCACTATCAAAGATACATGGCATACAATTCATATCTTTATATCTATATGAAATACTTATATGCAGAATGTTTTCCTCCCATTTTAATTAGCGAGGTACTTTGCTAATCAGCTAAGCATCTGTGCCCATGGGTAGCACAGTGCCCATCCCAGCCCAGGTTTGTGGAGGTTTGAAGGATGGCTCCAGTGCTGTGCTGATAACTGTCACCAACAAAAGCACCAGTGTGACTGTACAACCCTCAGAACATCTTCCCTACTGCCTAAAAATTAATTTTGTCTCCCTTTTCCCTCCTGAGGCAGTGCCCAGGAAGGTCATGGTAAAATATTCACTGGTATGTCTGAGCAACTCAGGATTTATTCTGGCCACAATGCAGACACAGAAACCACTCAGCCAACCTCAGACCAATTAATTTGACCTGGTTTTCTTCTTTCTGCATAACTAAGATTAAAAAAATAACTAACATATAGGAATGTTAAAGTTAGTTACTAGTTATGTGATACATGAAAATATGCAGAACTATGAAAACTAGAACTAGCCATCTTTATAATAAATTAAAAGAGCAAAAATTATTGTGTAAGGTTTCACCCAAGAAAGAAGATGAGAATAGTGATGAGGAGCCAGCCAACATAAAAAAAAAAAAAAAATAGCCAAAACCATAGCCATATGCATAATGAGAAAATTTCTCCAGGTAAAATCAGTAAGTACTACAGAGCATTCTGGGGGAATAACAGTCTATATCTGTGTATTAGTTTGAAAACAAACCAGTGGGAGATCACAAGCCAGGATCAAAATTTAATAGGAAAATTAAAAATAAATTTAATAAGAAATAATATATATTTTTAATAAAAAATTTAATAAGAAAATTAAAAATAAAAATAATACGAGAAAAACACTGACAGAGTCAGATACAACCTGACACCCTGTTGGTCAGGGTGGTGGCAGCAGTCCAAGTGAAGTAGTTCAGTTGAAGCAGTGATCCTGTGGAAGGTCTGCTCTCCTCCTGAAGGTCCAGTGGTAGCTCTTGTCCTCTGGGAACCCAGCAGACAGGGCTGCCTTGGGCACTTCCAAGCCAGGTTATATCCAGGTGGGAATGCTTGGCTCCTCCCTCCTGGGTGGAGCATCTCCCAATAGGATGAGATAATTCCATGAGTCATGCAGTTGGTTCTTGATGCTCATTGTCTGTTATCAGGGGTGAGTCACAGCAGGAGATAACAACCAGTGCCCCACAGCTTGTGGAGGTGGTAATAGAATAATAAAAACATCTATATTGTAACCTAGGACAATCTGGAGGGACACCATAAACACATCTGCAATATGAAGTTACAGGGTGTTTAAAATCAAGTTTATTGTAACTATCAATATCTTGTTGTCTGGTGGCTATTTTAGAAACAATGAATTATGTGTCCATTTTTGATGGTCTAACCACAAACACCCCTGTAATTGTGATTCGTGTGTCGGATCCACTCCGTATACACATAAGGTATAATTTTTTTGCATTTCATCTTTCAGTTGGAAAGAGAATTTGGGTGACATTAATTGATGTTTTCAGAGACTCACATATTCACATTTCTTTTTAAAAACTTAGGCTCTAGAGAGATACTTTCAGAGAGATACTTTTGAGTTGAAACAATGACAAGAACAAAAAAAGAATGGAAGGTGGGATTTAAATTGTTAAGCTCAGTGAATTTTTGCTGGAAATCAAGTTCTTTATTTGGCAGAAGGCAGCATTGGTTCAAGTAAAGGTGCAGCAGTTCTTAATTCAGCTCATGCTTTTTATACAGATGTCTGCAATCTCCTTAGCTGATTTAGCTACTCTGCCTCAATTTTCCTCTATAAAATATTTATTAGTTACACCCTGCATGCATGCATGTAATATTTACAAATGAAAATAGAGTAGATGCATATATATGCAAATACATACATACTAGTCATGGATTTCAGCACCACTGCTGGAATTCAGTGACTGAGTAAATGTTGTTGTGTATTTTTACAATATGTTGCATGTTACTGTGAGTTGCAAAGTGTGTGTTAGAACAAGAAAAGTTCATGTTGGACAGGGAAGAAAATATTCTTCACCTTGAAGATTTAACCCTGGAAAAGGGCCCCAAAAACTCACAGCTTGTAGGTTTTGGGCTTGTACTCGGGCATTTCTTGTCCAGCTTTGGATAATTCGTTCCATTTCGGTGTAGATGTAGTGTTGTACCTGCATGTAAAATATTCTCATTCTAGTTCATGGAAATCCTTGGCTTCACAATCCTTAAAGTAAGGCAGCTCTTCCATGGACACAGCATTGCACAGAGGATAGAGAGAACACAAAGTCAGGTTTACATCCTGCTGCACCAAAATGTAGCAAAGACTAAACAGGGATGTTCCAGCTAAAGCAACTGTGGACAGGTGCAAATGTGGCATTTTTCTCAATTCCAGTATTTTAATTCCATTTGAAAAGATGGATTACATTTTGACACTTACTTATATTTTAAAAGTTGGAGGAAAACAAACTTTAAGAGTGTGCATATGATTGAAGAAGCTAAAAAAAATCCCTTTTGTTTGATACTACATCAGAATTTTGGTTAGCTTAAGCATCTAAATGATGTTTCAGTTCAACAACCTTTTTTATTTTAGCTAAATTTGATGGGCAGACTGAAAAATGACTGCCCATCCACACTCTCTAAGCTGATGTTTTCACCATGCAAGGACTATTTGTAGAGTTCATCGCTGAAAAGTTTTATCTCTGCTAGATCATCACCTGGGAGTGGTGGTTACACATTTGTGTGTCACAGGCATTTCAATTCTTGGCTCACACTTGAGAACCTGAACAAGCAGCTCAGGCTAATCAATAGTGAAACATTTCAAATACTTGTTTCTGCTCACTGTAATAGCCATGGTAGTTGTAGGAAGAAAGTCAGCCCTGACCTTTTTAATGGATTATTCACAGCAGCAGAAGGAATAGCACAGCATTTAGTGGGTGACCATAGATTTCACATTTGCACAATTCCACTAAAATGTATGTATTCATTAACTGAAGGAGAAAATGTGGGGATTTAATAGCAATAACATAGATTTAAAGGACTTTTCAACATCACCTAAATCCTGGCCAAATTAATTTGAAAGTCTGGCGTTTAATAGTAAAAATTTCATATGCTGCTACCCAAATTCAAAATGCAACAGCAAGATAAAAATTAAGTGAACTCATACAAGACTGTAATACTAATTAATGTGCACTCTAGTGTTTAAATCTGTAAGTCTCCATGACTTCATACTATTTGTGCTGGAGATGGTTTGATACTCTCATGGTAGGAATAAAGTAGTATAAAATATAAGCATTTTGAATATGATTGCTAACAAGGCAACAGCAAAACTTCAGGTGAAATATAACATCTGGGAAAATACGTAGAAAGATGTAGATATAAATGCAAGTTTCAATATAATATTCCTCCATATCTTGGAGAAAATCATGCTGATAAAACTGGAGATGGAGGATGATGTGGGAGAATTACTCCAGGATGAGACACTAAACAAATTGGAAAAACATATTTAAGCAGAAATATTCTAATTGCTTACTGCAATTTTATGTTATTGGAAAGCGTCTGGTCATTTCAGCACCAGACTTAGCACATAAAATTTTATTGGAGGTTTTTATACAGCTGGTGTTAAAAAGGAAGAGAATTTATTGAAACCAATGAAGTATACTCCTCTGGATGGCTTTTTCCCCCCTCATATACACCAGTTTCATGTCATTGTAATTCCTCAGGTGTCAGCAGGGTTACTCTTGATTTCCACTGGGTTAAAAGAAGGAAGACTCATGACCCTTCCCTTCCTGTGTTTTTATATAGCTGCAGAATTCTTGCTATTTAAAATCCATGATGGAAAAGAACAGTGAAAGGCTTCTGGTTTATTACTTTATTCTCACATTAAAACATTTTCACATTTTATGGACTTCGCTGGGTTTTTTGTTAAGAGGTTTGAGTATCTAAACCAGCTGATCTCATTCTTTGACTTTGAACACAGTCCCTCCTAGAGTAAGAAAAAATTTTAATGTTCATGTTTTAGCACCATGCTGAAAATTCAGAATAGGTCTTTCAAGCTGTGGATGGTTTAGTTGCTTGGAAAAAATTGTTATACATTTAACTGAATTAATTTATTTGTGCCTTAGTATCAAGCTGTGATATGAATGTAATATTTAACAACAAGCATTCAGAAACCTTGTTGGATGCTGTCATGGATGGAGTGATGCACTTTACTCCCAAGAGAAAAGTAGCAACACTTTGATTGATGTAAAACAGTGATTTAACAAAGTTTGTTAATAAATGTGACAGTGTTTTAACAAGGTGTGATGGCAAGGTACACTTGATTATTTACTGCACAGAGGACAGGGTGAGACAAAATGATCTGGGAGACCCTGAGCCATGAGGTTCAGAAAGAAACCCTTGCTTTCTAAACACCTTCTCAGGGAAGAGTTTATATTTAGCTGGATCCAGACTTAGTCCCAGACTTGTCCAGCTCTTTGTCTAAAGAATTACATGTTCACAATCAATGCTTTACATTACTTAGCTAAAATTTCAGAGTTATCATGAACAAGAATCTGTTGCAGCAAGGAATCTCTCAGCCACAAGGAGTAACCCTGAGAGGTGTCCCAGCCCAGGGGCTGATCCTGGTGTGCATCCTCTGCTGTGCAGGAAACATCCTGGGCTGTCCCTTGATTATGGAGTGAGATGATTCCCTTACAGTCACATTTGCAAACCAGCCTTGTCTCAGTCTCTGCATACCCAGCCAGCCTCAGCTGTTCAGCAGCATTCATGGCCTTTAGCTACAGACTCTTCCCAGAGTCCAGCTAAAGCCAGATGCAGCCACCACAACCACTGGTGGCTGTTTCTTAAGCAGAAAAGGACAGGGGCAAAGCATTTCAAAAGCATCAAAGGAAAGAGGTTCCACACCCTTTTAACTCTGTCAGAGCAGTACTTCACTCAAGTGACTGGTGGATTTAAAGTAAACAACTACAACATCTTGCTTTATCCTCAGTGGACATGGAGAGGAGTTTTTTCCTGTCATCTGTTCAGTCCTTTGCATATTCCTTACATTTGAAAATCAGTACTATGTGTCCTGAGAGTCTTTTCTTCAGGGGCTCAGTAAAAACTTCCCTAAGTCATGGTTTCTAGTTCTTACTCTCGTTGAGTGCCTCTGAATTCTCCATGTTCTGGAAGTGCAGTCAGCAGAACTGAATGTCTTATTCTAAGTGACAGTTTAGCAGTTCTTGAAAGCCAGAGGGGATATTCACTTTTCATGCAAATACTCATGAAAAGAAAAGGGCATCCCCAAGAGCCACAAGAGGCACTTTCCTTTGTTGAGCTCCACATGTTGGTGATTTCCCAGTGCTCTTATTTGTCGAGGTCTCTCTGCAAGGCTTCCCTCTCTTTGAGGGACTCAGCAGCTCCTCCCAGCTCTGTATCATCTATAAACTTTCTCGTTCTCCCTTCCAGCCCTCAGCCAGGTAATTTTAAAGGTTTTGAAGAGGACAGGCTGAGGATGGAGCCCTGCAGAGCCCCACTGGTGACAGGTCACCATCCTGATGTCACCCCACTCACTATATAACCCTTTGTGCCTGACCTGTGAGCCAGTTGTTCACCCACCCCATGATGTGTTTATCCAGCAGAATTTTGGACATTCTGTCCAGAACAATCCTGTGAAAGACAGTATTCAGATGCTGGATTCTCAGTACCCAGAAAAAGACAAGATTTTTCTCCCCTCAGCTCACACAGTGTCATGAAAAAGAATAGTGGTATCAGTTTGCATTTATACCCACTTCTGCAATTTCAGATTATCATATTCATCAGATGAATGTTCTATATTTATAGATCTATCAAGGAAATAATCAACAGTGGGGAAGCCCAGACCTCACCATACTGAGGGCTGCATTAGCAATTTGCCAAGAGCCTGAGGTCTGCACAGAATTTGAATATTATATGTATACTATATGTTTAATCAAACAAACATGCATAACTACATTTTCCTCTGCTGCTGCTTTCCTAGCAGCTGAATGGCAATTATTAGGGTTTCCCACCTTTTTTTGTCCCCTTCCCTGCTCTGCATGTACAAGCTCTCAAAACCAAAGGTACAGTTTGGAGGATGGAAGGAGGCAAATGCTGATGTTCTGAGCACTCTCTGAGATAAAAACTCAGATCCTATTGCTCAGAGTAAACTTCACTTGGTGACTTTGACAATTCTCCTGACCTTTAAGAATGTGAAAGGTATGTGTTTCATGTGGCTGATAAGCCAAATTAACCCAACAATGTGTGGAGTTTTAAAATTATATGTATTGATTAAAATGGCAAATTGTGGTGGGTTTGTTAATCCTTGATTTTCTGTCTCCTCATGTTGCCAAATTAATTTCTGCCTTTGATTGTCCTGCTATCCTCAATGAAGTTGCTGCCCTTTAAGATGCAATGTGACACTGAAATTCAGCTTTAAGTAACAGAGCATTTGAAAGGAGGAAGAGTGGAATCCAAGAGCAGTTCATCTAATCTGCCCTGGATACACACACACTCAGAGTGGATAAATCATTCTCTGGAGATGTCTGGCTCTCTTTACCATAGTTATAAAGCTCAGTTACAATACTGGATTAGACAGGTGGATTAGATGTGTGGAAACCACTTCTGACTCAGGAAGTGTCTGGGCTGGATCAGCTGGCACCTGACAGCACACTGGTGTATTTCCTTGCATTGATCCTGTTAGGAATCCATTTTTGGCCATTGAGAAGAGATAAGTTGTTAGGCAGACCATCTTTAGTCCTTATTAACCTTTTGATGGCAGAAATTTGCAGGAACAATTTGGGCATTTAGCTGGGAATACCAAAGAAGTGAAATTTCAACCAAACTAGTCCTACCAGGAACCAATCCTTTTTCTTGACTGATGTTTCACTGGAATGCCTTGGATGAGAAGAGCAAAATAATGTTTAAAGACTTATCTGCCAAAAGGCTTGTACTTGCTAAGTTCAAATCTACTTGGAAGTGATCTGCATCTCATCAAATTCTTCTTCTGTACTGTGTGAAGGAGATGTACTAAGTGTGCTATGTGTAACAGCTCTTGTGTGATTTTGTATGTACTGCACATTGAAACAGCGATCCCCGACTGCTAGTCTACAAAATTTACATCTTTTCCAGGGAAAATTTCATCTTTAACCAGTCTTTTTTACTCAAGTGACACTCCTTACTCTCACATTAAAAAAAACAGAGAGTATGTATTTTTACAGAAAAGTCAGGCATCGACAATGATACAATTCACAAATCAACATCACTGCACAGCACTGAGATGCTGCTTGTTATGATGTTGCACTGCACTCTGAAAATCTGTCTGCACATCTGATTGTCCTCTAAGAAGAGAAAAATATTTCATGAGCTGTGCTCCTGAGCATGTTGCCTGATCAAATTTAATCACAACCATGACCCCGTGCTCCTGCTCCTGTCTCCCATTAGCACTCCCTCATTTCAGACTGCCAGGACATATTCTTAGTCATGATCTTCCTTGAGAGGTGTATGGTATGCAGCATCATTACTTCCCTAATAGTATCATGTTTTTCTGTAACAGGTCTGTCTGCATGCAAGTCTTTGCCCATTTATTTCTCTCCATCACTATATTTGCTGTTAGCAACAACCTTCCTTCTTCAACGTAGCAAGTGCATCCCTCTGCCCTCCATTACATGTATTAATCCCTGATGGTCTGGCAGTGAATGCTTAAAATTTAGCTTATGAATGCTGTGTGTGTAAATGTATTCATACCCCCTATTGCTCTGCCTGCAAGACATCAGCTTCCCTTCCTTCTTCCCAGTGTCCTGCAGTCAAGAGCTTCCAACAGAACAGAAATGCAAATGTGGCTTCTGCAGTGCATTTGCATTTGCACTCTGCACTGGTCAGCAGGGCTGGCAGAAAAATCTGGCTGTGTCTGAGCAAAACTCTCAGCTGTCAACACCTGTGGACATTGATGAACAAGTTACCTAGGCTAGGCAAGGGTATTTTTAGAGTTTGTGTGGCAAAAAAAAGAGTTTAGCACAATGGGTAAGATCAGCAGTGCAATACTTAGTCACCATTAAGTGTACTAAGGCCTGAGGAGCTCAATGATAGCAAGAAGGAAGCTATTGAACAATCGCTCTTTTCCCCCTCACACACAAATAGGCTTAAATGAGATACACCTGGGAGAATCCATCTGCTCAAATAGTGTCATCCATGGCAGGCACAGCAAGTGAAGAGTGACCACAGCCCAGGCAGTGCCTTCCCCAGCCAAGGTGTGTCTGAGCAGCAGGGCAGGGCACTGATAACAAGGTCTGGCAGTCCAGAAGGGCAAGCTGAGGATCCCAATTGCAGGTCCATTTGAGAAGCCCCACTCAGGGGCAGCAGGAGATGGCCAAAGGCAGAGCTGGAGAAAGAGCTGCAGCATTGGTCTGACTGCTTCATCCAGGAGGCAGTGCCAGAGGCATAACTGGAGGTGGATGTACTTCAGATACAGCCAAGATCCATGCAGGAGATGGAAACAGGACTGTCTAAACCTACAGTGTAGCTCAGACAAGGGCCAGGAGGGAGATTAAACAGATCTCCTGAGCTCATGGGCAAAGAGTGGGGTAGGGCTCCCAGGTCAGGCTGGTCAGAGAAATAAAGACCCATGGCCACATTTATGGCGCTGACACTGCTTCTGTAAGCTCTCTGGAACATAGAAATGTAAAGAACAGACCTCAACCAATTTACTTTTCATCATTTTTGCTCTTTTCTGGCCTTAGGCATCTCTTTAGTTTTCGTACTCTGCATGATGTAGTGAATCTGGACACTTAGATTGCTCCCACCATAGTTACACTTCATTAGCATAATCCTGTTGTTTTCAGGTTTGTGATTCTTCAGAAGACCATGATAAGGATCCCAGCACATGTGACACTGTTCCCTTGTTCACGTCAATGTGTGTTATATAAGCAGATTGCTTTTGGCAGCAGGTTAGCCAGCTTTCTAGTGCAAAACTAAAAACAGCTTCTCAAAGTAAACCTGGGGAAACCTTTCCTTTCACTGAGCCATATTTAGGATTTTGTGTCAGAGTCATTCTTTATTCTAAAAAAATTGGTGATGCATGTAGTTATTAAATGGTTCTCCCTCTTATTTGTTTTTTTTGCCTCTTGTCTCTGTCAACTTGCAGGAGATGAGAATAAACCCTTGACTTCAACCATTGGTATATTTGTTTTAGAGCAAAGCATTTGTGTAGACAAGGAAAACCACATTCTGTCTCAATGGAACTTGTTCTTGCTTAAATATAAGGTTAGGTCTATCAGCCTGAATCATCTCAAAGGCTTACTGAGCTGCAACCACACTGGGAGCTGAAATGCAAATGAGATCAAAGCACACACTGGCCTAAGCACCGCGTCCATTATCAATTGCCATTTTATCATCTTAATGTTAGTGAGGTGCATTGAATAATTTATCTTGGCACTTTCTTTGTTTACCAGCAGAGACCAGTGCATTGCATCCTTCCCTTGTGGCCCCTGAGGAAAGGCTCTGTCTGTTCTGATACTCTGCTGAGTAAAGACCACATTATCCACCACTTTACCAGGCAGCTTAGATTGTTGTGGAAGGAATTCAGCTGTACAGTCAAGAAATGAATTTCTGTATTGTCCCTGTGTGAGCTGTGTGGACTATCAGGGCACTAGAACTTGTAATTCCCCCAAAAACTCAACAGCCAAATACAAACTTCATCTTTTCCTTCCCAAATTGAGGGGAAGAATTATTTCACAGTTTGTTGGTGTATTTTTTTTTCTAATTTTATAGCTATGACGCTTAATCTGTTCAAAGGTACAGAGAAGCCTATTCTGTGTAAGATTTGGGAAAAAAATAAAAGAAAAAAGTGTAGAAGCTGTAACTGTTTATTTAAAAAGCCAAATTTATGCTTGCAAAACTGCTTTTTCAGAAAACAAGCACCATTTCCATGAAGAACAGGTCCATTGTGGATGAGGTCAGGAGGTCCTGACCATTGTCTTCTAGCACCAGATAAAGTTTCATTTTCTTCTAAGTTTTTCCAAAGATCTCACTAATGAATGTCACCTGGAAAGTTCCTTGCAACACACAGTATAATTATTTACCATTAATTTCTTTACTTCTAAAGAAAACCTGGCTGTTAATAGGACCGTAAAACAATTACCAGTGTATTTTCTTCATTGTTGAATCATTATTCATGGATCATTTTGCAGTGACTGAGAATCAAGTTCTAGTGCATTCACCTTCTGACACTCTATCAACATTGAACAATTCTGCAAACCAAGTTTTTTATAGCCTTTCTGAGGGAGAAATATTTCAAGACAAATACTTGAATTTTTCTCACTTGTTAAAATAATATGTTGCAGTGAAGTTGAAATGTCAGTGACTTGTTTGTGGACAAAAATAAAATACACTGCATGTTTAAAGGGGGATAAACTTGCTATTCAAAAGGCAGCTGTGATCAGTGTATCTCCCTGGATAGCAAACCTGGCACATCAGCCTAATCTGAATTTTATGTCTCAGTATCAGAAACTGAGCAACTTAGTTTGTGAAAAACTGAAAAGTTGGAAAGACAAAAGATATTCTTCTGCGTTGTTTATAAAATGTCAGATTTGTCATTGTATTGTGTCTTTGGCAGGCTTTTCACATGTGCAAGATGAAAACAAATTAAGCAGCAGTAGTTTGTAATACTTGTAAAAACAGCAAAAAAGGTGCAACACAATAGACAGTCAAATTTCAAATGCAGATTGAAGCAACCTGGTGATATATCTCTGTCATCCTTCAGGAATATTAGATGTTCAGAGTTTTGTTGTTTAAAATGGTCATCAATTTCTGTCATTAGCTCCCTGGATCTTCCCTTTCCCACTTTTCTAAGCTGTCTCCTCATTGCTCTCACCTCTCTCTTTATCACACACAGCTCCTGTAAGGCCTTTTAGCCTTGTCCACTGCCAGACCTGGAGCTCTGCTGGAGCCAGGCCAGGTTTATACCAGTTGGGAATTCATCCTAATAGCTCTTTTTGTCTCTTTGGGGACCATAGAGATTCAGCCAATTTGACTGGGAGACAACTGCTTGATACCCCTTCAAAGCCCCAGATCCTCCAGCCCTCCCTGATGGTGTCAGGGAACAATCCACTGTTTTCAGAAAGTCAAGCCAGCAGCACTAAAACGCTGTAACTGGAAGAAGAGCCACAATTTTGGTGGATTAAATGTAAAATGGGCAATGGAAATGCAAAATGGGCAATGGTCTGTTTCCCTCGGAGGCAAACATCATGGCTATCAAGAACCTGTGTTGCTAGAAGATGGAGTCTCAGTGAATATCAAACACATGGTTCTGCTCCTGCCCCTAGCAGAGCACAATAAATTGACTTACCCAGTAGTAAGCAGGAGGAGTCAGTGGAAACCTAAAGAATCCACATGATAAAAGTCTCAGGGGATGGGAATTTCAAATGAATCAAAAAAAACCCCACCAACAAAAAATTTTGCGAAGTTCTAAATATCAGTGGTTCTTAGGGTAGATACTTCAAGTGCACTCAATTATAACACATCCATGAATTGGCAGTGGAAAAATCCGACTCCAGCAGCAGGGATGAGTTGCAGCTGCAGCTGATAGTGAGGGAGGAGAGTACAGAGAGCACTTACGTGATGAAGGCAAGACGGGCAATCAGTTGTGTGCTTCAAAGCAATAAAGCACAATCAGAGTGACAACAGAGCCCCATTGTTGGCTCTGCCTTTCCTTTGAAAGGACTTGCACAGGGAAAGGGCCCTGCAGCAAAGCAGCCTTGTCCCCAAGCCCTGCCACATTCTTCTCTGTGTTCCTTTTTTTTTTTTCTTCTCCTTTCTTCCCTCTCGCTTTGTAGCTGAGATTTCCTCTTTAGGGGGCAGTTCTTCATTATGGATAAAATACTCTAAGTTGCCTTACCTTGCTTGTATTTGGTTCTACCTTCCCTCCAGTGGTTCAAGTCACAGGAATGGCTGGCTGCAGGGGTGTCTGGCAGCCACCAAAGCAGTGCAGCTCTCCAGCCTGCAGTGGCACTGTGCTCCTTGGGTCCACTGCAGTGGCCACATGAACAGGCAGTGAAGCAGAAGACACAACTGCACTTTTCCTAGGTTTTGGTATGCATGGCTTGAACAACGCAAAGATCACTGTTCAGTTCTATTAAGAAGCAAATGTTCTTTTTTTTTCCTTCCCCAATCAGCAGTTTTTCTATCAAAACTCTCTTTCCCCTCATCACCTCTGCCGTTTCCCCGCTGTGGACAACTTAATATTAATATTCCTGGGGATCCCTATCTCTTTTTAGCTGATGCAGCTTTTCAGAACAGTACAATGCTGTCCCTTATAAAATTGCATCATTTTAATTTCTAAAGCCTTTGAAATGTGTCTTTTTCTGAAAGTTCCATAATTTAGAAGTTCCTTAGAACCACACTATCTTTTAATAAGTCTCCTGTCCCAAGCAACCACAACTACCTGACTGGTACCAAACCTCAAAGCTTTGGCAGGTCCACATTATTCCTGATTCCATTTTTGTAACGCACAGAGGCATCCCAAAAGTTTACAGAAAAATAATTCTTTGCTAGCTCCAAAACTGAGCATCACGCTGAACGATTTAAACATGGGTAGCAATACAAAGAAAGACTTGACAGGCAAAGAAAGAGCACCTAACAACCAGGGAAATTATTACAAGAAGTTGAAATCATGAGGAAGTAAAGAAAAGTGAGGTTCAGCCAGCTGCAGGGGTACCCTCTGTGTTTGCCAAGTACCCCACAAGCTCTGAAGGAGGATGCCGAGGCAGTTTGCTCTGTTTGATGCATTGCGGTAATCAGGCAGCTTATTTTCTGACCTTCAGGGATCTGGCTCCATGCAAAAAGGAAAGAAAAAGTGATATAATTCTGTGTGAGGAGATGGTTTCACTGAAACCTGTACATCATGGTAGAGAAGTACTAGAAGCCATGCAGGTCCAGAGGGAAGGATGGATCAAAAATGGCAATTTTTATACCTTATATAGCTTTTTATACCTTATATATATCTTTATAGATATATCTTTGTATATCTCAAAACTCATCAAACTGCACACAAAGATCTGTCCCAAATAAAAGCAACTGATGACTGACAGTCTCTCTTTAGAATGGTAATCAAATTGTACCAAATGCAAAGTAAAATTAAATCTCTTTATTAAAACCATAGATTAAAGCAACATCTGGGAGGTCTCAAGCAGATCTCTGTGTGTGTCCTGTCCTGGTATCTGCTCATCTGCTGTTTGTCACTGGATATGTAGGCATTTGTTTTGACCTGGAACAGCCATCCTCAGTTGCTCCTTTGGATTTATATCGTATTTGCTTAATCATGACTGGAAAGCAGTAATTTCAATTACAGTGATTTCAAACATCCTGCTCTGTGTGCCATTGCAAGGACCAGACTTCAGAAATTCTTATTTATCAGCTGAAAATACAAAGTCTTCACTGCATTCACACTGAAAAGAAGTGTTGCTTTGAGCATAAGAAAAAGGGGGGAAAAAAAATATTTTCACTTAGAGAATTGTTTTACCTTTAGTCCGTATATTAATATTTGCTCTTTTTTTTTTTCCTTGCAATTAGTTTTTTATACTGTCAGGGAAAACTTGAATTTCTTTTGTTCAGCTACGTTGGATTATGCTAAGCAAAATCATTAAATCCTCAGAGTGAATAACATATGCCACTGGCATCTTGCACACATTATTTGCACAACTAGGCAGTTTGCATCAGTCTCCTTGCAATGTGCACCTAAGCCTGCTTTGTAGGGACTCAAGAAAAATTGAAATTCCTCAGGAATGTTTGGTGCACCATAGATCAGTTAGAGGTCATCATGTTATTTAGTGTTTTATGGTGAATAAATCAGATGCTCACTTCCCAATCCCCCTTTATATGAGCTATAATACACCGAGTTCTTTATGGAAAAGGAATTTTTATGAACTGAAACTGAACCACATTATCCTGTAAAGTAATGGGGCAGTGACACATATAATGAATAGGACATCACTCGCTTTTTTGTGTTCTCTGCATCACAGTGAGAACACAAAAAGCCTGAATCAAGGAGATACTTCTCCCTGGGTACAAACACAGGGCACTTGAGGCAGTGAGGTGGAAGTTTTCATATCTGGCTGAAACATCTACATTGAGATGATTGTTTAGATTCTCCAGAAAAGAGGAGTCTCCACAACCTTCTAAATAAAACCCAATCTAGCAATGAAGCAGGATACCAAAAATGTACACTGGTCCAAGAGATGCAGGTCAAATAGGTATTTATTGGCCCTCAGAGGAGTTTCCTGTGGGTGAGGATTGAGATGGTGAGGTCTTAGTCCTCAACACATATGGACAAAATCCTGTCAATCTGCCCCAGGATTTACAATTGAAGCTTTTTTGTCACATCATTCACTAAACACTCTTTGCTTTTGATTGGTACAACTGTAAAATTTTTCTGTGAATATAATATAGTCCAAACCAGTTACAAGTAAGTCACAGGAGTAGAGGAGTCACATTGTACACTTTAATTCATCACAGACTTCAGCTACTACAGGCATTCATCCACAGCCATTAGCTGAATGCAGAGCAGCATGTCGATTATTAAAAGCATCTGCAAAATTATTTGTTTCTTAGAATTTGTCTCATTATTTTCCAGATGAAATAGGTAAGACAGGTGAGAAGAATTCTTTTAACTTTCATAATAACTGATTATAACTTTATAGCGTTTATTTATTTTATTTTCTCTTTATGGTAAAACAAAAAATTATAAACGGAGACATTTAATTTTTATGAGAAATATAACATTCTGTAGGGTCAGTGATTCTCAGCTGAGTGAGATTTCAAACATTTTTTCTGATTGATTCTTAAATAAATTTTGGTGTGTGTTGAAAGAAGGCTATAAATGACTTGATTAATTTTCATTTGTTCATTCCAGCCTCTTGTCCTTGAAGAGAATGAACATACAATTACCTTCATTAGCAATATAACAGCTGATTGTCGCTTCAAATATGCATTTTGTTGCCATTTCTTTTCCCTCAATGTGCAGCTCTGAAGTGGCAGGAAGTTCACAATGTAAATGTATCTGATGAAAAACTTTCATTTTCCAGCTTGGTCAGAAAAATTTTCAATCCTGCTCTCTCCATATTCCAAGAATTAAGAGCTGAGAGATGATCTTTTTCATAGTGCAGTGCAAAAGCAGCTCAGGCTCCAGACTAAGGGGATGATTCACTTATCTTCAAATTCAGGTGTCTGAAATTTAGGTGTCTCATCAAAAGTGACTGTCTGGGTATCCTGTCAAGGGACTGGAAACAGATAAACAACTTCAGGAGGCAATACATCTTATCAGGACTAAAAAACATCCCAGACTGGGTCTATTTCTCACTCCACTCACTCGAGGTGCCAAGGCTCCCTCTTAGACTTTGTGTTTAACTGGGCTTCAAAGAGAGTTACATGATATTAGAAATCCGTAAATCTTTTGCTTTCAAGGATTTAGCAGGTAATACCTAAGGAAGGACATTTGGAAAAAAAAAATGTGGCTGCTGTAAGATTTATCACTTAGTCTTTCAATTTTACTACTATGTCAATTCTGGGGTTTTAAAAAAACAATAAAAGGATATTTTATAGATCAAACATTGCCTTCACTATAAGCCCTAACTAGAAGCACTGTGGAAAAGAGATTAGAAGTAAATGTTTTGGTGTTCTTTTGTTGCATAAAATTAAAACAAAATATTAATGTTATTTCAGCTTCAAATAGGTTTAAATATCATTAGTGAAAACAAAAACTTGCACAGAACCTTTAAATAGAAGTTTTTAGATTTGAAGTGTCATTTTTCCCCTTGTTTTGTTTTTCTGTTTTTAAAAATCCGTCCATTAACAGTCTGTTCTTCCTTTCTGTCCCATGGGAAATAGCAGAAAATAATCACATTTTGTCAGACTCTTAGAGAAAGTAGATGCATGAAAGGGTTAAAAATTTATTTGGAGAAACAGTGAATACAATAGAAATTCATTGCTCTGTTCTGTTAAAAAATATTTCAGTGGTTTGTGTTATTATTACTGCTGCACCTGTTTTGCTTGTAACTGTGAGTGAATGTTTTCAGCATCATTTCTGCTCGTCCCCAAATTAATCCAAAACCTGAGCATAAAGAACCTCAATCAGTGCATATAAATATTATAAAAGCAAATTAATAGAACCAAGAAAACCACAATAAATTCAAATTCATAGCAAATATATTTTTTTCTGAACTGGTTACCAATATTTTTCCTTAGTGGATACTCTGTGTTTTTTTTATTTGAGGTCATTGCTGATGTGGCTCAACAGCAGAATCCTGATTTACAGATCTTGATGTCTTTTAATCTCTTCAGTCTGGTTATAGTTAAAGACTCCAGGATGTAAATACAGATAGAGCTTCCTATGTTAGAAACACCTGTATGAAACTGGTGGGAAGCATTGCTATTCAGACAGTATTCATGGCTTTCCCAAGAAATTTGGTGAGATAAATTACAAGAAAGAAACTAAAGAGCAGCTGGCCTTGCAACAGAAAATGTGTTTGAACCTGATTTGCCAATAGCATAAAAGACTTCTAAAAAATATGAAGATTACTGCAGATAGAGGACATCAGCTGTCTCTGGCAGATATGCTAAAGTCCTTGAAAAAGCTAAAAAAAAATAGGGATTTTGCCTAAACAGAAACTTATAAACTCATGGGCTGAAGAGCAGGGGAAGATGGGACTGCAAAATAATGTAACAAATAATGTAAAAAATAATATAACTGACCTGTGAAAGGTGTAGAGCTAATTTGACATCACCTGTAGGCTTTGATAATGAAGTCACACCTCAAATGGCACAATCTGTCACAGTATCTGTACTTTGGATCACTGTGGGGCTCTCTAATAGTCACAAAATTTGAGATTCCCTGCCCTCCTCCTTTGAGGACCTGGAGTTCAATGGACTAAAGGGTTTCCCTCCTCTAACTGAGCCCAAGTCGTGAATGTCACTGGCCCTTAGCTGGCTGCAAAGTACACACCAATCCCCCCTGACAGTGATTTTTGGTATATTTTCTCGGTCACCTCTACCTGTGACATGAGAATTCACAGCTCAATGAGGTCACCTCTGTGGCAGCTAGAAGTGCTTAATCCCCAAACTCCAGCTGCTTGAGCAACCTGACTTTTGCTGTAGTTTAACTCTCCTGGAGCAGATTTGCTAGAGGATTATGTGTAGTTGACAGAAAGTATGGTCAACAAGGAAAGAGTGTGGTCATTTTCCCAGTAAAACAAGAAAGAGAGCATTTTTAGGATCTCTCTATAGTGAGATCTGACTGTTGTGAGTCCCTGCCAAAATCTGTTAGAGGCAAAACAGGTCTCCATCAAATTCCTTGATCTGAGCTGGTGCTGATTGCTGATGAAAACCAGGAATCAGTTTTCAGAGAGGACCCTAAAGGTATCAAAGGTTTTTATTAAATTATTTTCTAGTCAGAATACGAGCTACTTGTGAAGAAAATTAACTTTATCCCAGACAAAATCAGCACACCCTATTTGACAAACTCTTCCTCCTAACCGTGTATCAGACCCTTGGATTAATATTCTGTGTTTGGTTTAAGATTTTGCTGGTGGTTTAGAGGATTGCCCTGATTTAACAAACCTCATCTGTCTTTATGCAACCCTGAAAATTCCAGTCTCACAGCCCATCTGAGAGGAAACAGAGCTATACATTGAAAATAGCATTGGCAGATTGATGGAGGCACAGAGAGAGTATTTCATGGGTAGCCTCAGGGAGCACAACTTGGTGTAATTTCTGTTTCATTGGAGCCTGGAGGAAGTGCAAATTGCAGCAACTCAGATTCCTCTGATGTCACCCAGTGTCTAGATATAGTCCCAGCCCTTTAATACAGCTCTGCCAGTTCCATGCAGAGCTGTGAGTGCTAATTGTGAGCCACACATCCAAAGGCAGCACTGAGCAAACATTTGTGGTGCTCTCAGTGCTCCTATGGGCTCTGCCAGGCTGCTTCCCTGCATCCCCAGGTCGGCAGCTCCAGAGCTCAGCAGCTGGAATGTGGGAACATTTCTGACTCACAAGTGTCTGAAATGGAGCTGCAGCAAATCTTAGGGCACTGTGGGTTTTATAAATTAGAGTCCTGAGGTACAATTTCATAGGATGTTTTGTCTTTCTGATGGTTCTTCCACCAGGAAAAGGGAATATCTCCCATCCCCTGGATCTTCCTTAGCTCTGCTTCTCCATGGCTTGTTCCTGACATCCCAGCCCTACCTCCTGCCTTGCCCCACCTTCAGCAATTGCTTGATCATTCCATGAAGTCACTAGCGTGAGAGAAAACAATCCAACTTCTTTATTTTTTTTTCTGGATTTAGTTTCTGCTACATTAGTAACATAAAACAGTTTATAAAGTGTTCAGTGTGTACCAATACATGAGCATGAGTGGGGAGATGGGTGGGTGAGAAAGAACTTCCAGTTGTAACTGGAGTAGATGGATTTACTACGATGGCTCACCATGTTGTATTGAGTAACATTCCTAATGCCATCCACTTCTTGCAGTAGATGTTACTAGAATTATAAGTTGTAGTTTATTGCAATTTTTTGGGGGAGTGTAAGGACAGACACTCTCCTGCTTCTGGCTGGATAGGGCAGAAAGGGCTGATAACTGCAGGCAATGAAACGCAAGCAGGAGGCAGAGCTCATCATCACAGAGCTGATGGCCACAGAGGACTGAACTCAATGCTGACTGAGTAGGTTAAATTTATCAGTTTAGTTACAACAGCACATGTTTTAGTTCAGTTTACAAAACATTTCTGAAGTCCAGGATGGCTTAGTAGAGGCTGATCACCAAATAACACCCACACTGTTACTTGGAGTGAACTACTTGTTAGAACCTGGCTTGCCTATTTCTGCTTTTCACTGCAGGGTTTTCTCTGAATGTATTAAAGACGTTTCCTCTGAAATGTTAGGTCCAAATGCCAGGCTTTGAATTTAAACTGCATTTCACATTAGGTACCTTACTTAAGGTTCTCAGTTCTGCTTTTAAACCATTACTTAACTTTCAGACACTTTACAACTCATAACCTAACAAGGAATCTAGAGCTCATATTCTGGGATAGATATTTTGCCCTGCTGCTCTCAAAATAATGATGTATTTAAAAAAAAAATTAAAGGCAAAATAAGCTGCAGAAACAATGCTTAAATTCAATAACTCAAGTTGGAAATAATTTCATATTTTGGCTTTCAAATGTCTACCAGCAGAGAATTTCTCTCTGTTGTATATTATATTTTTAACTGTCAACATCAGACTCAGTGTCAGTGCCAGGCAAGCTGTGACACTAACTAGACTTTTAAGTGTGATCTGTAATCCAACCTAAGAAATTCTAAGCTGAGACTTCACACTGCATTATAGCTGTATCTATACATTTATCACTTAGAAAAAAAAGCAAAAAAAGCCTGTAATATTTTATTTCAGTAAACTTTGAAGTGATAGCTTTCAACAAGTCTGGAACAAATCCATTCAGTGTTTAGTTCTCAGTGAGACACAAAAAGTTTGCTTGGTGAATATTTCCAAAGTTCTCGGTCCACGTCTTGTATTATTTAACAAGTATTCTCAAGATAATGATGATTGAAGACTCTTTTAAGCAGGCTGCTCTTGGAGCTTGATGGATACAGGAACTTTTTTCATACATTGGGATGTCTTGAGGGATCTGGTGGCAGAACAACAGCAAGAAAACCCCAAAAATTTGTAGACAAGGGGGGATGCTTTCATTAGGGAAATTAGGATGTGTCTTTCACTCTCCTCTACACATTTGGGGCTGCTTTTGACCCCGTCTTTATTCACACAGGCACAGTCAAGCCAGATGAAGCATTTGGGGGACTCTTGGTTACTTGATTTTCTGAACTTCTAGGTAATTGTTTCAAAACAGGAAGATAAAATTCTCCTTTTTTGATAATTAGAAAAATGGCACCTCTGCATGGTTCTGAATGCTGTTCTTGATGAGGCACCACATTTCACTGGTTTCTCTGACTGCCTGGTTTAGAAAACTTCACTTCAAAGTTTGGCATAACGTATACATGGTTTATGTTGTTGTTCTATAGATGTATTATTCATAACTACATAAAGCATTTGTGCCACTTTACTCATGATTCACTCAGTTTTATGATGTCTTTTTGTTGCTCCTCACCTTCATTCCGACTTTTGGTTACCAGAACATTATGAGCACCTGAGTGTAAATATTTATTTTTCTGTTCATTGTTTTCAAGTAGAGTTTGTTTGGCTGAACAAAATCAGCTTCAGCACTGTTTCCTGGGGGACACCTTGTGTGCCTTTTGGCTTTTCCCTGTTCCTAGTTTAAATATTTTTCCATGACTTTGAGTGGGTACATTTGGATTGAGTGTAACCCTTCTTTTCAATACAAGTTCTTCAAATCCTAAGAAGTTCCCCAATTCATAGTAAATTTAAATGTCTCTTCACTACACCACCATCTCATCACTGCCTTGAGCCTCTGGATCTCTGTCTTTGAGGCTTCATGTTTGACAGCATTGTGCAGGAAAGTGTGGAGGTTGTAATTTTTCCTGAAAGGTCTGATTCCACCTTCTGCATCCCACAGCAAGTAGTTTACTCTGTAGCCTCTCACATACCACAAACAGCTATGTTTGCATCTCAGAATTGAATTTCCCATTCCTTCTCCCAGCTGCTTCTAATCCATGAAACTCCAGAGGATACTCTGACATTAGCCTGGCTCTTCTCAGATATTGCTCTCCTGCTTTCAGCTGAGTGTCTTCATTCCCTGAGCCTTAATGGGCTGAGTGTTTTCAGGTTCCTCCAGGTAATAGCTGTGGAACAAATTTTACACCAAATTTTATCTGCACACCTCTTCCTTCAGCTGTGCAGATAATGTTTCAGTTATCTGTAGGCTGTGATGTGCTGCTAATACTTTATAAGTGGTATCTTAGAAGATCAGTTCATTTTTTCTCTGGCAGATTGCATAGATTTCAGAGTTTTGTCTGTCTCTATTTTAGGAAGTGTACAGCTTGTTTTAGGAGCTACCCCAAAATAGTATTTGCTCATGAATATGTTTACCTGTCTGCCTAGTGTTTTCCATCTCCATGCAGGCTGTGTTGTTCAGTAGCTTTGGTACTTAAAATAATGCAGGTAAAGCTGATGTCTGGGGGATTAACTAATTCTTCACATAATTGCCTTCATAGATATGAGGTTAAAAAATTTCAGTGCTAAGCAACAAGAATTACAATTAGCTCTGTCAGCTGAGGGCTTTTTGCATGAACTTCTCTAACATCCAGTGTATTATTAGTTTTTGTGTTATTTCCCTGACTAGTTCTAATGAATGATAATCTGGCCTTGCAGATTTAAGAACTGAGAAAAATAAAACCTACGTGGAGAAATAGACTTTCTTTTCAGTGTTTCAATTTAAAATCTGTTGCCCATGCATGGATTCAGTATTACCTGTGAGTTTGGTGTGTGAGGTGCTGGGTACACACAAGGTATGGAGATGATCACTTAGGGTGCAATTTGAATGTGAAGTCAACATTCTGATAGTCTGACCTGAGACTCATTTACATGATGTACTCTTAACCCCTTTTAGTGAGAAATAGACATGTGCAGGCTGTAATTAACCCTCCTGCTCACATCCAGACTGGGTTTGAATCACATAAATAAAGTATAAATGGAAAGAACATCCTAAAATACCTTCAGGATCAGCTGTTTCTTTGATTATGCTGATTATATGTGGCATGTAGTTGATTCATATACATTAATGTACATTCATGCATATTCATGTACATTATTTTCATTTGGATCCTTGGATAATTTTTGGTAAGTTAAATTCCACTGGTTATAATTACATTTTTATTATAAATGGTACAGTCAAATCAAATGCACCACAGAATCTTGTCCTACAGATAAAAATTTAATTTGCCAAGTTCTATAATACACAACTTGGATGTGTTGTAATGTAAAAGAAAAGTGATTTCCATAATCAACAGGTTGGGGTGTAAAAGAATTTATGCTCCTCATCCAGAAATAGTTAGAGGAAGAGTAACTACCTTTGTTGTTGTACCTCCCATCACAATCAGAGTTAAATCACTAGATCCTTAGAATGCCTTGATTCCACCTCCTTTAATTCCAGTGGGAGCAGGAAAGTAATTCACATGTAGATCTTTACATGGAAATGCCTGTTTGAGATGGTTTAATCTTTAAAGGATATCACACACCATGCTGAGATTTAAATTCCTCATTCCACATTCACAGAAAATGTGCATCCCTGTTAACTGGCTAATCAACACTTCTAAATATCAGGGTATTTTGCCAATGTTCTGGAACACAGTTTTTTAATGAATTAATTGAATTTCACATCCATCCTTTTGTAAAGGGCTCCTGTGCATATGCAAATGAGAATCTATAGGCAAACAGATGAAAGTGAAATCACTTGAATATTTAATGGCTGTGTCTAAATGTTCATTCCATGCTATTGATACACAGTGGTACTAATTTGCCCTGTGAACATTCACAGTAGCAGCTCCTACTGATAAAGCTAATTGTCACCTGAAAGGTTTTAGAATAATTTCTAAGTAAATTCCCACCTCTTGAAAGTCTGAGTTTTTTCACTCTGCAGCAGGACAGAATAACCTTCAAATCATTAGTGGAAAGAACTCTCAATGCAAAAATGCCTCCTGTTGTGGTGGGTGGGTTGGTTTTCCATATATGCACAATATGCCTTTATATGAAACAGCTTCAATTAGAGATTAAGAGAATGAAAATGCTGAAAGGAGCAAAAGTTAAACACTCAGACAGACTACATGTAAAATCCAAACAAAATGGCAATGGTCCTTAGAAAAAAACTAATCAAACAATTATACTTAGAGGAAGTCTTAATTGATGCTGTGCATTTTCTAAGATTGTAAACCTTATTTCTTACATCGTCCTCCTTTGAGGTAAGTAAATTAGCAATTAAAACTCATGTATCTAAATTTTTGTAGTGCATGGCTGAGGAACAATATTTGCATGGCATTTACTCTCTATTGTGTTTTTAAAAGTCAAGTGTTAATAAGTTACTTTCATTTCTCTTTGAAAAAAGAAAAAGAAAAAAGCAACAAAATTACCATCCCGAGTTGGAACAAATCACAATTAATACTATGTGGATGGAATCAGATTTTGCTAACCCAATGAAAGTCATCTTTAATTGAGATTCAAAACAAAATAAGGAAAATCCACTTTCCTTCTTAATAAACCTCCTCCTGCCCCAAATATTTAAGCCCTTTATACAAGGTTAAATTTTTAAGAACATGGAATCTTTCAGACTTATAAATATCTTTTTATGAAAATACATTCTAGTAGAAAATGTGTGGAATCTAGCGGAAGAAGTGTCAAAATAAAAATCTAGCAATTCCCATTCTGTCACTAGGAGCTGTTGAAGACAGTTCAACAGCTGAGATATGGATAGCATCAAATCCTGTTCTCTAAGTTGGTTTTTTTTTTTTTTTCCTTAGTGTAAATAAACACAAGCTATTTCCACCTTGACATTGACTTTTGCTGTGATCACAGCTCATCCACCTTCCTGCCTCAGCCTATGGGATCCAGAGACAGTACATCAAAGAATTTTTCTTCCTGAGGGAAGAAAATGTGAAAATTCCCATGTTCTGGGGATGTTCATTGTCATGAGAAATACCCTTAATATGAGTAGAAATACACTGTCAGACTGAGGCTATGGCACAGCCTCTGCTAAACAGAATGTTTTTATGTTGGGAAAGGACTGATCAAATAACTGTTTCAGAAAAGCCTGTTCCTCTTGCAAGAAACAAATTTGGGTCTTGAGGACCAGTAGACCAATAGGATGGCACAGACAGGAGCATGTAAGCATAGGTACATGTACAAAAATCCTACACTTTCTATGTAGCTGTGATTAGAAATGAGGAATGTTGGTCTAGAGACTACAGATCTCATTGGAAAAATATTCCAATTCTATAAATATGTGTGGAAGTGGAGGAAAATGTGTTGGAAAATCTTGAGTTCCAACTGGCCTCATTGATTGCTTTTTCTCTGGTATTAGGAAGCTCATCATGGTTTGGATTGTCTGTGGATCAAGACACATCTAGAATCACAGAGCCATTTAGGGTGGAAAAGCCCTCTCAGGTCACCAAGTGCAACCATTCCCCAGCACTGCCACTGACACCACCAAACCACATCCCTAAGCACCACTTCTAGACTATTTTTTTTTTTTTGACAGTTCCAGGGGTGGTGATTCCACCACTACCCTGAGCAGCCTGTTCCAGTGCCTGGTCACTCTTTCTGTGTAGAAATTTTCCCTGATATCCACTCCAAACCTCCCCTGGCACACCTTGAGGCCATTTCTTCTTGTTTTATCACTTCTTACCTGGAAAAAAAGACCAACCCCCACCTGGCTACAACTTCCTTCCAGGTGTCTCCATGTAGATGTCCACATATGAGTTGGACACCTAAGCTCCCATCACAGTCAAACAGAATTAAGTCATCAGACCCTTACAGTCTCCTGACTCCATCTCCTCTGACTCCTGTGGGAGCATAGACAAGTATTTCATAAGTAGATATTTACATGAAAATACTCATGAGATTTTTACGTAAAATGAAAATCTCATTTGAGATGGTTTAATCTTTTAAGGATATCACACACCATGCTGAGATTTAAATTCCAAATTCACAGAAAATGTGCATCCCTATTAACTGGCTAATCAACACTTCTAAATATCAGGGTATTTTGCTAACATTCTGGAACACAGTTTTTAATGAATTAATTAAATTCCACATCCATCATTTTGTAAACAGCTGCTCTCTGTCATTTTGAAGCCATTCCTCCCTGTCCTGTTATTGCATGCTCTCAAAAAACCTCTCTCCATATTTCCGGTAGGCTCCTGTCAGGCTGCAATTAGGTTTCCCCTAAGCCTTCTCTTCTCCAGGCTGAACAATCCCAATTCTCTGAGCCTTTCCTCACAGCAGAGCTGTTCCATCCCTCTCATCACCTTGGTGCCTCCTCTGGACTTGCTGCAGCAGCTCCTCTTCCTCTCTGTGCTGGGACCCCAGAGCTCAATGCAGTGCTCAAGGTGAGTCTCACCAGAGCAGAGCAGAGGGGCAGAATCACCTCTGTCAATTTAAAAAAACCAAAACCAAATAAACCCACAAAACCTGAAGAAGTCACTTCTGGAGGGAAAGAATGTTCAGCTGTGTGAATGCAATGAATCTTTCTTTATGGCAGAGTCAGATTACAGGTAGAAAAGGTTAATTTAATTTCCTAGAGCTCTTTTAGTTACTAATGTGGATCTTGCTGTCACATTCTTGACCCCACCTTTTATCTCCCTTTCCAGGATCTTTCAGACTAGGTGCACCCTTCACAGAAGGTTTGAATTTATAAGGTGTCAGAGAAAACAAGCAATCAGCCATAAACCACCTATATTCTGTGTCTTAAATACTCAAGGAACAATGCCACATACCTTAGGTCATTAAAACTGCATATGTGAGACTGAGCAGCACCTGAAGCAACTCCTGAAAAAGAGGCAAATCACCCCAATCCCCAACTTCATCTACTGTGAGGCTCACCTGCATGTCAGAAGTCTGCCTGTTCCTCAGCTGCACCATCTGATAAACCTAAAAGGTAAAAAAAAAAAAAATTGAAGAAACCAGTTCTACTCTCTTTGCTTGTTAATAGAGTTAATTTGGAAAATAGTTTTGACAGTTTTGGATGAGAATTATAAACCCTTGTTGATATGAAGTGAATCAATATGAATTTACTTCCCTCTGTGATGTCTTTCTGAGGGGAAAAGTAGATGGCAACACATTCAGGTTGCTCTTCATTCCACATGGATATGAGCAAATACAGGAGGCACATGGAAATTTTTATATGGAGGCTAAACAGCCTCTATATCAAAAACTTACTAAATATAGACATATTGGAGTTTTTCACAGCCCAAGCTAATGGAGAAAAATATATTTAGAAAGATTTCTCTTAAATGTAAGTTAAATACTTTACCTTAAGTTTGCTTGACATTGCATTCATGTTTAAAAGACCAGCATTTTCAGACTGTCAGTCAAAAAGCAGAGGAGAAGGTGGATAATCTGCTGCCAGCCCCTGCAGAGCTCCAGGCCATGGGCAGAGGGGCTGGAAAGCTGCCTGGCACTAAAGGACCTGTAGGTGCTGGTCAGCAGTGGCTGAACACAAGCCAAGGTGTGCCCAGGCGGCCAAGGAGGCCAATGGCCCCTGGCTTGTGTCAGCAGTGGTGTGGCAGCAGGACCAGGGCAGGGATTGTCCCTCTGTGCTGGGCACTGCTGAGGCCACGCTTTGGGTGCTGTGTCCAGTTCTGAGCCCTCAGGAAAAGAAAGACATTGAGGGTCTGGAGTGAGTCCAGAGAAGGGAATGGAGCTGGGAAAGGGTCTGGAGCACCAGGAGCAGCTGAGGGGTTCAGCTGGAGAAAAGGAATCTCAGGGAGGATTTTCTCACTCTGCACAGCTCCCTGACAGGAATATCCAGGAAGGAGGGCAGCTGAGAGTGGGTTGAGTGTCCAGCTCTGCTCCCTTCTCTGGACATCTGCAGCACCTCAGTGTCTCTCATGAGCCTCTCACTGTAAGATCAGGAAGGTCTCTGCACTTCTGGTGTCTCTGTGGCTTACTGATGATTTAGGGGCATTAGCTCCCTAAGTATCCCAACTCCCTAATAGTTCAATATTTATTTTCTTACCTTCTCATCTACTCACAAAAATGGAACCGTTCATACTGTTAAACTGTCAAAAATATTATTGACTTTGGCCTTCAAGTATTCATCCAGGTGATTTTTGGAAGAGTATGTCTGTTAGAAAGGGACAGAGATGACTTAGAACAGACAGATCACTTGGATTGGGAGTCAGGAGAGGTCACTAGCCCAGACATGAATCTTGGATAACCATAGCTATTGAATAACTCTGAATAACCAAAGAGCAGTCCCAAGGATGGGTAATTGCCTATTACAGATGTCATCATTATGCCTCACTGAACAAACAGAGCAGAAGAGGAAAAATTGTTTACCACCTTGAAGCTAAATAATCCAAGCCATGATTCTTGATTTAATATGTATTTAATCCCTCTGTTGCTCAGTGTATCATGCATCTTCTAATGGCTTTCTTCTTCTCTTACACCATTTTTAAGCCGTTAATTAATCTACCTATATAATCAGCATGCACACAAATTTCAGGCTGTAGTATCCACATCCATACAGTTCATTGGGTTTTAAATTTCAGACACATATTTGGGTGTTTTCCAGTTTGTGTGTCCTTTCCTACTGAATGCCACACATATTTTTTTCTGTTCAGTACTCTGAAAATCTTACAAAGACCTTCACAAGCTCTTTGATGCATTACAGATATCCACCTTGTTAGTCTGAAGTACAGTTCTTTCTCAGTTACTGTGTGAAGCTCATTATTTCAGGCACACAGCTATGACAATTAAATTTCTCCTCTCTTAAACTTCCATGGTACTCATTTCTCCTGGGTGCCTTTCCTTTCCTCTGTGTCCACCACCTACTTAAACAAATTGGAGTAATTATTTTTGTCTGGCTTTTGAGCCATGCTTCACTGAACAGAGCTCTCTTTCTCTTTGAGCTCTCTAAAATTTTTTCCAAAAACCCCACAAAATAATGAAGAATGATGGTTTATAATTATAACATTTCAAAGCAAACAGAATAAATCAGTATTCAGCTCTTAATTGTCGTCGCTGCATTAAAACTGCCCACTGTCACTTATACTTCCCTAAAGATTTCAGCTCTAGCAGTGTTTTGCATTTCTTCTGGATCAAGGACCAAGGAGCTGCACATCCCAATTATGCAAGGAATTATATGTTCAAATTTTCTTGTATCAGCACCTCTGCAGTTGACTTATTTTACAGCACTGGGTTGTAAGACAGACAAGCAAATGACAAGGGAACAATGTACAAGAGACTCATATTCAGTTTAGTCCTCAAGCGTGAGATTATCCTACAGACATTACTGAGAGAAATCATTGTGTAATGAATGTCTCTGGATCCACTCACATATAATGTTACTACATAATCTTGCTAATAAGTACATGAGGCTCCCTTTTAAAATATTTACATTTTTAAAATCAAATATGTCTGCTGTGGGACTTGTTTGAAAACTCATTGCTGCAGTGACTGGAGAGGTTTTTGTTTCAAAGTAAATGCAGTCATGGTCAGTTTATTCATTTCAGTGCCAGCACTGTTGTTTAACTTATTTCCATTTTTTTTAACCAATTCTGGTCTTGTAAACCAGGTTTTATAGAAAGGCTGTGCTTTGCTAAAGTAAAGAAAGCAAATTCTAGTTAAATATCAGACTCTATTCCATGATGATTTAACAGCTCCTGTATACACTTGTCTCAGTGCATTAATCAAGATAGGAATTGCTAATAAACCAGTTGAGAACCATAGGAAATTATATGTGGGGATGGTAGAGACATAATCACACCCAGACTACAGGCCCAGCAAGATTGTTGTGATGATATAGGTGGAAAGTACAAAAGACAGAGAGGAAGGATAATATTTCAGTTATTTTAGCAAATACAGGAAGTCAGTGTCAAGGAAGAAAAAGATGGAAGTCACGGCCAAAATCCTTCAAACACTAAAAATAGCAGAAAGAAGTAGAGGATCTACTGACAGAAGAGGGAACTGGAGCAAATACTATAGTACATGCAGTAGTATCAAAAGAAGATGAAAGAAGGGTATGAATTATCAAGATAGAAAAAAATATACTATTATTCAAATCAAAATTTTCATATCTGTATGTAAGGAATTAAGAAATGGCTTTTCTGAGCCTTCATAGAAGAGTATAAAAGCCTGTGCAAAGCAGTGCAGAGTCAAAGCAAACTCCCTCCAAAAGCTCTGAAATAAAACACTGGCAAAGTGAATATATTCAGGAGCAAACCCAGGTGTGTGGCTCTGTGCAGACTGAGCTTTGCACAACACAGCCCATTAGTTCCCAACCAGCACAGGACCAGAACTAACACAAAATAAATGCAGCAGCATCCCATTTTTTTCCTACCACTGAGCCAAGCACTAAAAATTCAGAGCAGCCCTGAGTGATAAACATCTCTCCCTCTATAAATGACTGGCCTGTTGCTAATGGCAACAACTCTGTTCCTAAAGTTAGCTGAGCTCTTACAGTGGCAAATTCGGTGTCCTCACGTAACTTGCAGCATTCAGCTCATCACTTTTGCCAACTCCTGCAGCCATACAACTGCATTTGAGCATTAACTTTTCCTTTCTCTTTGCATAATGTTTATCAATTAAAATGCAGTTAAAGTTAGAGCCTGAGTTCTAGGGTCCTGAATACGGAAGTGGAATCAATATTTAGTCTTGCCATTGTGTGATGCCATTTTATCCCAAGTGAACGTTGGTTTGGGTTTCATTTTTTTTTAATAATTCCCTACAATATTATAGGGCAGATCCTTTAATTCCAGATACAGATGGATGGAAGTAATTCATCCAAATTATGGGACACAGCTAAAAGAGGACATAGGACTAAACCATGTGTTACTTAGGGTTTCAAACTGTGGTTAGCAGATGTTTGCTGAGATGATGTGATGTGAGAGGCAAGCATTGCATTAATTTATGGTTGTAATTTTGCAGAAAGATACACACCATATCCAACCTCTGGGGTAAATGAGATGTTAAAAATAATCCCTTGTCCTGATTTGTGAGCCCTACTTTTGGTTTCAGAGATCCGTTCATCAAAGTCATGAGGAGAACAAAAGTTTTTTACACAAGAATTATTTACGACCAATTCAGAATCAGTTCTGTGAATGTCTTATGGTATTTGGATTTAGGTTTTGAATTCCAATAGCTTACAAGACTGTGAATCATAAATGGGATGTCTAAATTGTTGTATAAAAAGATGCTTAAAATTTCTTTTTTAAAAGTAATTTGAAATTCCATGTTAATGTTTTTTACAGAAAAAACTACTTTTCAGAAAAGAATATTTTCATCATAATTACAAAATTATGGAAACAATTCATTCCCAGCCTTGTAGAATCTTATAGAATCACTTAGGTTGGGGAAGACTTTTAAGACCACCAGGTCCAACCCTTAACCCGGCACTGCCAAGGCCACCACTAAAATACGTCCCCAGGTGTCACATTAAAAAGTTTTTTGAACACTTCCAAGGATGGTGATTCCACCATCATATGACAGTGACAAAAAAGATAGATGGGGAAAATGTCAAAGTATCAGTTCATAACCTTTACAATATTGCACTTGGAGCTTCATAAACTGTAGAGATAAAATACAAATTATTACTTTTCTTCCTTTATGGCTTTTCAAAGGAAGGCATAATTATCTAAAGTCAACACTGATTGTCCCACTATAAAAATTATTACAGTCACAGCCTGGAGCCTTTAAGAGAATCAGGAGCTGGGACAATAAAAAGCACAGTACACAGGGGTGTCTGCTCAGAGCTGAGTATCAACCTAAACTGATTTTGGGGAAAAAATAAATCAATGAGCTTAATAACTCTAGGCTGGACACGTCTGTTCCATTCTGTGCAGTTTTATGCCATAGATATTGCAAGAGTGTCTGGGACTCTCTTTTGGGAGGATATTTTTCTGCACCCACTTTGAGCTGCTGTTTCTGAGTGTGAGACACAGAGATGAGAGCTGGGGGAAGGTAAAAGAGATCAGAGACTCGCAGAATGATTTGGGCTGAAAAGGATGTTAAAGCTCATCTCATTCCATGATCAAACCTTCCACTATCCCAGGTTGCTCCAAGCCCTGTCCAGCCTGGCCTTGGACACTTCCAGGGATCCAGGGGAAGCCACAGCTTCTCTGGGTAAACTGTGCCAGAGCCTCCCCAGCCTCACAGGGTCTCTTCTGCACATCTAACCCAAATTCCCTAAATAAATAAGGACATTCTCTCTCCTAGTGGTTCACTGTTAACAAGGGGTGGTGAGTTTTCATGCTGGTTTTATACAACACCTAAAGCCAAAGGAGCTGATAAATAAGGTCATGGATGCTACCAAAAAATCCTTTGAGCTTCACAAGCTTTACACCTCTTGTCTCTGAAACACTTTGCAGCTGTTACTGTTTGTGCAGCTCACTTCCTGCCAGGTAAATAGAAATCTGCTTCCTATAATACTTTGCAGGCATTATTTGCTGCCATAAAACATGAATAAAAGCATAAAATATTGGGGAAGATACAATTTTATAGTGCATTAAAATAAAAAAAAATATTAACAAGCATGACAGGTTAACATTTTACAAGCATCGAAGGAGCAGGTGAATTATGGCATTATAGGCAGCAGAACAAGCTATCTTATGTTTAGCCTTGGAGCTCTTTATTTTTCCAGACCATTTCTAATTAGAGTCTTGAAATGAGATTCTGCTTGCAAACCCCTAAATTACAGGGAGTAAAGAGGGGATTCAATCCAGATGTTTTTTCAGTACAGGACTTTGAGCCCAACACACTGTGTTCTGCATACATAGCATTTGAGTTTACAGGTCTATAATGATCGTAAGGAATAAAAAAAGGTGTAGGTGTTAAAAAGAAAAAAAAAAGAAAAGAAAAAAAAAAGGAAATTACAATTCCCCCATGCAGGTGACCTTTGTGAGCTCATTTGCCAAAGGAGGAATTGCCATGTTGCGCATAGAGCCAAGAAAATGCAAATATGTTCTGCAGAAAAGAAGTGAAATTCCATATCAGTGTACATAAGAACTGAGGTGCTCAAGATTAAGAACCAGAAAAATCATATTCTAAGGCAGGAAAGGGAAGAGCAAGGGAAGCGGGGAAATGTGACAGGGAAAGGGGAACGACTGACTAACAGGAGAAAAAAACCCAAAAACTTCCTTGTGTCTAGAATAAAACCCATGAAACCTTACACTGATAATATATAATCTGGGTTAATATACTGTTGCAAGCAAAAGGCAGGGTATCTTGGGCAAATCTTTCTTTTTACTGACATCTCACATAGGGTGTAAAGATTTATATCTACCCAGATGAAGAAACAAGAAAACATCTGCCTTTAGATTATGTTTAACTGATCCAGGGTGATTACTTTGGGAACTGAGGTAGATTATGCACATGATTAAATACCAGTTTCTTAGCAGTCAATGAATTTACTACTGTCTGTAAGAATATACAGGCTGTGTAGTACTGCGAAGAAATGGGGACTTTCCCTCTCAAGATATATTTTTGAGAGTCAGTGGTATTTTTCTATGTAAAAAAATGAGGCAGAGAGGAAATATTAATATAAAAAAATAAAAAGGAAAATACATTACTGGAAGATCTCATGTGGGGAAGATATAATAGGCAGGGAGCTCATGAAGGGCAAGTCAATGACTGTCTTTTGTCTCAGTCCATCTGAAAAGCAAAATAAATAACAAACTCTCAGAGCAGCAAGAAACACGAGAATATAAAGCTAGGGGAAAATTGAGGGGAAAGATCCAAGATTTTTTTTAACAAAGTGGTCATTTCAGTACTGGAGAAGAGATGGGAAATGGCTCTTGGAGCAATTCAATCTTGATATTTTGGACATCTGGCCTGAGTGTATTCAGATAAGATAGAGAAAGGTTTCCACTTCAAGAGGGAACAGCCCAATAATAACAAAGTCTGATGTTTGTCAGAATTGTTCTAATAGTTACAAGCTTCATGCTCTGAAACTGTCAGTCAGAAACAAATTGCAACAAAGACATGATTTTGATGCCCATTTGATGGGCAGAAATGATAAAATATATGAAAGGATCAAATGCAAAAGGAGTTACCAGGTGTCATTCTTCTGGTGAGTTGAGCCTAACGTTGCAAAAAGGAAATGACAAAAGGAGATGTAGTAAGGAGGAGAGTAATTGCTGATACCAGAGACTTTGGCCTATTAGTACAATTGCAGTTACATTTGGATCTCACTCTTGTGGAAGAGACAGAACAGAAAAAATGAAAAAAAAATTACGACTCCATTTTTTTTAAGTAGCAGGAAGGGAGATAATACCAGAAGATATTGATTGAATAAAGAAAAAAAACAGAAATAAGGAAAGAGTTCCATTGAATTCACTACACTAAGATTTGAAAGACCAGAAAATTTCAGTAGGGCAGGGAGATGGAAAATCTGTGGAAGTTATAGTGAGGCAGAAAGTACAGCTGACACCTGGGTTTAGAAGAAGAAAGAGGATGTAGTTCACACCAGAGGCAGAGCATTGTACAGGACCACGCCAGTTTCCCAGAATAATAAATATTATCAGAGGAATTTTAGCCACAGGTAGCAACAAATCCTTTTTTATTTTATAATAGAAAAAATTAGCATGAAAAGAATCCTGACATTCTTAACCAAAAATGGTCCTTACAATTTCAATCATAATTTTTTAGTCAATCTAATAATGTGCATTTGTAAAGGCAAATGAAAATATATATAGGAACACATCACAGGATGTTTGTGGTCAGTATCGAGATGAACTGAAGAAAAATAAAGTCCTTGGGACAATATAATGCAAAGACTGATGTTTTTCCACAGCAAAACAAGGTCAAGGATGCATCAGCAGCAAAAAGACAAATTACTGAAAAGATGTAGCCTCATGTCTTTATGGGAATAGAAAAGCTGCCAAGAGAATATAAAATCAAACTTGTGACATCAGCAATTCCAACAACAGTCTCTGACCTCTGTATTTTCCTGCTAGAGAAGGCAAAAAAAGAGCAAAAGAGAATGAAAAATATCAGAGGTATTTGACAGATAAAAGTACTTAAGGACTCATATGCAATGAAAGCCCTAAAGCTCAGCAGAAAATTAGCATATGTATGTGGAGAAATAAAACAAGCTTCTTATATTAGCTTGTTTATCAGAAACCAAATACCCCCAAAGTTACATACTTTGAAGGTCCTATTGGCCTTTCTCCTCCCCAGCTTTTTCATGGAAGAATCTAAGCATTAACTGTATTCATCATTATATTTGGAAGGTACTGGTGTCAGCTGGCTCCCAGTCAGCATCACTCTAGCAACAGCAAATTTCTGAAAAAGAAATCTAGGATGCTGCCAGGGTTGCTTGGCATCCTCTGCCAGGCAGAAGATGTGTTGGTTTATGACAGAAATAAAACTGAGGATGATGAATTTTGAGATAGTTTCAGCAAGCTGGCCTTGCTCTCAATGAGGCTGCTACCTGTGAAAAGGAGCAGGTAAATGTGTGCTATTTATCGTTAGGAAATGGGAAGTTCTGGTGAACCATTGTTTCTGCAGCTCCAGAAAAAGCTCAGCAAAGTCTGTGAATGCAGCAATGTTTCAATTGTCAGAAAGAGCAGATTTTGGAAAGGAAGCAACAAGGTCATTTCACATAGTTCAAGAAGTATTGATGCATCTACCTCTTTGATGCAATATTCTGTATTCTGCCTGTCATGCAGAGGTAAAGGCAAGGGATGCAGAATTCTTTGGTACATCTATACCTGAATCTGTCTCCACCAAAGAAAACCTGTCTGGAGACAAGGAACTCACAGCCTGTAGTATTTGTGTAAAAAAATGTTATGTTCCAGCATGTGTAGGCTGCTCAGAAACTCACAGAGACCTGCAAAAGGCCCAGCCTTTACATACTTGGCAGTTTGATAACACCCAAACAGATTGAAGCATCTCTGCCCTTTTAGAATTCATATTCAACAAATAATTTTCTCTTTTAGATTCAGACTCTGATCAGAGAGGGTTCTTTCTTTCAGTCTTTGTTAGTGGCAAATAGTCTTAGAGAAAGCCTTTGTTAAGCAAAAACTCGTGAAAGAACAGACTTTTGAGGAAAATGTCCAAGAAAATCCATGCAAATATTGACTTGACCATATTCTTTCAGTCAACATAAATTTCTTTTTTTTTTTTTATTAATTAATTATTCAGTATTAATCAAATCTATTCAGAGCTGCCCAGGAAGAGAGAACCAAGGGGATGAAATGCAAAACAGACCAAGTGCCACAGTGTTAAGCACAGGCTGGCATTGGGACTATGGAATGAAAGCATTGTTAATCTCCTCACTTTTCACTTGCATTCCAGCAGCACCAGCTGAGAGTTCAGAAGAGCTGTGCTTCAAAACCCTTCAAGAGCACAAACAAGGGCAGCACCAGAGTGCAGCTCTTTCTAGGGTTTGACTAGGATGGTTCAAACCTAAGTAACAGCTGGAAAGAATATCGTGTGGGAGGAAAAATAAGCAAACAAGAATACCCAAACACCCCCTCTCCCCCAGGAAACAGTTGCTAATATAATTAATATCTACAAAACTACCTGACAGGTCTGGACAAGAGGCAGCAACAGCTTTTTTTTTTTTTTTTGGTATGTTGGTTTGATTTGTTTTGAGAGAACACACACATGCATTCTTGTATCTGATAATTTCTCCATACACACAGACCTGGCTGTACTTTGATGGTTGTCAGATGCATAGGTCATGCAAAAAACTAAAGCCAGTGCTTGCCAGGTGTGAAATTCCTAAGGTTTATATAGTAGGCTGTGAACCTTGTATTAGCACCTCTGAACTGCTCAGCAAAGACAAGGCAGGATTGCATGTACTTAGGGGGAAAAAAGGTAAAAATCAGGGGAAGCTGTGTGTACAACAATTATGACATATTGATCACCTGCACCTGGATTCTCTCCAGCAGAACTGGTGATAAGTATATTAGGAATGGCCTTACTTGAAGCACTCATTAATCTTAAACCTCTGAAGTCCAACTAGAAGGAACTGTTGGAGCAAAATCCCAAGACATAAACTTGGCCATTGAAATGATCATACAAAAACTGGAGAACCACTCCTGGAGCAAAAGGATAATTTCTTTCCCCTTAAAAATCTTGGAAATCTTTCGGTGCACTCTGTCAGAGCTTGAGATTGGTGCAAAGGTATTTCTTCAAAGGAATGAAGTGTTACCTTCTTATTTCTACTGCAGCTGACAGCAAATAGGTAACTTACAATGGTGACAGGAGGAAAAAGCAAAGAGGAATGTCCTGCCCCACTCTCTCTCCACATCTCCAGGAGCTGCACATAGATGTTACAGGAGAACTGATCCAACCCAGTCCAACTTCAGAATCCACATCAGATTTATTTCTATGGCTGGATGAGAAGCTACATCAGTGGAGATAGGTTTGAGTAATTTGAAATTGTTTCAAAGCTCATGATTTAAGGAGGCAAAACATATTTTAACATGGTGGGGAAAAATAATCTCTCAATTTACTTTATGGGTATGTCAGTTAATATTATCTGTTAATTGTATCAGCCATTAGCTCCTCTAAAAATGAAATTCCTTAGGCTTTTTCTTTGAATGATGAGATGTGAAAAACCTGTTCAAAACCCCTGTCATCTTCTAAAGTAAACAGAACAGTATGCACTTGAATTTAGAACAGCACACAAAATGTCAATCATTGAAATTAGAGATCTGTTGCATGCAAAATTTTATGCATGAAAAGAAACCATTCTGAAGCTCTGGATGATATAAAATCTTCCCCTGCATAGTCACACAGTAAGAATTTTGTGATTTAAATGTAATGTTTCATCTTTGTCTTTCTATTTTGTTTAAGTATCATATTCAGACTTGTTCTTATATATTCAGATGTTTGGTTCTGCACTGGTTTATCAATATTACTGTTCTGCTTCATGGGAATTTCCTCACAAAGACTGATACAAAATATACCTACTGTCTGAAAATACACATTTCTATGTTTTTTTTTTAGTATATTTTATTTTATATAATTTCCCTTAGCTTTTAGACTGTGTAGGTGTAGCTTTGCAGTGCTCCAGGAAATTGAAGTGCATTTCCTTTGTAAATGTTGTAACCATTGGTTTTGTCCCTTTGGTAACAAGGAAAGGCTAGAGAGTTCCTCCAGGGAAAAGAAAGCTCTATTATAAATGACATATAGAGAAAATTATTTGCTAAACTATTTTTGTGTTTGTTAAAAGGATGTATATCGCCTCACTTTTCACTTGCATTCCAGCAGCACCAGCAAACCCCAGTCCTGAAACAATCACCAGCTCTCTTTGGCAGTGTGGAAGATCCTTTTTGCTCTGTTTTGGGGAGCTGGTGTGCAGTATATTTGGTTATCATGCTCCATGGCAATCGTGATGTTTGTCAGCTGGTCGCCTCCATGGCTTCTGTCATAGCTCAGCCCCAGCAGCTGCTGTGCATGAAACCAGTGTGTAAGAAAATGTGGCTGTATCCATCCATCCATCCATCCATCCATCTACAGGTCAATCCATCCATCCATCCATCCATCCATCCATCCATCCATCCATCCATCCACTGTTGCTTTCCCTCAAGGCCAAAGAATGGAACTTGGCCCCTGCTATTCACCACACAGATGGAACCCATGAGCCCACCTGTGCACATCTTGGTGCTTTTCATGCCCTTGGGACAAATATTTCCTTTATGCAGAGTCACCATATCATATTTACTTTTCACAATCTTCTGCTTTTATGCATTTTGAAGTCCTCAGCTGAGGGTACTCTTTGTTTACCTCAGTTTTTTCACACCTTGTGAGCACTTCGGCTATTTCTGTCTCCATTTCTAAGTCTGGGGGTGAAAATGTTACAGCCCTTGAATTTCCAGCAAGTTGATCATCCTCCTGGTCTCAGTGCTTGATATTGCTGCTGGGATATTTAGGGTATTCTCAGCATCAGGTCTGGAAGGTTTTCTTTGCAGGCAGACTAAATGAAACTGGATAGCTACTGGTAAAAAACTACAAATGGCAGCACTGCTGGAAAAAAATATTTTGTTTCCTAAAACTCCTCTATTTTGCTTTCATTAAGTTTCTGGGGTTTGCTATTTGCATAAATATGTTCTTTATGCTTTTGACATTGGGTCTCTCATAGGTGTTGTTAGGGAGGAAGGAGTGTGAGCTCTTTCCCCAATACGGAAAAACAAATGCTTTTTTTTCTTGACCGCATTAATTTAAAATATTTATAACTGGATTAATAATTCCTCTGAACAATATCCAGTAATTCTGGGAAAAGATAAAAATTCTCACTTAAATTAATTACATTTTGGAGCTCAGCATTTTTTATATTATTTTACCTCAAGTAATTTAACTGAAATTTAATTGAAGAATTGTTTAATTAAAACTGGAGAAATTAAACAATTGCAAAATTTGTTCCAGCCTCAAAATATCTATAAATATATTTATTTTGTCCCAAGGAAACCAGTGAGAGGGAGCTTCAAAAAACATCCTCCCCACATGGCTATTTCAGCTGTGCAACTAAATGGAATAATTCACAATCAAAATTTACTCGTGTCTGGGAAACTGCATCTCATTTTTCACCTCAGGGGTTTGTATCAGAAACCAGTGCCAGTAGTAAGAGATTCACAGCTGTGCAATGTTATCAGACATGAAACATGAGTTCTACATGCCTGTCCATTAAATACTGTCTGTCTGTCACCTGTAATGTTTTGGCAGATATAAATGAGGACAACAATAGCTAAACTTCTGGGTATTCACAATTTCTTTTATAAATAAATATGCATTTCCTATGCCGATGGGAAGCAGTTTAAGCATAGGTTTTTTCATTTTCAAAGTTCAGCTAAATATTATCCTCACAAATTTGTGTTCTCCTGATGGGATCCATAGCTTTGAACCTCTGTTTTGTTCAGAACTTATTAGGCTTCAGCTGTTGGAGCATTGGAGCACATAATGATGTTTAATTCATTTATCCTCATCATACCCCAAAAAGCAGTATAACACCAACCAATAGACCTAGTTTAGAGTTCTAATCTATGGCATGAGAGCATTTTTGTGTTTATCTTCTGGTGAAATACATCTAAGCACCACAGCTTCAACCTGCTGGAAGCTTTAGACATTCTGATGACAGCTCTGCAGGTCTGGGTCTCTTCAAAGAGACAACTGCAGAAGGAGGAAGCAGCATCAGAATCAAATCCCTTTCTTTCAGGAAGACACACACCAAAAAGAGAGGTGTTCTAGGCTGGAGTTCCCCGTTGGAGTTAATTTGGATCTTTCCATCTCTCAGGTGTGCTCATTAGCAGAAGTAAAAAGAATAGCCTCTCTCCTATCTGCTTTGTCTCAAATCACAGAATGGTTTGGGTTAGAAGGGACCTTAAAGGTTGTCTTGTTCCATCCTCCTGCCATGTTCAGGACACCTTCCTGGTTGCCCCAAGCCCTGTCCAACCTGGCCTTGAACATTCCAGGGATGGAACATTCACCTGAGTACAAGTCTCTGTGACATATAAATCTTAAGAACAAATGTAGTCATTGGACATCTTAATGTATCTGGCAAATATCAGTTTACACACACACCCCCTTTGCAGCTTCTGCAGGGATTTGTCAAAAAGGCTTTTCATCACTGGTCCACACAGAATTCCATGTTTTCCACAGTGATTCCATGTTTAACTTGCTTGAGGAGTCACACAGGGCAAAAGTTGTGGTGCCTTTTGCATGAAAACTGACCTTATGCTGAGTTTACAGTTCCAGCTGAAGAGCCCTGAGGGGACAGATCACTGACAGATATCAGATCCTGAAAAGGAAAAAGAAAGTGATGGTGCTGTATTGTAGAAAGAAGAAACTAATTAGAAAAACAAAAGGATATGAAGAGATACTGAGAGGGGAGATTAGCATAGAAGTGATGGAGGAAGATCTTTGCTTGGAAAGAAGTAAGGCAAATGGGGAATAATCTGAATCTTACATAAAAACATTGAGGAAGCTTAGCCTTCTGGTGGGGAGGGGTTCCAAAAGTTATCTCATGAAAGAGGTCATCTGCACTTGCTTTTCCCAAGAGAAAATTAAACTTTAAAAGAAAAGGAAGCCTTTCTGGCATATGCTACAGAGACTTGTTGCCTTTTAGGTTTGGGGTAGATCAATGCTTTCGATGTTTTTGGAAGCCAGAGAATGTCTCATCGTCAGATGCTGAGACTATTTTGTACCTAAAATAATAGACATAAAAATAGCACCTGATGGAGTACAGACATCTCCTTCACTCCCACTCCCCAAAAGGGCAGGGAAGAGTCACTATGATGGCTCCAGCTAGAGTGTGACTGCTCCTGAAAGCCCAGACACATTCAGCCTGCAGAGCTGCTCAGCTCCGTCAGCGTGACTCAGATTTTAAATTGTGAGGGATGCATTTGCAATGTGCAAGGGTGCATTTTAAAGTCAAAGCAAGCTTGTAAAATGTCCAAATTTGTCTATGCAGAGCTGTCTTGTATCGTGTACTTTCTGCTGTCTTCAATTACACTAATAAAATTTTCATTTGGGAAAAGAGGTTGGATATAAAACTGGATAAATTCTCTGAGTTCTTTTTTCTTTTTTTGATTATTTATTAGTGATAACAACTAATGTACTGCTTAAGGGTAATGAATCTTATTAAACACACTTTAAATTATCTTCTAAATTAATACAAGAGTGCAGTTCCAGTGCTAAAGACCCACATAGGACTGGCAGAAGAGTTAATATTTGCTTCTTGTGAAAGACTCCACATTGCCTCCAGCTAAATTATGTATATCCAATCAAATTCTTGTCCCTAATAGAGATGTAATATATGTAAGCAGATTAAAATGTTATGTACTACTTACAGGAGATGTCTATAGATTTCATTCAGAGCATGCCCATTTCTTGCAGCCTCTATGGGATAACTCCTTCCTTTTTTTTGCCTTACCTATTTCTCAGCATATTTTTCAGGCACTACTTGGTCCATGACAGAGGTCAGTGTAATCATGCTACATCAGTATGAGTGAAGGGATTTTGTCTTCAGGGACAGAATTACTACCTTGAGATGCAAATTTATTTTGGAGGTGAAAATCTGATTTCTAAAATGTAAGCAATGTGTACACATAGCTGCCTTAAGAACACACAACTTGATATATTCCCCAGCTCCTCCAGCCAGGTCAGCACAGTACCTGGATAACTCTCAGCTGCTCTTCTCCTACCCCTGCTCTCAGGAGATTGGCTGCGGCTCTAGGGAAGTATTAGATGTGACTCTAATAAGGGAATAATCAATGGGAATGGTTATTTGCATTCCCTTTAGCCTGGATATGCCATTACTATTCTGTCCTTCGAACACACTGCCAAGTTTGAATTTAAATGCATCTCTGTGTCTCCTGTGCACTACCAGAGGTGAGCTACCACAAAAAGTCAGTCTCATTTCAGTTCCTTAACAGGAGAGAGAGGTTTAAGGGAGGATTATTAGAAAAGAAGACTGAGGAGAAAGTCTGGAAAAGAATGAGAATATTAGTGGTCAGGTTTTATACTCAGAAAGGATTCCTTTCCATGTAGTGACATTTTTGATGACTGGACACAACAAATTTTTTTAGCCAACTTCTCAGCAGTTTGGAGGTTTCCTAAAACTCCTGTGACCAGAGTCAGACTGTGCCTGCTGCCTAGGATGCTGCTGAGTCTCCTGTGACATTGAATAAAATTTCAGGCACTGCAAAGGAAAGGCTGACAAAACTGTTGAACACCAAAAAAATTAGTAAAAGCTATATCAGGTGCAAAAGACATGAGAATTTTCATTTCTTCAGAGGCCACAATGGTCCAAAGCTTCAGTATGATATGAGATTTCAGCACAAATTTCAAATATAAAGTAGTAGTTAGCCATAAAATGCACATGTGAGAAATTCACTGAACCCAATTCAGTATTAGAATAATTTGTATAATTTCTATTCTTTCTTGATGCTTACGATTAATTTTTCCCTTAAATATTTCAGAAGTAGGTTACTACCAATATTCTTTGGAAACAGATTTAGTTCTTGAAACAGTAATAAACTTTTCTTTCATTTTGTTAAAATTTTCTTTAAGCATTCTTTCATGTTTTCACCTTTTTCTCATCAGTTGGTATATCCCATTCAAACTTGTCTTATTACCATCACTGTCAGCAGCAGCCAGTAACTGGTCTGCTGCTTTTTCCCCATTACAGAGAAATTTATTTCCATCTTGAGCTGTTATTTCAATGCATATTTAGAACACACTAATTAGAAATAAATGGGCAAAGCAACTAATAACCAGACCTCTCCTATATCTCCTCCTTGAAAATGTCCCATTTCATTTTCCATGATACATTTTGCATCAAATTAATAAGCCTGTGAGCACTTGCTCTAAGTGCTGTGCTGAGCTGCTTTCTGAGCTGTCATATCTGATCACACACAACCAGGCTCCTCAGTTTTCATGGATTTTTGGTATTCTTGACTGCCTGACACACAAAATTTTGCCACATAGAGAACTCCTGTTAAAGGCTGTTGAAGAAACTCAGTGACCAAGGCATGGGAAGAACATTAGATCATAGAATGGCCTTTCTGTAATAAAGAGGATTCTGCCCAGGGATTCCACTGCTCAACACTTCAGAGCTCTTGGCTGAAGACACTTCTGCAGAACCTGAACTGATAAACCAGAACAGAAGTAAAGCCAGTAATTTTTTTTCAATAATTTATTTTTTATTAAGGCTGAGAAATTTGGGGGAGTTCAGCCTGGAGAGGAGAAGGCTCCAGGAAGATCTTTTAGCACCTTCCAGTGCCCAAAGGGGCTCCAAGAGAGCTGGAGGAGGACTTTGGGCAAGTGATGGGGGGACAGGACAAGGGGGAATGGCTTCAAACTGGCAGAGGGCAGGGATAGGTGGATATTAGAGAGAAATACTTCCCTGTGAGGGTGGTGAGCCCCTGGCACAGGGTGCCCAGAGAAGCTGTGGCTGCCCCTGGATCCCTGGAAGTGTCCAAGGCCAGGCTGGACAGGGCTTGGAGCAACCTGGGATAGTGGGAGGTGTCGCTGCCCATGGCAGGGTTTGGAATGGGATGATCTTTAAAGGTCCTTTCCAACCCAAACCATTCTGCGATTCTGTAGTTTGTTGTGCTGATGGGAATCAGTAGTTCCACTTGATTTCCAGCAGGAGCTGTCCATGCTCTGCAGTTCTGAAAATCTGGTTTTATTAAACAGCATTACTTCCATGCAGAAGTCAGTTTTCATGCATGAAAAAATCATCAAATTTCTGTGAAAAATGATAGATTTCATAACGCCTTTTTGTTTTCCTGTAAGGCAAAATAACATCTATGCACTCAAAAAGTGCCAAAAGAATTTGATGTCAGCATCATTAGGATATAAGTGATTTGTTACCTAAATACTCTTGTATTTATGGGTACATCTATAATTTTGATTTATAGTAGTGTTATCAGGCAGTTGGAATAACACTAATTTTTAAAGAGTATTCCTTAACTAATAAAATAATTATTAGGGAAAAAAAGGATCTCAGATAAAAAAGTTCCATAGGACACACCCTCCCCTTTATTGGTACAAAGACTCTGACCTCTCATAACAGTTTTCTCAATAATATATCAATTAATAATTAAAGCTCCATCATTTATAAACTGGAGACTCAATTAGGTCTTTCTTTAGAGTATAATGACACCTTGGCAATGAGAAGAATGCTCAAAGGAGAATAATGATTGATCAAATTGTTAAAAATATGAAAATGGAGCAGAGCAAGAAATCAAGATGCAGTACAATTGCAAGGGACTCATCCTACAAATCGTCACCTAGTTTTTGTGTCTAGAGAGGAATAACAAGAATAATAAAAAATGATTTTATTTTTTCCTCTGTGAGGAGGTTTCTGGTTAAGAAAATGCTCTATTTTTTTTTCTTTTTTTTCTATGCCTTAATTTTTAACTCCCTTGCTGCTGTGGACCAAATATTTACAATATGCCATTATTGCAGATTTGCATATGAAAAGCCAAGTGATGACTGGGAGATTTTTAGTGTGGACAATCAAGAGAATTTGTTTTGATTAAAGAGTAAAAGGGTTGTCTTTAAATATCGAGTTTGGGAATATAAAATGATTAGCAACAGATAGGAGTAAAATGTGGGGGGGAAGGAGAGGAGAGGGAGGGAGAGAGATATTTCTTAGCAAGGACAGCATCCCACTCACCACAGTCATTTACCTTTGTCTAATTCATCAGAGGTAATGTTGCATTGCATGAGCCCTGTTAAACTTCACTTAGGGAACTCACAGACTCCTCTAGCAGACATGACTAATTTTATGGATTTTTATTAACCAGAGTGTGGAGATTGGATAAGATGATGCAGAAGAAAAGCCAGTTGTTCTAGCTCTCCACGCAGGTTTTACAGAGCAGGTTAACACGTGGGGATCTCAGGGTGGCAATGAGACACCAAGACACCTCTGAGTGGAGATTCCCCATCCAACTGGAGCAGCTGATGCCATGAAGGCTCCTGAGCTCAAGGAGAAGATGCTCCTGGAGGATTGGCTGCTCTTTTACAGCTTGACCAACTGCAGGGTGCTCAGTGGTCAGCAGGGATGGCTGGGCTTCCTGCTGGACACTTGCCTGCTGAACATCATTTTCTCCTGGCAGATCAGCTGGTCACTTGTGCTGACAGATATGATGAATTTTTACTATCCTGGCTCCACACCCAGCATATTTCTCACTCTTCATGGGCTGTGGAGAGAGACTCAACAATTATCTGAAACTAAACCCTTAATGGTGATGGATAAAGGGATGAAACCATTGTAGAGAACAACTGGTTGAGGAGTTTTCACTTTTTCTTTGCTGTGGCTCACGTTGTACTTATGCAAAAGAAAGCCTTCAGTTCAGGGGGTAGCTTACAAAATTCTGTCCTTTCCTGAAAATGAGTGGATTACAGTGTTTGCCAAACTTACAGCAATGTTTTAACCATTTCACCTTAAACACAGAATATACCTTAAACACAGAATATAAGCCATGTTATATGCTAGGGCTGCACTATGTCTGCATTTACAAGAGATAACAGCACTGAGCACATCCAGCACCCTACAGGTTTTTCTCCCTTTATGAATTTAGGCAGTTTTTCAAACAAAGCATGTATTATGTATGCAGCAAGGGAAATGTCTGCTTCAGAAAAGCTGATGTCTCGAAGGTAAACATGTATAAATGTTTATACATTTTTTAACACATATTATTTACCCAGAAGAGCACAACAGCTGCTTCAGAGTTGTTCTGGTCTCAGTGGTAAATAGGTATTTTGGCAGTTGCTCGAAACAGAAACGATTCTTTGGTTCTATTCCATTCTAGCCTCTCCACTTGTTATTCTAATGATTATTCCAAAGGAATCAGGTGTTGGAGGAGATTGATTTCACTTCATGTCAGGCCTATCACAGATTAGATTGGTACTTCCATGAAAAGCCCTGAGTAGAAGGCACCTTTTGTTTTTTATTCTGGGTAATAATTTAGTCTTGCTCCCCCTTGACCTTGTAATTTGCATGGCCTTCAAAGAGAAATGAGTTCTTTCCTATTCAGCCTCACCTGAGAGTATTTGTGTAGGTGTTCACCAATGACCCTCATCCCAGCCAGCTGCAGCAATCCAATTGGAATGGCACAGCACTGTTTAAATCTGATTACTTGCCCTAGTCACTCTCCAGAACACCAGATGAGCTTGAAAGGAATTTCATTGCTTCTGTCAATGCTGAGAGAGAGACCAAATGCTCTCACACATGCTGCAGTGATTGCACTGATGGCTGGAGAGACCAGAATTGGCCAGAAGACATAACTGGATATTTCTTCATCCTGCAAGAAGGCAGGAATGTGCCCCCTCCAGCCTGCCTCTCCAGCACTGGGACCCAAGGCTCCAGTGTCTCCCCAGTGGGTAATTCACAGTTATTTTTACCTTCAGGCCTACAGCCAATCACTAATTAAGCCCCAAGTGCACACCATGTGCATTGCTAATGCATCTATGTGCTATATTTCGTGATTCTCCTGGCTGTGCTCATTTGTTATAACATCAGCTCGCTCTCCTAACTAAAATCCTCTGCAGCACTAGAGATGGTTGTTGCTGGGATTAGTCCTGATGTTTTATGCCCCGAAGTTTATCACAGAGATCTAATTTCTCTGGTGTGTGGTAGCTGTTCCAGTTGTTTCCCCACACCCTTTCAGATTTCCAGAACTAACTGGGTCTTACAAGAAAAGTGTAGAGGGACTTTTCCCAAGGGCATGGAGTGATAGGACAAAGTGGAACGGCCATAAACTAAAGAAGAGAAGGTTTAGGTTGGATATTAGGAAGAAGTTCTTTACTATAAGGGTGGGGAGGCCCTGGCACAGGGTGCCCAGAGAAGTTGTGGCTTCCTTTGGATCCCTGGAATTGTCCAGGGCCAGGCTGGACAGGGCTTGGAGCAACCTGGGATAGTGGAAGGTGTCCCTGCCCCTGGCTGGGGGTGAAACTGGAAGGGCTTTAAGATCCCTTCCAACCCAAATCATTCTGTAATTCCATTATTTCCATGACCCTCATGGCTCTAATTAACTACTTGAACTAATGGGAAGGAGCAGATCATACCACCTCTTTTGCCCTTTCTGTTTGTCTGTGCCCAATACAATATTATTTTCTGTAGAAGAGTGGGTGTCTGTCAGTTTGCTCCACTTCACAGACCACCACATCAGTGCAAACTCACTTTCACTGTGATTATAAATTCAGCTACAGAACAATTAAATGCAGCAGAATATGCATTAGGATGTTTTGTCTTAGCCTGCTTTAAGGGTGTGATAAACTCCCATAGAAGGTTACAGAGAGAGCTGAGTGCTCTTATGAGTTAAGCTGCTATAGAAGATTCTCCAGAGCTCATCTGGAAAGTTCATCTTTGAGAATAAACATAATTCATTAAATCAACCACCAGAGTAAATGTTATGAGATGATCCATTAAAGCAAAGTTGCTTTCTTACATATCAGGACACAGAGGAAACAGAAATGTCACTGAATTTATAAAAAATGCATTTTATCACTACTCATTCCTGAGCTATATTAACATTCAGTGGTTTTCTTCCAGATTTGAATTATGGTAGATTTTTTTAATTTTTAGTATTATGCTGGGTATGGCAGATAAAGCAAAACCATTCATAATGTTAAAAGATCAGATGGCTCAGAGAGGTGGTGATGGGATGAAGAAGTGATCATTGTGAAGTCACAGACTGAACAGAAAGTCATTAAGGAAGTTCTTACACCAGCTACAGTCTCAGTATGTATTTGAAGTTAGTTTTTTAGCCTTTCTTATCAGTCAATGGAGAGTAGTAGTCACCTCCAAAAAATAATTCATCTCATCCTTCATAGATATTGAGAATGCATGGATATTGTCCCAGGAGGTGGATGCCACCCTGAAATTAGTTTTCCAGTCTTAGAATTCTTCAGTAGCCAACTGATCTGAATGTAGAGCCTTCACTGTGAATTCATGCAGCACTCTGTATCCACAAACCAACTTTATATTTGCTGACAGCTTTAGATTAGATGAAAAGACAAGGCAAAGTGAACAAATGAAATATTTTACTGCTGCTAGAAGACATAGATCAGGAGAGATGAGTTCCTCTTGCTCTTAAAAGAGAGCTGTAGTCCTGTGTGCAGTTCTTGACAGGTGATGTAGATAGCTTAATCAGTTTATGTTAGCTAGAGAGATTAATTTATTAGTATTTTAATTTTCCCTGCACCAGCACCACATTTGCTCACGAAACAGTATTTGAAGGACTTTATTTAATGGAGTAGTTACTGGAAGTTGGCAAACAAGGGCAGTGCTCATCAGATGTGAAAGTGCATGGGAGTATTTAATGACTGATCTGCATTTCAGGGAATTATGATGTATAAATATTGTTTGTATCTGGATTCAAGTGACAAAAATCCATCTGGAAGGTGTTTATTAGACAAGAAGGGAAGGAGGTGAAGATATTTAGGTGGGAGGTGCAGTAAAGTATCTGCATTTTTTTTGTACCATGCCATCAGCATCAATACAGAGGTGCAGTCTAGCCTGCTTATGAGCATCTTTAATGGGGATTTTATTGCTTTTGCTGACTTATCTAAGTTATAAACACCCTCAAGCACTTTCTGATATGTTTTAAATTGAACATACCTCAATGCTATATGTCTTTGTTTTTTATGGAATCCTAAAAGCAATTTCCATCCATATCCAAAAGGAAATTCCAGCTATTGCAGCCTCAGTCTCCTGGAACTTGCCACACCTGACTCCTGCAAGTCTTCTACCTCAATACATTTCTGCTCTTGTCTACATCAAATATCTAAGCTTCCTTTGGCTTTGAGGGAATCACAACTTCCTTAACAACCCCCCATGTTTTTACAATTTTATTTTTGTCTGTCGGATCAACAAAATTGCTATAGCTCATGCAGCATTAAATCCAGTTGGTGTCTTCAGTGGTTTATTCAGTGTTACAGATAAATGATATTTTGTCCTAGAAACTCCTCATCAGTCACTTTGCACCAATCTTAATCAGCCTTTCCATTAATTCATTAATCCTAAAATTCCCTCAAAGTACCTAATGTTCCCTTCTGCATTCCTTTATAATTATCTGGGATCACAATTATTGAAAGGTTCACTACAGCCCTCTGAATTTTGTGTTCTTCATCCCATCCACCACAGATAATTTTCTCATGTGTCACCCCTCTCAGCCCATTCTGACTCCAAGTGCCATCTTCTTTGGGCCTTTTGGCATGGAATGAAAAAATATTCTAATTCTTTAAATACTCCATTACTGCTTTTATCCATAAGAGATAGGAAGGAATCAAACCTGTCCTCCTTTAGAAAATTTCAAAGGAAAACATTGCTGGTCTGCAGCTCAAGTTTAATAGCCAGGTCATCGCAAATTAAAGTGAACACATGGGCAAATTTCCCAATAGTCAAAGAGAAGGATGGGGTAAGGCTCTCTCTCAACTTTATCTTAATTTATCCCCTTCATTTAATACTTAGTACTTGAATACTTAAATCTGGCTTTTATCCTCATAGGCTTTTAGAAACGTTCATCACACAACTTCCCTGAAATAGAACCAGACTATTTCTGCTTTACAGGAAAGGATTCATCAGAGAAGCTAAATGAATAGATGAAGATAAGAGATCAAGATGAAAAAAGCAGGTTGACCAAGATATCCAACCTCTTTCAGTAATCCTATATCTATTTATTACTATTCCTGCTCAAGCATTATACTTTCTGTATAATGGCCTTTGTTGGAGGATCCTGCTTGAGCCTGTTGTCTACAATAAATGCAGCTAAACTGCAGTAATAAATAAGATACTGCAGTGGGATCTCAAGTGACTATTTTATATGTTGAGAACAATCAATAACTATGGAGTTTAGGACTTGTTTTTGCACACATGTGTCCTCGAACAAATCACTTTGCCTTTGGGGAAGAATCCTTCAAAGCTGCAGAGCTGGAAGTACAGTTTGAGCTTTTGCAGAAGCTAAGTGTGGCTGTGAGGAAAAAGATCAGGTTTATTTCCTTTCCTTTGTTTCCTTCTGAGGGTTTCTCATTATCTGCTTGATCCTTAAACTCTCACTCCTTGTTTTGCACACTCTCTTTTGGTCTTCCTAAACACAGAAAGCTACAGAGCATGCTGGGCATCCCTAGAAAGGGACAGATGGAAATGAGTGGCGAAAATGCTGATTCTTTTTTGACTCTGACCTCCCTTCCACCCACACAGCTCCTTAGTTATTACTCTGAAAAGAGCCAGCCAGAAAATATGGTTGGTTTATGGTCTTGTTAAGACCTTGCACAACTCACTTTTCTCATTCAGTCATTTATACCCAGCAAGTCCCTTTTTTAAGGAACGTGCTGTTGCTACGCAACTGAAGGAACCACATGGAGAAAGGAAGCAGGAAGGATGAAGGCGAGAGGGAGGTAAAAAAAGAAAGATGTTCTTGGGAAAAAAGGAGGGAAGTCGTAGACTACGGCTTGAAAATCAAAGATAGAAAAGCTTTTCCTTTAGCTGTGTGAAGGCAAGGCACAGAAATTAAGAAGATCTCCCTTGAGCTCCACTCCTTTTCTTGACCTTGTTCCAATCACTTCCAGGTTGTAGAGCATGGCCACATGACTGAGTAGTTTAAGAAATAGAAATTTAAGTGGTTGGAGTATCTGTCTGGGATTCAGGAGGTCTGTCAGATATTCCTTGCTTGCCAAATGTTTTAATGGGTCACCTTAGGCAAACTGTTTAATCTCCTGTCCTAATTTTCTTCCTCTAATATAAGGATAATGCCTTTGATTTCTGCCTTGCTATTTTAGACTACAAAACTTTCTTAATAAGCAATGAATAAACACCCCAGTGAGGTCTCAGGGTCTCTGCTTTAAAGGATGGATATTAGTGCTAAAATAAGGATCATAACACCTCACACACCCTCCCACTCTGATGGTGCAAAACATCTTACAGCCCCTAATGTTGAAACCTTCCCATCCTGTCTTATCTTCCACATTTCAAGGCTGTGCCTCAAATGCAGGAGGACTTAAATCCCCCATCTTACTACAGGTCTATGCAAGGAAGTATTTTGTTCCTTGGGAACTGTGTTAGTTTGAAAACAAACCAGTGGGAGAGCACAAGTCAGGATCAAAATTTAATAAGAAAATTAAAAATAAATGCAATAAAACAAGAAAAAATGCTGACAGAGTCAGATACAACCTGACACCCTGTTGGTCAGGGTGGTGGCAGCAGTCCAAGTGAAGTAGTTCAGTTGAAGCAGTGATCCTGTGGAAGGTCTACTCTCTTCCTGACGGTCCAGTGGTAGCTCTTGTCCTCGGGGAACCCAGCAGACAGGGCTGCCTTGGGCAGTTCCAAGCCAGGTTATATCCAGGTGGGAATGCTTGGCTCCTCCCTCCTGGGTGGAGCATCTCCCAATAGGATGAGATAATTCCATGAGTCATGCAGTTGGTTCTTGATGCTCATTGTCTGTTATCAGGGGTGAGTCACAGCAGGAGATAACAGCTAATGCCCCACAGCTGGTGGTAATAGAATACTAAATACATCTATAGTGTAGCCTAGGACAGGAACCCAAGCCCCTTCTGTACTCTGTGGGTATGCCTCCAGTTCTAATTTACATTTCAGAACTGCCCACTTTGCTGTCTTTTGAACATCTTCTAGCAAAAGTCCAGGGTGAGTAGGCGGCTGACTTAATTCTCAAAATAAGATGCATTCAGGCCAATGTGGTTTTCATCTCCTTTATGTGTTTTACTGTGTGGTGTTTCCACACAATAGAAATCTTTCCTTCCCTCGTGAAAGAAAATTTCCAAACAGAGTAAGAGAAGCAGCAGAAGGTAGAACTGAGCCCTGCAAGACAACTGGCAGGATGATGCTGCCTCATTTAGAATTAATTTGTTTGTGCAGGCTTGTTAAAGTGAAAATGGCATTTTGTTTGCTCTGATAAAGACAGAATTAATTTAACTACAATTAACATTTCTGCTTCTTATAGATATTCACTGGTGCTCAGCTTTCCTGCCCATGATAGAAGATCATTCAAAAACATAATTAAGAGTAAAAGCCCCCCTGTCTGTATTGACATGACAGCACTTCCAAATATTGACTTTTTTAGTGCTTTGAAGTTTTCTGAAGTTTTGTTTTAATAATTGGTTTATGTGCTGGTTACTCTCCTTGCTGAACAAGGAGCAATTGGCCATGAAATGGGATTTGGAGAGTATTGGTGCAGATTTCCCCTCTCTGTACCTTGCAGTGTATCTTCATGGAGCAAGTCAGCTCACTCCTGAGTACATGGAATATCCTCTGTCTGTCAAATCTATTCAGAAAACAAAATCTTTTATGGAGTGTAAAAGCTCAGCCCTTAGGCAAAGGATTGAATAGTCGAGTGTCTAAGGTGTTTTGGATCAGGAGTTTAAGATTTGTTTCATATTTATCCATCTCTAAGTGGGTCCTGGTTAGGATCTTAGTTAACCTTAATCTGACTGGCTCAGAGAAACACCTGGCTCTGGGTTAAATTGGTTTTTACTATGTCCTTTCACAGCCTCTATGATAATGGAGAAATTTCACTTCCAGAGACAGAATTGGAAATGTGATATTTGCACATGTATACTGACTGTTTTCTAAAACTGTTGATCCTTTCCTTTCCTTTCCTTTCCTTTCCTTTCCTTTCCTTTCCTTTCCTTTCCTTTCCTTTCCTTTCCTTTCCTTTCCTTTCCTTTCCTTTCCTTTCCTTTCCTTTCCTTTCCCTTCCTTTCCTTTCCCTTCCCTTCCCTTCCCTTCCCTTCCCTTCCCTTCCCCAGCAATTTCCTTCTCCTAATCATAGCTGTTCCCACAGAGCTCTGATCCTCATCCCAAAGCACTCATGTTTTCTGGGTACTGTCCAAACCACAGAGGCAGATTCCTCATTTTAACTTGTAAGGAGATCTGATTCATTTTGAGGTAGTAAATAATTCTGGGCACAGAAAGCCTGATTATTTTATGTCATTAGCAGAGGTGGAGCATTAGCAAAAAGCAGGTGATTTCAATGCAAGCTTCAGGTAGCTGACATTAAATTTTGTGTTAACTTCCAGTGATAATTAAGTGGGGTCAACAGCCTTTGACTAAACAGTGCAAGTCTCTGAAGACTGTTGAACTGTGATCCTCAGTTTACATAATGTATTTTCTGTATCATAAAGAGATTTTAACAAAAACATCAAAATTATCTGTGAAATGTACTCTGTCCTTTGAAAGTACGTGATACTTCATGGGAAAAGGAAAAGAAAAACCCAAACTCTTTGTCTTCACTTTGAACTGCCAGTTGCTTATGCTGGGCAGTGCTGTGACCATAAAATGCATTTTTTTTTTTAGATATATATTTCGAGTTTTGGAAAGATATCTGTGGTTTTTTTAAGAGAGTGAAGCTCTTTCCGTAAGCACAATGAAGTGTATCGTGTATCTGCTGTGATGGAAGGAAGATTGACTTGCTGCCACACTGTTGTTTAAATAGCTGCCAAAACCCATGTCTGATGAATGCATTGCTATAAATGATCTCTGCTTTTCACATCCTTCTACAAAGACCTTGTTAGACAAAGAGATTATCTCCAATACTGCAAAGATTTGGCAATATCTTAGTCATGTATTATATTGAATCATAGAAAACATTTCAATTCACTAGGTATTCAACTTTTGCAAAGTAAAAGACTGAGAAAATTCCACAGTAGGTGAAATAATATGCAGTTTTGATATGAAAAAAAAACTTTGATTAAAAGAAAAAAAGGTAAAACTTGGCCTATATTCCAACTATCCATTTATACTGTAGATGCAGAAGGAAAGATTACAAGCAGAACAATCACTATTGTTTTCAAATCTGGACTGATTAAAATTAAAAAGCTTTTTGTCAATAACTGGTTATTCTGAGAACAATTTTAAAAACAAGATCAGCAAAAGTATTTTCCTTCCAGTACCTAAAAAGATTTATTAGAAACCTGAAGAGGAACTTTTCCCAAGGGTGTGTAGTGACAGGACAAGAGGGAAATAGCCTTAAACTGAAGGAGGTTTTATTACATATTAGGAAGAAATTCTTTAGTATAAGAATGGTAAAGGTTGCCTGGAGAAGTTGTGGCTGCCCCTGCATCCCTAGAAATGTTCAAAGCCAGGTTGGTCAGAGCTTGGAGCAACCTGGGATAGTGGAAGGTATCCCTGAACATGGCAGGGGGTGAAACTGGAGGATCTTTAATGTCCCCTCCAACCCAAACCATTCTGTGATTTTAAGTTTCTCTGATTATTTACAAACAGCCATCCAGACTGTAGAGAAGAATTCCTCCACAGAAGTCCTGGCACAAGCAGCTGCTTAACAGTGCAAAATTGTACAAGACAAGAGACAACGCCTCAAGTTGCACCAGGGGTCATTTAGATTGTATATTACAAAAAAAATTCTCTCCTTAAAGGATTGTCAAACCCTGGAATTGGCTGCACAGGACAGCAGTGGAGTCACTACCCATGGAGGGATTTAAAAGAAGTAGATGTGGTTCTGAGGGACATGGTTTAGTGGTAACTCGGGAAGGGTTAGATTAAAGGTTGGACTCCACAATCTTGGAGATTTCTTCTAGCCTAAATAATTTATGATTCTATGAACTTGATGACCCAAGAGATTTCATCTGTTCATAGCTTCACTCAAAATTCCCTGTCCTGGAACGAGGGGAAGTTGCACAGACATTAAACAAGCTATGGGCTCCTGAGCAGAAGATGTCACAAATCCTGAGCAGGTGCAGATCCAGTAAAGCAGTTATTAAGATATCATTTCAAAACCAATCCAGAGTGAGTCAGGCAGCCTTGTCTATTCCCATGAAGTTTTTAGACGTAAAGGGGGAGAATTAAACAAAAGACATTTTTGCTTAACAGCTCTATGTCTTTGGTCTGTTCCACTGCCATTACCTTGGCTGCATCTGCTGCGTCTGTCAAGTGTGGAAGAGAACATTTGCCTCCCACCTCTTCTTCTTTGATCCATGCCTTCAAGTTGTAGCCTTTCATCCTGATTTTCTTATGAAAGTGAGCTATTTCTCTTCATGAAGTTTTCTCCTCTTATATGACTGGTGTGGATTATAATGTACTTTCTGCATCTAATGTTCAGAAGTGACCTTTCAGGGCACTGTGGTACATTCTGATGTTGATCCCTTTGGAATGCCTTGACATGCTGCCTGTCTGCCACGTGCAGCATATGCAGGGGGATGTAGGGGAGTGGAAATTGCCCAGGCCTCAGCTCACACATCTTCCTGAAATCTTGGACTCCTAAAAATTTGCAGTGGATCAGCCAGCATGAGGGAAAGGTGAGCATTTTGGGGCTCAGATGCAGATTGACGAGAAAAGAGGTGTGCTTTTTTCAATGCAATGACCCTTTGGGAGGGACTCCTTCTCTTAAAATCATTATCCAGGACTAATAATTAAGGCTAATAGAACGGCTTTGGTTGGAACTGTCCTTAAAGATCATCCAGTCCCACCCCTGCCACGGGCAGGGACACCTTCCACTGTCCCAGGTTGCCCCAAGTCCTGTCCAGCCTGGCCTTGGACACTTCCAGGGATCCAGGGGCAGCCACAGCTTCTCTGGGCAACCTGTTCCGAAAGGAACACATAGTAATATATAACATAATGTGTATTTTAACCCATTTATATCTGCTGTGTGATTTATAGCATGTGTCTTTTGCTGCAGTGATCTATAATGTAAATGTGAATGAGAAACTGGGTCCTAGTTTCATGATTTTTAACTAAATAATTAAGAAAGTTTCTTCAGCTAATGCTTAATCACCTAATGGCTGCTAAAACTTTTAGAGACTGTGAACACTTACCTCCTTGACTAATTAAACAGAACATATTCTTGAACAGGCCTTCAAAAAACAGAACGTTCAAGTGCCTAAATTTGGAAACCAAATAGGATTGGTATGTTCTCAGTTGTGTCTCAACTCACCTCCTAATTTATGATGAATAAATAAAAATAAATATATTCACTAATCTGTTAAGATGCCTTCATGACAGATATGACTAACAATATGATCTTGTTCCTGTCCTTCTTTAGCAAAACTTGCCACTGTCCTGATTACTTGCTCAGCTCATTATGTTATGGCTAAAATTAACCTGAAAATTATCTGGTACAAGCAAGTCCAAGCACAGATTTGAATCCTGTGAAATACTTGAAAATGCAAATGCAGTGCTAATAACACAAGTGGGGTGCTGTGAAACTTAGTGAATTACCTAATGTTTATAAATTATTTTGGAATACTGAAATGGGGATTGCATTGCTGCAATAGTAATAATAATGTTTCTTGCAGTTGTGCTATTTGTAGATATCAGTGCTCTCAAAACAATGTCGTAAACCTAAGAGAGGAAATCCTGTTTTTTAAAGGACACTGACTGAGATTACTGTTGTCAGCTGTGTAGCACTGAGAGTCAAAAATACCCACAGAATCTGGGATCCCACTCCCAGAGGATGGTTCACACCTGTAACACCAGTGAACCCCACATGGGTGGGGCACAGATGGAAATATCCCCAACTCATTCTCCTATTTCAGCTTTTTGGGACTCTTCCCTGCTGCTCTGCCCTTCTGCCAAGCACAGCTGTGTCTCCATGATCAGCTCCCAAGTCATCCCCTGTGCTCTGGATAGAAGTGCAGCCATGTGGATCATCAGCTCAGCTCAGGTCTGTGCTGGGGATGATCCAATGTAGCACTACAGCTTTAGTAAGACACCATTATGGGCATAAAAACTATCTTTTTTTAAATTGTGGGTGATTTAGCTCAATGCGGTGGGACACAAATTATAAACTGACTGGCTTTATGAGCTAATCAGGGTTAATATAATATCATCTCTGAGCTTTGTGAGATTCCTCACATTTTTGATAAGTATAAAACTGTGTCTGTCTTTTCAAACTACCAATTTGAGCATGGGCTGATTTCTTTTACAGCACTTATTATGTAGGAAGAAAGACTCCATTCCATACATTGTAGCATAATATACATGCCGTTGTTCACATTACTCTGAAACAGTGACTGGGAGCATTGAGCTGCAAAATGTGTATTGTTAATCATTGGGTCATTAACCTTAACAATGTCAATGCATTCCCCTATCAGATCCAGCTAAATGACTGCCCGAGGTAATAGTTAAGAGAACATTTCACACAGATGAACATATTAATGCTTTATTTGGTTCTAAATGCAGTGTGAAGGATTTAGGTGGGAACTAATGTATGTGAGGAGGAATAAGATGAAGCACGATTGAGAAAAAGAAAGTTTAGCTTCCCAAAAGAAGGGGAGTAGTCCTCAGTTCTGTGCAGCTGAGAAGTGCATGCCTATCTCTCTTTAGCTGCAGTCATTCAGGTAAAAAAATGTGGTATTTTGAAGAGGACTTAAAGCCCTGAGATTTCGTGAGAATCCAGAGACTTTTCTAATGTCTAATGTCCAATTTCTGTATCTAAGGTGAGCTCTGTGATCTGCTGTTTTCACAGCAAAAGGCAGAGAAAGAGATTTGCTTTATTTGGTTACAGCTGTTGGGCTTCTGCCTAAGCTGTGCTCTCCCTCCAGAGAGGCAGATCCTAAACCTCCCTCTGAAGGGAGAAGATGCCACTACTATCCACCAAAATCTGTTGCATGCATTCAGTACAGCTCATCACAAGGCACAAAACCTGTGTTCATCGGTCTCTTTGGATCAGAGGAGAGCCTGGGAAGATGTCACCCAGCAGCAGACTTCTGCCAGTGACTTATGTTCCAAGCTGCTCTTTGTAGACCTCTGTCCAAGGCACATCTCTCAAACCCAGGCTCAAACTGGGTGGCAGCCTAGAATAAATCTGGTGCTGCTCCTGAATACCATCATTTCCAGGGACCTGAAGGAAGTCTGTAGTAGTTTCCTCTGGGTTGTTTCCACACCAGCATCTGTCACCTCGTGGGGCTGCTCAGAAAGCCTGTGTGTGACACAAAATAGCCTCTTGCCACTGCCTGAAAAATCCATGTAATCAGCAGCCATTTCCCAGGCTGCACTCAGGAAAAAAGCTGTAATAATGCTCTGGAAATTGGGTGATTGGTTCTGGTGGTGTGCAAATGGCCTGGAGGATGTATAGAAAAATATTCAGATTGAAGGACTTTTTCACTGCAGGTTCTTCCCAAAAGCCTCTTTTCTAGGGTTTTCACACTTCGCTTGTGAGATTAAATACATGAAATTACACATTTCAAAGTCAGTTCCTATTAAGCTGTTAGATAGCCTAATGACTTACTGCTGTAAACACCCAGTATGGACTCACATTTCCTACAAAACCAGTCCATTACTGCTGCCTCACTTAGCAATGAGCAAGGAGATGGTGCTCTATAAATATCTGACAAGTGTTATCAGAAACCAGATATAGCAATTAATTAGGGACTCAAAATAGAAAATGTGATATTGCTTGGTGGGTGTTAGGAGGATAGGGCCACTGATTTTTCCAGGTTTGATTGCATTCCCTTACTTTTAGTTATGCTCCCCTGAAGGACCTAAAATTTTACTCTCCTCTCCTGATATCCCTTGCAGACTGATATCATGTTCTCTTAGTCAGCACTTAGCAAAATTACACTGTTTGAAATGGCTGCTGAAGTTGAAAAGTGGAAAATATTGTTGCACAAGGGAGTTTTTGTTGTAATTGTTATGGAAAGGTTCACCTGCTAGTTTTGTTGCTTCTCTCATACACATGGATATAAACCAGTTTTAACTCCTAGTGAATAGCCCTGATAATTTTGCAGTGGTTGGTCCTCTGTGGTTGCATGGGCTTGGAAAGAAAAATTTGGTAGCATGTTAATTCTGAGGAAGCTTTTTAATGTCCTATTCCTTTTTGGGATTAAGGATTTGGATGCTGATGAGGGGGAGTGCGCTTTTGTCACCAGTTTTAATGAGACATTTATAATCTCTCTTGATTGTATTTAGGGTTTTTTATTGTTGCTATTTTTTTTATTTCACTCATTCAAGCAGTCACTCTGTGAAAGCTTTTTTTAAGTACTCCAAATCTATTCTGGTAATGAAGAAATGAATGTCAAGCAAAGCAATTTTTTCTAAATTTACAACTCCTTCTCTTAGACAGGATCAAAATTGACATAAAGAAAATATCCTCTTTGTGTGAAAAAAAAACCCAAAAGACCAAACTGCAACTCCCCAGTTACATCCACTGGGATATAGCAAGGTGGCATTCTTATCCATTACCATTTGTCTCACCTAATTCCAGTCATTGTATGTCACATTTATCTGAAGATGAAAAAGTAATAATGTTTTATAGGAATGAAGCTTCTGCAGCTGTTGCTAGGTCCATCAAGATTTAAGTACTATTTTTGTACACATTCTTAGCCTCCCATCCCACTCTCTCTCTCTCTCTCTCTCTCTATCTCTCTCTCTCTCTCTATCTCTCTCTCTCTCCACATAATTGGAATTTGGCCCAGTGAAGCTAAAAGAAATGGAGAACAGCTAAGTGAGTAAGATGCAAGCCAGGAGTCTGAAAGGAGACAATTACTGCAGCAGAGCCAGCTGGGTATGGAACTGGCATTATAGTCTTATTATTTATGTGTATTACTGACAGAAATGTGTGTGGGACAAACACTACCTTCTCTTCTCTTTCAGCATAGTTTTGATATTTCACTTTCATTCCCTTGTCCAGAAGAGCTCTGACTCTTACCAACCCTCTGGCATCCTGCAGACAGTGTAACCTGGCTTTTAGAGAGACTTGAAAAATCATGAGGTTATGCAAGGCAAATCTTTGCCCCACTAGACTCATTTTCCTTTCTCTTTGCAAGGAGGTACTCAAAGTGCCTATAAATTCCATCCTGGAAGATATCATGCTCTAGAAGTGCAGTAATAACCAGGACTGACTGTTCTGGGATGAGAGTGCCTTGGTCTGGGAGTACTTTGTTTTCCTTCCATGCTGCTGTTTATCTATCCCACAGTGGAAAGCAAGAAGCTGTTGCAGTAGATTTAAACTTGCAATCCTACCTTACCTTATGGATAAATCATTAAAGCCTTGTTCCAAACCCAGCTTTGTTGTTGCAAATCATCTGTCTGCATGCATAGCAAGCCTGGCTCCTAAAGGTGATCTCAGATGTGCTCCTTGTGGAGCAGAGATGTGCTCGAGAAGTGTAATAAATTGGGTTGTGACTGGCAAAAAAATACTGAGTACAACAAGCAGCTGTAGCCATGCCTACACCATGATAAGGAAAAGGATCAGAGATAGCAAAGGTGATGCTTATAGGTTGATGTGCAGATAGAGCTGAATTGGAGTCCTGTTGGTGATATTTTCAGGGGTGCTGAGATAGTGACTGTCATTGTTGAAATATGTGCTTTTGGGTTTAGATTGGATATTAGGAACAAATTCTTTCCTGTGAGGGAAGCTGTGGCTGCCCCTGGATCCCTGGAAGTGTCCAAGGCCAGGCTGGATGTGGCTTGAGGCAACCTGGGATAGTAGGAGGTGTCCCATAGACAGGGAAAGTGAAATGGATGGTGTTTAAGTTCCCTTCTAACCCAAACCATTCTGTGATTCTGATGGAAATATAAAATACATTTTGGTTTTATGTGGTTAAGCCATTAAAACGGCTTTGTCGAAATTGCAAAGTTTTTCCTGAGCATTTATGTGACCTCCACATACTTGCAACTATCCCTCTTCACTGAGGATAAGTTGTCCCTATTTTTCTTGTAAACAGTTGTGATTAAACAGTTTTTATTTCTCTATATGAATATCTATATAGATAATGACCTATGAACGGCTCTAATACTTAGGTGATAATCTGGCATGCTGTTGATTGGTTCCAACTGCTTGAGAGCATCTAGGCTGACAAATTCATACTCCTGATAGTTTTTTTATTCAATTCCTTAACATTTTACACACCTGGTTCAGCCTTCTTTCTAAGGAACGACTGAAAGCAGGATAATAATCTGGCAAATCAATGAATACTATTGCAATGTTTCTATATTTAGCCAAATACCTAAATTCTAGGCCAAATATCTAGGGTGAAAGTATCCAAGCTAATTTTTTCCCAAATATTCCTTCATCCTGTAGTCACTTCACTCTTTCAATAGTGCCCCAAAAATACAGGCATTTCATTTTCTTTTGCTTAAGTTGGCACATTTCTCATTGAAGGCCCTCAAGGGAAGTGGAAACTCTGAAATACGAAATGCGATTTATGCTTGCCTTGTAAAATGCCAAGGAAACTGCTTTAAGACTGTAATAACCCTTGCTGCTCATTCCATGAACATGCCTATAGAAAATGTTAATTTAATCAACAAATTATAGCTTCACACAAAGCAAGAAGTGTGGAAATACTGGCAGAGGAGGAGGAAAGGTCTCTCATAATTTTTATGTTTAATCATGAATTTGAGACTCTTTATTATTCCTGCATAAATGAAGAACATCTAAATGGATTATGTTGCACTTCCCATTCATTTTCTCTCCTGATTTACATCGACATACATGTCCATTTAAAGTCTGTGAGAACTCACTTATGCTGACACAAATTCATCTTAGCAAAACTGTTGAGAAGTTATTTAATTTTTTGCTCGTCAAATATGCTGTTTGAGAGGGAGCCCAAACAGAGAGCTAGTACTTTTAGAGGAAATCCTGCAGCTTTCACACTGGTTTCTCCCAACATTTTTAGCCCATGGATACTGATCACGGGATGCCTGACACTGTCTAAGTGTTGCCTGCCAAATGTTGAAGCAATGAAGTTAGAAATAGGAATATCGGAATGAAAAGGGCCAGAAATAGATTTCTACAAGTCAGCTTAAACATCCATTTGCAGTAGGGTAATATTACATTTTTCAAAGGCATATATTAACTGATTAGATCACCTGCAAATGGAGTGTTAATTAATAATATCCATAATAAAGTGCAATACAATTACATTTGCAGGAAAAGCTGACAGATCTGTGCCATTCCGGCATTAATCCTAAAGATAATGCAGCAAATTCTGCTCTGTGTGGGTTTTTTTCCCAGCTTATATTTGGAGTAATTCCAGGGGCACAGACTGGCTGTACCTTCACGTGGCTGAATATTGAATTTGTCCCATTATCCTTTAATGAAAAGCTTTCTGAAAATACCTGTCAGTGAGGCGCACTTGGGCTCTTGCCATCTGTTTGGCTGATAATCATTCAAAAGACAAAATACTTGATCTTATGGAATGAGAGGAATGCCATGAAGGGGAAGACAGCAGGTTGCAGTCAGTTTTATATTCCTCTAATGCTAAACTCAAGTACTCCTTACTTTACGTTATTATTATTATTATTAATATTATAATTATTATTACTGTTATTATTCTCATTATTATTATCATCATCATCTTCTAATTCATGTCACCGACAGAAAATCTGCAGGTAAAAATTTTGTGCCAGCAGTACATGTAATTCTAAGGACCAAAAGCTAAACAAAAAAAAAATCTATGGATTATATTGAGATGCTGATTGCAAACAAAAAACCCTCTTCCCTATTCAGGGATGTACTCTACAGCCAGCAGGGAATTATCTAGTTCATGTGGAAAAGGAATTTCAGTTTGTACACCAAAGCTGAAGTCAAGTCAGAGTCCATCCGACTCCTGTGGTATGCAAGGTGTCACCTTGATTGACAAAATGGAAACTCAACTAGGCAATTTTTGGATGGAAAATATGATTTACTGCAGAGGAAGATTTTTATTAGGGTTGTAAAGGACTTGTGCACTCTATAACTGGTATGGCAGTAGATCCAATGTAAGAAGAGGATCCTGTTTCAAAGCCCATGTCTGCCTTACAAAAGAACACAGAACCAGATCTCCTAATTTTTACTATGTTTGGGGTTTAGGCTAAAGGGCTGTGAGGAAATGGGAGGTGGAATAAATCAATACATGCAGTTATTTTCCCCAAAGAAATGCTTTTAGACAGAGAATAGATACATACCCTGCCTCAGTCTGGAAAAGGAACCTGCAGCAGTGTTGTGAGGAAAGGGCAGAGGGACAATGGGGCCAAGCGTGAGGAGGCAAATGATAAAGTGACCAAGGGAGCAATGTCTGGTGGTCATAACTGTTCAGCTCCCCACAGTCAATAGAAAATATTGATTTAATGTACTCTGGAGGCTGCTGAGGCACAAACACTCCAGCACAAGGCAGCACTGCACAGTGGAACTCCTTGGTCATCAAACATTTATTCCAATACTATTCTGGGTGTATGGCAGACAGCATTAGTAATTAGTAGTTTCTTGCATTTTAAATTTTTGTTGCAACCAAAGTTAGGTGACTCTGTGAAGACCTAAAGGTCCCAACTTTGTCTCTTACCCTCCTGCTCTCTGCTGAGCTATGTTCACAGTAAATTTTCCATGTAGTTCTCAAAAAAAAAAAAAAGGCATGGAATATCCCACATGATGTGTGGAACTATTCAATTGGTAAAAAATTATGGGCTTGTATCCTAAAAAAAGCCACCAAAAGAATGCATTCCTCATTCTACCTAATTAATATATGTTCTAACCTGTTTTTCTTATAGAATCAAAGAACCATTTAGTCTGGAAAGTGCCTCTGAAGGTGTGAGAGCACAAAATGGGATGGTTTGCTTTGCTCTGCAGGGGGATTTGTAGCTCCAGTACCTTCTTGGTGAGCTACAAGAATTATTCTTGTAATTTCCATGTCAATACAATTAGTTTGGGAATTCACTTTCTTCAGTGTGTGCTCCCCCTGCTTCTTGTGCTATTTGAGCTGTGTGGAAGATGTAGGCAATGTGAGGTATAGGAGAAATGTGATATTTTCTGTTGTTTGGTGAGTTTTGTAATTGAAGCAGGTAGGCTGGAAGCAGCTCTAGATAAACTTAAAAAGTGAGTGCATTGTGTTTATGTCTGTATTGGACAGGTACTTCTTCATCTTTTTGATGTCTTAAGAGCTTAATGTGTTCCTCCCTCATTTTTCCTCTAGAAGGAGGGAATTCTTCCCACCCCAAAAAGAAAACAAAAATATAAAAAAGAAAATTTTTGTATTTCCTAAAGAACAGTTAAACAAACTAAATAGCTGCATAAATGCTTTGACAATAATAACTGGCAGGTAATGAGATGATTGCCCAAGGTATTTGCAGGAATCCTGACTGACCAGCCAGCATTTGTCTCTGGTCTGGCTTCAGCTTCTTGGAATCTGCAACTGCTTTGGCTTTGTTCAACTTGCAGAAGGAAATACATATTTTCCCTCACATGAAAGGAACTGCAATCTTTTGTTACTTGGCAAACACATCCCACAGATCTGAATGTGAGTCTGGTTTTGAAGCGCTTTTTGATCCACACATCTTTGGAAAGCTTCCCCAGCACTTTTACTTGAGTACCTACCTATTTCTTTATTTATTGTCTCAAGCAAATAACTCAGACTTTTCTGATACATGTCCCCTGGCATCACTAAGGAATTCCATGACAGTTCCCACCACTGCCTGGATGTTTTTTAACAACCTGCTCAGCTTGCTTTAGTCCATTTCTGCTTTTCTTCTTCCAGTTGCCTTTTTTGCCATACCCTGCTGACCACATCACAGATTTCCATGATGATTCTGAGCAGCTCAGCTCTTCAAGTAGAGATTGCTGGACTGAAACTCAAGAGCACAGTGTGCTTTGCAGCAAGGCTTTCTCCTTGCCAGCCCCTCCAGAGGATAGATGCCAGGATTTGTACTGAAGCTCAGGTTTTATATTCAAACAGCTGCAGATCTGTAAGGACTGATGCTGTGGTTTCATAGATCAGAGCAAGGAATAAAAGTGTATCCAGCAAATGAGTTGGTCTGCTCATCATCAAATAAATTTTTCCCTGGAGTAGTTATTTAATTCCTTGAGGGAGCTAAGATTTAAGTATTTAAAGTCACAGGTTTGAGGCAGTTGGGATTTAAATATCTAAGGTCACAGGTCTTCCTCCAAAACAATTGGTAATTTTTATTAGAGGCTCACTGTACCAGTATTGTTATATTAATCTCAATTGCATCACACAAGGCTTGATTGTAGCCTTAAAAGCTGTAATCAAAGATCAGTGCATAGGAAGGAGATGTGCCAGGGAGAAAAAGGATGGTGTTTGTAGTCTTTAGGTCAACAAGAAATAGCTGGTGAGTTATCCCAGCAGAAAGACATAAATTTAAATAGACACTGAGAAAACTGTGGTTAAAAAAAACAACAAACTTCTCCCTGTAGCCAGGAAAAAACAGGAGGAATAAATAATCTGAGACAAGGCAGGTTTTAAAAAAAAATGTTTGAAACTGATAATAGAAGTTCTTCACAAATGTTTAGAGTGACTTTTTCCTCAGTGGGTGTGAAGAGTGGAAGTGTTGATAGGAAACACAGGTGATCAATAACAGTGCAAAGTTGAAGGCTGATATCTTGTAGCAATCACAAGTCTAACAGGAATTGGGTAAATGACTTTTCAAAGCCTGGCACTTTCTAAAAGAGCCTGAAAGCTTCTTCGGGTATGCAAAGGATGAAGCCACACCTAGTGGAGGGAAGGATTGCAATCAAAGCAAGGTGCCAAAACCAACAACTTGAATAGTGATGCCTGCATGGATTGACATCCCAGGCAGGTGGGGTAGCTGACTAGTATCAAGGTGAAGAAGCAGCCACATTTCATGTGTATTTATTTTTACCTCTCAGTGATGATATAGTAGTCAGATACCAGCAAAATTTGCCAAAGTCTGACATAGGAATGACAAGCTGATGAACAGAAAATGTGTGAATTTTCTACATCCTAAGTTTTTTTCCTTATTTAAAAATATGTGCTTCTTCACAAGGCACTGTCATGTTTCTGTGTCTAGCTAGTTTTGCAGGATTTAAGATTCAAAGCTCCCAGTTTGCACAGATTCTGTGTATGACAGCAGACTGTAATGGATAGGTGGTGTGAGGTCAAAAAGACCATTTAAGCTACAAAACACAGGGCATTACATGAACCAGGATAAGTAGCTGATACAGAAACTGTATTATGTTTGATTCCATTTAGCAGGAGTGAAAATAGGCTCAGTCCCCTGTGTCATCAAAATATGGACTTTCCTGAAGCAGCACAGACTGTGATGCATTGGGAAGAAATGGAATATTGAGGAAACACTGAAGAAACAACTTGGTAATCCTTAAGGTTTGTGAACTGCTAAGGAACTCCTTGAGATCTGCTAATTCAATAGGTAAACTACAGCAAGTAATGAAACTGCTGCATTATAAATTAATTGCATTATAAATTAATGTCATTAATATAGGGAACATTGAGGTCTTCCTCTGCATTTCATCAGGAAAACCTTGAACTCAAAAAGATTTACAGAGCCCAGACTTCTGAGTGAGAGCTCCAGGCCTCCTGCTCACCTTTCCCCAATAACCATGCAAAATGTTGATTGAAAAAGGCTGAATTCCTATACTGAGGGAAAAAAAATATTCATAGTTATGGATTGTATAGAAGCACAGAGGAGCAAAGAAAGGATTTAGATTGCATAGATCACCTTGATTTTGGCACAAGAAATATCTGCATGTGTCACTTCAGAAGAGTTAGGTGCTTCATGTTACTGATATGGTATTTCCAAATGGGCATTTTTAAAATTAAAAGCAAGCTAAAAAACTCCCAACATTTGATAAGCAAACCTATTTACAGGTAGCAGGAGATTAATATCTTTCATTTATGTGAGCATGATTTGATGATTTGAAAGAAATAATATTCTATTGCTCAGAGAGATGTTGATAAATGAATGACTTAAAGGAGAACAGAACTTAGTAATATGTGGAAGGAGTTGCTTTTCCATAGGCACAACAAGAAATAATTTCAGTGATTTAGAAATTATGTATAAATTTTCTCCAGTATTTAAATTTCTTACCTGATAAAAAAGTGGTTTCCTACATCCATCACAACTGTTTGAGGAAAAGTAGTTCTTAGGTATTTTAAGGGTTTTTTAGCAGCTTTCAGGGCTTCATTTATCAATTTTATTTCCCCTCACCGACACGCCCCATTAATCAAGTACACATCATAGTTTTGGGTCAAAAGTGGTCCCAGTAATTTTCCTTTAATAAAAGGTAATTCCTTCAGTACTGTTTCCAAACTAGATCTGAACACTGCGCTGTGCACATGAAAGAAATTTCGTCTTCTTGTACTGAGAGAACTTCTCAAGTACTGTAGGCTTTGACAATGCTTTGGGAACTGCAATTTGGTTTTGGGTTTTTTTTGATGTTTCTTTTTAGAACTGTTTTAATAAACAATCACTGGTTATATAATTTTACCACCACTGATATCAACTATGGTATCTATACTGATGAATTGGTTCACTTCACCTTTACCTCCAGAGTGCTAAATTCTACAATATTGGACTGTAAACATATAATTTAATTCCCAGGGTCTAGCATGTAGGAAGCCAGTTAGTTTCCTTGCTAGAAAACTCAGGAGTAGGACAAATGAGAGATGTATTCAAAAGAAAAAAAAAGTAAAAAAGAAAATAATTTAAAAGTCAAAAGAGGATGGGTCTGTCACCTCTGTACTCTGCTTTACAGAATAACAAGGCTCACCCTTATCACTCCTTGCCCCAGCTGTAGTTGTAGTTATAAGAAAGGAAGCAGCAACTCTCTGAATATTCTCTGCAGAAAGGGAAGGTTTTATGAGAGGTGGGAATAGGACAAAGTCCTCATGATTCACCAGCCAGACTAGCTGAGGTAAGATATTTTATTCAAATTGCCAAGTCTCTTGCTCCTCAATCTGAGAAAGGAAAGCTGTGCACAGGCAGCATTCTTGGTGAGCAGTAATTAAATTCCTTTTTTCTGGGATGGCTGCTTCTTGGGGAACAGCTCCTGGGAAGGTGACAGCTCCTGGGAAGGTGACAGCTCCTGGTGGCTCCTGTGCCACTCCTGCTGCCCATCCCAGTCTCATCCTGCCCAGTGCCAGAGGGCTTTGGCAGAAACAGGGACAGATCTCGACCTGCCCCAACTCCTGTGGGAGCTGAGGGTTGGGATGGGGTGCTCCCAGCACCTCACTCTCACATCCTATTGCATTTTTACTGCCATCCTTCAGTCTCCATAGCAACTCTTCCTGCAGCACATCCTCCTATGTGTGTGTGCAACATCCAGCTTTTACACCCCTTGCTTGATTGTTTGTGTTTTGTTGTGTTTTCCTACGGAAATAGTTACTTTAATACAGACAATGGGCTGTGCTGCCAGATGAACCTTGGGCAGCTCTTTCTGGGTCAAAATCATGCCCTAATAACCAAGCATTGTTTTCCTGCACTGTTTCCTGAGGTTAGCTTATAAATTCATGTTGATAGTGCTAATGGCACAGCGCTGGTGTTTGCACTGCTGAATCTACATGCAAACCAAGGACAATTAGGATGTATGCAGTCATGCATGATCCTTTTGGAGCCATTGTACAATATTTATGGGGTTTTATGCTTCATCTGCTCTGAATTACATGTCTGGTTCAGCTGGAGTCCCGTTGAAAGCCTTGTGCAGAAGGTAAGGCTATTACTGAGCAGTTTATTAAGGACAGCATGAATTTTGCAATATTGTTACCAACTTCAGATCCTTATGAAGGATATCTGCATGAATACAGTTCTCCCAGTCCCCATGATGCACTGTCAAAGATTAAAAAAATATCATAGGGCAGCCTGAAGCAACCATCTGCTTTTGGACATGACATAGTAACAGTGACATTGCCCACAGGAAGCCACTTTTCTTCTGGTGGGATTTTATCTCTCTGCTTCCTAAAAAGTGTTTTTGCAAAGCAGAAAATGGAAAGAAGAGGGAAGAGAAAAAAAGAGAGGAAGGAAAAGAGAAGGAAAAAAAACCCAACAAAACAAAAAGAAATTATAAACAAAATTTTAAAAAACAAAATTAAAGTAAAGTAAAAAAAGGGAAAGAGAGAGGAAGGAATGGAAAGGGAAGGGGAAAGGAGAAAAGGAAGAAAATGAGGAAAAGGAAAAGGAAAATGAGGAAAAGGAAAAAGAAAAGGAAAAAATGAGGAAAAGGAAAAAGAAAAGGAAAAAATGAGGAAAAGGAAAAGAATAAAAGGAAAAAATGAAAAAAGGAAAAGGAAAAGAAAAAAAAGGAAAAGGAGAGAGGAAGGGAAGTTTCAGGGAAGGGAAGTTTCAGGGAAGGGAAGTTTCAGGGAAGGGAAGTTTCAGGGAAGTTTCAGGGAAGTTTCAGGGAAGTTTCAGGGAAGGGAAGTTTCAGGGAAGTTTCAGGGAAGTTTCAGGGAAGTTTCAGGGAAGTTTCAGGGAAGTTTCAGGGAAGTTTCAGGGAAGTTTCAGGGAAGTTTCAGGGAAGTTTCGGAGGGAAGGGAAGGGAAGGAAGGGAAGGAAGGGAAGTTTCAGGGAAGTTTCAGGGAAGGGAAGTTTCAGGGAAGGAAGTTTCAGGGAAGGGAAGTTTCAGGAAGTAGGGAAGGGAAGTTTCAGGGAAGTTTCAGGGAAGGAAGCAGGGAAGTTTCGGAAGGAAGTTCTGGAAGGGAAGGGAAGGGAAGTTTCAGGGAAGGGAAGGAAGTTTCAGGGAAGGGAAGTTTCAGGGAAGGGAAGGGAAGTTTCAGGGAAGGGAAGTTTCAGGGAAGGGAAGGGAAGTTTCAGGGAAGGGAAGGGAAGTTTCAGGGAAGTTTCAGGGAAGGGAAGGGAAGTTTCAGGGAAGGGAAGTTTCAGGGAAGTTTCAGGGAAGGGAAGGGAAGGAAGTTTCAGGAAGGAAGGGAAGTTTCAGGGAAGGGAAGGAAGTTTCAGGGAAGGGTTTCAGGGAAGGGAAGGGAAGGGAAGTTTCAGGGAAGTTCAGGGAAGGGAAGGGAAGTTTGGGAAGGAAGGGAAGTTTCAGGGAAGGGAAGGGAAGGAAGGGAAGTTTCAGGAAGGGAAGGAAGTTTCAGGGAAGGGAAGGGAAGTTTCAGGGAAGGGAAGGGAAGTTTCAGGGAAGGGAAGGAAGTTTCAGGAAGGAAGGGAAGGAAGGAAGTTTCAGGGAAGGGAAGTTTCAGGAAGGAAGTTTCAGGAAGGGAAGTTTCAGGAAGGGAAGTTTCAGGGAAGTTCAGGAAGGGAAGTTTCAGGGAAGTTTCAGGAAAGTTTCAGGAAGGAAGGAAGGGAAGGGAAGGAAGGGAAGGGAAGGGAAGGGAAGGAAGGGAAGGGAAGGGAAGGGAAGGAAGGGAAGGGAGGGAAGGGAAGGGAAGGAAGGGAAGGGAAGGGAAGGGAAGGGAAGGGAAGGAAGGGAAGGAAGGAAGGAAGGGAAGGGAAGGGAAGGGAAGGGAAGGGAAGGGAAGGGAAGTTTCAGGGAAGGGAAGGGTAGGGAAGGGAAGGGAAGGGAAGGGAAGGGAAGGGAAGGGAAGGGAAGGGAGAGAAGCCAATTGACAAATTGCTTATGGAGAGTCCTTGGAAAACAAATAAAAACTTACTTTGCAGTTACCATACAGCTTCCAAAGCACAGTTAAAGAAACTCAATCAAAATGTGCAGACCAGGCATTTAACCCAGCCTGACCTTCCTGAAAGCAGTCCAGGTCTCTCCTCCTCTGGTCTCTGCTCCTGTCTGAGTGTTGGGAATATTGTCTCCAGGAACATTTAAAGGCTCCACAAGTGGACAGTTGCATCCAATAACTTAAAAGAGCTGGATATTTCCAGACTCCCTCTGTTCACAATGTCCAACACCACATTTGCTCTGTCCCATGTCGGGCTGGTGTGGCTCTCAGTGCCATGGTTTACTTGACGTGGTGGTGTTCCCTCTGAGGATGAGCATGATGATCTTGTAGGTCTTTTCCAACATTAATAATTCCATTATTTCATTATTTGATGCAGTGCTTCAGTGGAAAAATTAGTTTTGATTGTTTTACATCACAAAGATCGTGTGAGGATAAAACTCACTGAAGCTCATGAAGTGTTCAGCTCATTGAGTCACCAGTAGAACAGCTTGAAAATAATGTTTTACGTTACAAAGTGGCATTATAATTTATTAAAATTTTAAAATCTCATAGGGTTTTTTTGGCGAAATTTCCCAAGAGAGGGAAGTTCCTTCCAGATAATTCAAAGTGAATGGTGAAAGTAGCACAAGTCTTGTCACGAGAGTGCTTCTGTGGAGAGAGGAAGCTGGAAATCTGAAAGCTCTGCAGCTGAAGACAGGCTGGAACAAATGTCTTTTGCTCCTGGATTCAAAATCCTGTCTCTAAATGATAACTGGCATATGCTTATGTTAAAAAGCCCCCAACAACTACAGGAGTTAGTTTTCTCTAAATGGGTGTCTTAGAACTGATGTGCGACAGGAGATTTTACAGACATGGGTTCCTGCCTGATCCTGAAACTCGGGGTTACAAATAAAAACCATTCTTACACAAAGGAACAACATTCTCCCAAGCCACAAGATAATAAATTATATAAATATTATGCCAAATAAATAAATAAAACAATGGTGTAGGAAAATGCTTTTGCTTGCATGGAGAACATGAAATGAAAGAGTACCTGGGAAAGAAAAGGAAAGGAAGGGAATGTTCCTTCATTGATCAGGAAGATACGATATTTTGCAGAAAGGCCATTTTCAGGAATTCAGGGCACTTTTTCTGAGAAATGATGTCACATTTCCTCTTAAAAAAGAGAATTTACTTCTACTTTTTTGATTCTGTTCCTAAAGATAAAAGATCTTTGTACAAATTAACTATTAGTGAAAATGGTGCAGGAAAATGAAAGCTGTAGATACAAATACAGAAGAATAAAGCCAGGAAACAGATAAAGCAGAATAATTAATAGAAACATGCCCATTAATGTTTTCCTCTTGCTTGTTTTCCTGAGAAGTCATTCCCTGCCTTATCACGGTCAGGTAACACAAAGGTTCACTGCTAAGTCCCCTGACACAAAATATACTTTATTTTGTGACTGGAATTTCTTTTGCACTGAGCCAACTACCGTTGTGTGAAATGAAAGCTGAGTGCAATTCTCAGGAAGAGCACTCGGGAGCTCTGCTGTACTGACAGAAAATTACATTACTGTCCTAAAAGGTCTTAAATCTTCAGTTTGGCAGACTGTGGCACAAACCTTACATTAGTCCTTGTACTTGATTGGAAAAAGAGCTAAAACTGTTTTAGCAAAAAACAGTTGAGGGCAAAAGTCAAAATGTGATATGGGCAATGTAGTGAATGGACTACACTGCCTTAAACACTTTGAACAGCTACAAGCTGTAGCTGTTCTTCTCCCATATTTAAATTCTCATAATGAGAAAATGTTCTTCTGTTTTGCTCCTATACAGGTTTTCTATGAAGAATCAAGGTCTATTATTTTGGCATGAGTGGGTTACATCTGCAAAAGCAAAGAGAAAACCTAAAGCTCTAGAAGAAGATTTGTGATCTTTAACTTTGTTCTTCTAATAAAAACAACTTTTGTATAAGCAGGAGACAGAGATCTGTCTGCAATCTAAGGGTCATCAAATTCATTGTCACCTCTTGTTTTATATCAAGTTAATGCCTTGCACTGCTTTCACCAACAGAGCAGACTAAATACTTTCTAAGACAAACAGAAAATAAAGAAAAGAAATGGAAAGAAATGCCTTCAAACTGAACCTTTGAAATCAAAGCACTCTTCAATGCACACACATTTTTTTCCTGAAGAGAAAGAATAGAAATGAGCTGCAAATGATGAGTTTTCTTCATGTTGCCAATTCTCAAGTGTTAATCCATGAATTTATTTAGACTAATGCTATTGTAGAAAGCAAAAAAAAAAAAAAAAAGAAAAAAAAACCCAAACAAACAAAACCAACAACAACAACAAAAACCCCAACAAAACTAAACATAAAAAAAAGGAAAAGAGTGGTGAAAAATGTTAGTCATCCCATTTCAGGCTCCCTCCTACTGAATGACTTGCTACAACCTTTAAGCCTTGCACTCTGATCACAGAACAAAGAAAGGCTTTTTAGGTGCATGGTTCAAAGCACAGGCAGTATATTTTTTGCTTTGAACTGCCCTGTAAAAAACCTGTATCAATGGGCAGAAGCAAAAGGAATTGCTCCCTGGACATGACTATCTGAATTGGATATCATTGGATAACACAGAGATGCCCCAGTGACAGCATGAAGTAAAGCTTCCACACTGATGAATGGCACAAACTATTCCCAAGATGAGTGGCTCAAGTATTAAATTATAACACTGCTGGATATCTGCCCTGTGTGGCACCACATATTTATTCTTTTGTTTCAAGTCAGAGAGTGTAGTTATTGCAGATGAGTGAGGAAGCTTTGAGTTTAAGTGCCAGAGGCTAAAGAGATTTTGCCTCAGGATAAAATACAGGAATTATTTAAGAACTGAAAAGTATTGTAAATTTAATAACAATCATGAATAAATTAAACCAGCCTAATTAAAAAATGATAAAATGATAGGTTCTGTAAGAAAAGCCTGACTGTGGAAAGTGTTCTGCTCATATGGAGACATTTAACTTTTCCTATCCCAGTGCCTGCCTTAGAGATGATATCTGTATCTTTTTTTTTTTGTTTTGTTTTAAATTGTGCTAACATGGAGCCTTTATTCTGCATCTTCTCTCATTAAATGCCACATTTATCAATTTCAATTGGAATTATGTGCATGTTATACCCCATTGCTTCACTTTTCTCCTCATGGCAGTCAACTGGGAGGAGCACAGAGACATTTTCTGAGCAGCCAGGGATTGAGGTAGGAAAGATGAAGCCCTGATGGAATTAAATGTGCCCAGGGGCATCAAGAGCAACATGAAAAGCTCAGAGGTTCCTTCCAACCCAAACCATTCTGTGACTTTATGAACTACAATCACAAGTGAGGAGTAACAAACAAACCCCCCAGGACTGTCTTCTGTTTCCCAGGATATTTCTCCTGAATAGCCACAGATGCCATTCCAGGAGTTTACTCCTGTTGTTTCATGTAACTATTTCTCTGTTAATCATAATTATCGGCTCCAAACTCTGTTTCTGACTTCATCTCTTCAAGATTTTCTTTTCCTGTGTCTTGCTGAGACCCAGAACTCCACTCTGTGTTTGGTCCATTACACAGAATCCATTACTACACTGGCAACAAGTGTGAAATGATATATTGTTGATGACACAGCCTAATAAAATCCAGCTGTTTGGCAGCTGAAATCCAGAGTGAATTGTGGTTCTTTGCACACCAATGGATTTGACTTCTCCTAGAATTGCATCTTACAATATATTTGCCTTCTATCATGTATTTCTCATGTATCTGCCATTTACTTACATTTTGTCATCACACATTACATATTTTTTATTAAATTAAACTTATTCAATTGTTAAAGTTCTCATCCCTGAAAGTGCCCCAAGATTATCTGTGAATCAGCTGAGTTTGGTGCCCTTTGATAATTCTAGTGCACACCCAGCAGTTGTTGGGCCAGACCCTTCCTGCTTTCCTGTCCATGACCCAATGTTAGGAGCCCAATACTCTTGTATTTACATGCAAATAATTTTACTTATCCATAATTGCACCCTAAGTGGCTCATTTCAGATTCAAGTTAACCACGATCGCTGTTTTTAAAAGGCCCAGCAGAAATGTGATATTTTTACATATTAAGGGAAATAAGAGGATCAGAAATCATAGAATGGCCAAGATTGGAGGGAACCTCAGAAATCATCCAGCTCCAACCAAGACTCTTCAAGGGACTGGTAAGAATAACTTTTGCCATAAGATAACATCCCCCATGGAGATTATAGCTCTGTCTTTTAGGAACAAGCTGGATACACCTGCTGGCAAAAAGTTTGTATAGACTCATGAAGGTTTATTTCACTAATGAATAACTCTCTGGTAAGATACCTCCTGCTTCAAATTAAAAGTAAATATTTTATGCTAAGGAGCAGCATATTCTTAACCTGATAGTTTTGCTTATGTACCAAGTATATTCTGCTCCTTGGGGCTGTTTTTTTTAATGTTACTATTTGTTATTAACTTCATAGCTGGCATTTTAAAAAGTCATATGTTAACATATGTGCTGCTAAATAACTCCTATGCACAGAATATGTAGTTATTTAAATAATGTGATGTATAATACGTCGTGCGAGCACTTACTTCTCCATCTGCAGTCCTTTCTACCTTTAATGGAAAAAATCCTACAAAAAGTATAATGTTTTAACTCTTTAACCCCTTTTTGATATGTATTTAATCTCATCATAACACATTTTTACTGGAAAAAATTGGGTGATTAATATTTCCCTATAGTAACTCCCTAATGTTAACAAAATTCTTAGGCCATTATTTCTCTGAAAAAATCACAGTTTTCCAATGTGTAAGTGTACTACCCAACTGAGACCTGGTTTTTGGCTGGATTTCTTCCATTTCTTTCTTTCACTTCTTACTGGCAGAGGGGTGGAAGGCTGACAAGGAGCCAACTATAAATCATTCATTTTCAAAATGATGTTTTGACCAACCTCTGGAACTGAGGAAATGATCATTGCAGCCTTTGGATGTGGTCAAAATTATGCCACAGGCTATGGTTCCCTAAGTGACCATACAACAGCTGCAAACTGCACATTCCTGCCATTATTTTCTTATTACTCTGATAATCCAATCTTTCCCTGGATTCTCAGCTGGAAGGTGGTATCTTGAAAGGCAGAAAGGGCAGAAGATAAAATCAGAATTTTGGACCTTGATTTTGCAGGAATGAGGTTTTTTGTTTACCCCAGTCCTGTCAATAAAGCCACAGAAATTCTGAATAATTTCTACCATATCCACAACAGGGTGTTTCACCGGGTTTTTCTCCGCGTCTGTTCAGTGGATATTATTCTAGCACAACTGGAATAACATGTGAGTGGAGATTCCTTCTTCTCCTCCCCTTGGCATGAGTTCCTCTGGGACAGGATTGCCTTCAGCACCTGCAGCCAGCCAGGGATGCTGTAAGGAAAGCAGTGACTTGTGCTGTTATTGACCTTTGGAAAACTGTGCCTCTGGAAAAGCAGCACCAAAGCCTATAGCAGCAAAAATGAGACTACACAAGATGCTATAAAAAACTTATCCAGCTGGATCTTGGATCTTTCACATGCATATGAGGAAGAGAGAAGCACAGTCTGAGGCACTGAGGTACCTCCAAAAGCAAGAAACAGCATAAGGGTCACTGATTCTCACTGGTGACTCAGGCTGGTCCCCATGAACCCTCTGGTTGTGATAAGGTGGTTTGTGTTCTGGTTTTTGCATCCAATGTTAACCCCCATTTTTCCAGGCAGTGGCACTGGCTGTGCAGGAATGCCTGCATGAGCCTGTTAGAGATATGTGAACCAGCTTTACCATAAAGCAGAAGCCAGGTTTTGTGTGGTATTGTCCTAGGCTACACTATAGATGTATTTAGTATTCTATTACCACCAGCTGTGGGGCATTAGCTGTTATCTCCTGCTGTGACTCTCCCCTGATAACAAACAATGAGCATCAAGAACCAACTGCATGACTCATGGAATTATCTCATCCTATTGTGAGATGCTCCACCCAGGAGGGAGGAGCCAAGCATTCCCACCTGGATATAACCTGGCTTGGAACTGCCCAAGGCAGCCCTGTCTGCTGGGTTCCCAGAGGACAAGAGCTACCACTGGACCTTCAGGAGGAGAGCAGACCTTCCACAGGATCACTGCTTCGACTGAACTACTTCAGTTGGACTGCTACCACCACCCTGACTAACAGGGTGTCAGGTTGTATCTGACTCTGTCAGTGGTTTTTTGTTGGTTTTTTTTTATTATTGCATTTATTTTTAATTTTCCTAATTAATTTATAATCCTGACTTCCAATCTCCCACTGGTTTGTTTTCAAACTAACACAGGTGTGGAGGCACCATCTGCCTCCTCAGGCAGAACTCCACTACTCCTCCCAGTTCCCATTCACTCAAATGAGCCTGATTTTAATTTCCAGCTGCTGGATTTGTGATGCCTATGTGGAACTGTTTAGTAAAAGGGGTCTTTCCCTGCATAGGTACTTGCAGATAATGGTAAATTATCTTCCTGCTGTTTCCTGGAGCAGGTTGAGTAGACTGAGCTTGTGTGAGCTCTGTTCATGAGGCAAATGTTTAAGAACACAAGAGAGCTTTATACAAGTTCTCAGGAACATCTCTAAGTTTTTAAAAGATTAAACACCAGATGTAGGTATAGTATTTCACAGTCAACTGATGCTTTCTGCAGACATTTCCTGCTTCCTTCTCTACCCCTCTGGGTGTACATTCAAGTCTTGCCCTCCCATCACACTGAGCATTCCCATTCAGCTAAGATGCTCTAGCTGAGACAGGACAAAATATAAGTGTATTGAACAATGGCCTTAAGCTGAAGGAGGATACAATTAAAATGGATATTAGGAAGAAATTCTTCCCTGTGAGGATGCTAAGGCTCTGGCACAGGTTGCCCAGAGGAGCTGTGGCTTCCCCTGGATCCCTGGAAGTGTCCAAGGCCAGGCTGGACAGAGCTTGGAGCAACCTGGGATAATGGAAAGTGTCCCTGCCCATGCTGGGGGAGTTAGAACTGGATGATCTTTAAGGTCCCTTCCAACCCAAACCATTCTGTGATTCTGTTGTTCTATGAACAGATTGCATCTGTACTACAACGATCTAAATGAAATTTCTGATTTACTAATTAGTTCTATATTACTGCATTTACTCACAAGAAGTAAAACCATGGTGCAGAGGTATTGAGGCCATTTCCTCACTCTCAGAAATACCACATGCTCACAAAAGTGCTGTTCTGTGGAATTCAGGTGATGCATATAGATGGGCATGCCGTACTCAGTGCCTGTCAGGCATTTTACCTAATGTATGTGTCATTTAAACCACTCTTTGAATCCTGGATGCCTAAAAGTGGTGTTGTTTGGGCTTGGAAGAAGAAGGGTTGTGCTTTTAAGCACAGACATAGATCTATGTGTTATGAATTAAGTTTGTCTTATATTTGCAGTTTGTCAAAATGCAGGTGATAGAGATAGGGAAGAGTATTATTTTTCCTAGAAGTCTAACGTTTGGAAAGTTTTATGGAGGATTTCTATAAATTTTCCACTAGCTGATAATGCCACATGCAGGAAGGTTGGATATTTATCTTGCTAATATAATCTGGAGCTTAATATCATTTGCAAGGATGTGTGAAGCCAACAAGGCAACCTGATTTAAAGGAAAGAAATTGCATATTACAACCCACACCTAATTGTGAAAATTACTGGCTTGCTTTAAACTTCACTGCCTCTTATAATCAAGATGACCAATGATTCACAGTATTTCCTGTAATTTTGCATATGCTGTCCTTTGCAATTCAGCAGAGACAACAATTTTATTCACAGAATTCTTGCCTAATAGACCCAGTTTTCCATTTTCCTGAATAAACCAGTTCTGGATGTTAGGAAATATTTTTTCACCAAAAGGGTGGTCAAGCAGAACAGGGTGCTCTGGGCAGTGGTGGAGTCTCCATCCCTGGAGGGATTTAAAGGACATGCAGATGTGCCACTTAGGGACATGGTTTAGTGGTGGCCTTGGCAATGCTGGGTTAATGGCTGGACTTGATCTCAAGGGTCTTTTCTAATCTAAATTTTTGTAGGATTCTGTGTTACCTCCACTTGGGACCTCAGCTCCCCACCACCTGGACAAGAGAGATTTAACTCAAGCCATGCATCCATCCACTTGCTGACATCCCCTCCCTCTCATTGCCTGGAGAAGCCTCAGGACAGGAGGCCCAAGGGATTAACAGTTCTGCACATGGAGAATGACAGAAACATGGCAGCCTTGGCACATGTGCAGCAAGGTTAAGGAAAGGTTTTGGCATGTGTATAAACTTGCATTGGGAACTGGAATTCTTCAGGGACATGATAACATTCCAGAAATCCTCCATAGAACTGCCTTCAGTATTTTCAGAGTTTAATAAATCCAAATTAGAATTCTGCATGATCCCAGCAGGGTCTACAGAATCCATTGAAATAACTGACCTAAGCATTGAAAAGGTCAAAATTTTAGAGATATGGTCTAGAGATAGAGATTATATGTGATGTTTCTTTAGGCAGGGCAGCCATCAGCTCAAGGCCCACAGCTCTGTGCATTGGGCTAGGATCATGGACTGTGTGTTTCCTTGGTGCCCAGGGTCAGTCAGTGCATCCCAGGGTCAGTCAGTCAGTGCATCCCAGGACCAGCCCTGGGGCTGGGGACAGAGGGGCTCAGGGCTCCCAGGGGTGTCAGGTGCCCAGAGAGGCTCTGGGGATGTGCCAGGTGCCCAGGGTTTTATGGGACGCTGTTGCATGGCAGGGATGGGGACCTGGGAGACTCTGCTAAGGGGTCTTTTCCCATTTCATGAGGCACAGACTTGCAAGGGATGACCATCAGGGTGGCTTGGGCTGCCCACTTTGTCAAGAGACCCCTTGAGATCTCCCTCCTGCTGGGTGGCTTTGTACTGGAAATGGTGATGCTCAGATCCCCCTGAGCAGGGGGTGGGGATGGATCTGGGGTTTGCCAGCCGGTGATGTGGCTCTGGTGGCTGTGACATCACAGAGGATGGGACACAATGGCATCTGTCCCCAAGGACAACACCAGGCAGTCCCCTGCAGCTGGCCTTGGGCTATTGGTGTGTGCACATGCACGGGGAAGGCTGGGCTGGATGGGACTGCACAGATTCCCAGGGGGTTTCTAGCCCTGAGTGAGGCCTGAGCCCTTCGGAGAAGGACAAGGTTCTGCCCCTGGGGCTGAGGACAGTGGGACTTGGGGCTCTCTGTGGTGCCTTTGGGATCTGTTCCTGCTTTGCCAAGAGACCCCCTGGGATCCCCTGCAGTGGGTTTGGACTTGGGGCAGTGATGCCCAGAACCCACTGAGCAGGGGGAGGGCTGAAGTCTAGGGTTTGCCAGGCAGGTGATGCAGCTCTGGTGGCTGTGACATTACAGAGAACAAGTCACAGTGGGAGCCATCCCCAGGGACACCACCAGGCATTTGGACACCACCACTGCAGCTGGACTTGGGCAATTGGTGAGTGCAGAGGGGAGGCTGGGATGGATGGGGAGCAGGAGAGATGGCCAGAGGGTTTCTAACCCAGAATGATGCTGAGCCCCTCAGGGCAGAGCACAGTGCCACTCTGGGCTGGGGGGCAGAAGGGCTCAGTGCTCTCAATGGTGCCACAGAGGCTTTGGGGTTGTGCCAGATGCCCCCGGCTCCATGGAATGCTCCAGCATGGCAGGGATGAGGCCTCAGGAGACTCTGCTTGGTGTCTCTTACCCTTTCACGGGCACAGCCCAGCCAGGGGATCACCATGAGGGTGGCTAGGGCAGGATGGGCCCTGTGCTGTCTCCAGCCAGGGACTGCAGTCCCTTCAAGCCTGTTCACCCAGAGCTGCTGAATAAACCTTTCTCCCATTTCCTGCAGGCCATGGCTTTGGCAATCACAGTCCTTGTGGCTGTTGTGGCCTTCCTGTTGAAGCAGATGCAAAATCCAGAGACTGATATGACCCTGGTCCAGCAGATGCAGCAGCAAGAGGCCTTACTGCAGCAGGAGATTATACGACTGCAGCAGGAGATTGAGTGGATCAGGTCCCTGAAGGAAAACCCAATCCTCTCTGGGTTGCAGCTCTTTCTCTTTTGGGCTGCTGCAGCAATCATACTCGTGGAGATCTGCTGGCTGGCCTGGCAAATGAAGTTTGCCCGTTGCAGCTGCTGTGTGCAGGACAGCCCTGGCAGAGAGGAGGAGGATGACAGCGAGGAGGAAAAGTTCAGGGGACCATGCCACAATGTCAAGTTGTTTTCTGTGCCCAACATAGTGCACATGCAGGAACTCTCTGAGATGTGCAGGGATGTGAAGAAGATGGTGCATGACATCCTCCACGTCTGCCGAGAGCTTTCCAAGGACACTTTCATGCCGCAGGTGCACCCAGCGACCGGGAAGAACAACATCCATGAATCCTGGAGTATCTTTGAGGACAGAATTTTGTACCAGCTGCTTGTATTCCTGCAGCCACCCCCCAGGCACTCTTTCAGACCAGAGTTTTTTGGTGGGACACCTCTGCCAGAGAGGTGCTCCAACATCCGTGTGGTGCTGGAGTGCACATGCTCGAGGAAAACTGAGGATATTCCGTGTTTTGTCCACCCCTCTGAGAACAATCAGGCAGCCCAGAACTCACCCCTGCTACAGACCCTCTGCACAGGCTCCTACTTAGATGTAGAGGAAATTGCCTGCTGGGTGCAGAACTCGGTGCAGACAGCCTGGGAGCATCTGCCTCAGTGGCAGCACTGGCAGCTCACGCTGCTGCCCAGCTCCCACTCCTGCCGGGTGCTGCTCAGCGGCCCCTCCGAGGTGCAGCTCTGTGCTGTGCTGGTGTTTGCCGTGGAGCAGGGCTTCCCTGGCACCTTCCTGATCCTGCAGTAGAGAGTGGCCAGCCTTCCCAGGTGCTGATTTGGGCTGGGGCTGCATGGGGACTTGGGAGTAGACACAGATGGACAGCTGACCTCAACTGCTCAAAGGGACCGGCTGGACAATAGAACATTGAGCTCCTAAGCCTGTGCTGGCTGGGCCTGATCCCTTGCTTGCTGTGTGATCACACTTAAGATGATCTGTTCCATAACCCTGCTGAACACCAAGGTCAGGCTGACAGGCCTGGAGTTCCCTGGATCCTCCATCCCACCCTTCTTGTGGATGAGCCTCACACTGGCAGCTCCAGTAATCTGGGAACTTCCCCCTTGGCCAGGGCTGGTGATGAATGGTGGAGAGAGGCTTGGTGAGCTCTTCTGCTTCCATCTGGATTTCAGGGGCTCTGTTCTGCTCCCCATCCCTGTCTACTAGCTTAGGGGGGCAGAGTTGCCCTGAGGATGATTGGTCTTACTGTAGAGGACTGAAGCAAAGAAGATGTTAAGTACCTCAGCCTTTTCCTCATCTTTGGTGACTGTGTTCCCTCTCAGGTCCAGTAAAGAATGGAGGATTTCCTTGGTTCTCCTTTTGTCATTAATGTATTTATAAAACCACTTTTTATTATCCTTGACAAAAGTGGCCAAATTAAATTCTGAGCTTTTGCCTCTCTAATTTTCTTTCTACATGCCCTAACAAGATCCATAAACCCTTCCTGAGCTGCCTGCCCCTTTTTCCAGAGGAGATTCCCCTGCTGGGCTCACCAGCTGTGCCAGGAGGTGAAGTTCTCTTCACACACTTCAGGACCCTCCCAGACTGCCCCTGCTGTGCTGAGTTTCCAGCAGACATCCAGCAGGTCCTTTCCTCTTCCTTCTTTCCCCCTCTTTATGTACTGATCCTGATGACATTTTCTGGAACGTCCCTTTGGGGGCACCTTTGGGGTACCCTAACCCCTGGGGTCAGCTGTCCCATCTGTGTCTACTCCCAACCACCCAAACACCCCGTTTTGGTTCCAGCCCCAGCCAGAAATTAAGCACCACACAACCACTCGCTCAACACCCTTCTCTTCCCCCTCATCCTGGTGGAATGGGGAGGAGAATCAGAAGGAAAATTTGTAGGTTTAGAGAAGTTTAAAAATTAATCATTTAGAGAAGCTTAGTAACTGAAAACAAAGTAAAATACTGAAATAGTGGTCAATAAAAATACTAATGATAATACAACTGAAAGGGAAAAAAAATCCCAAATGTGATGCACAATACAAGTGCTCACTACCTACTAACCAGTAATGCCAGAGCCTCCTTTCTGAACCCAGACCAGACCCTGTTCCAGGTAACTCCCCCAGTTTATATACTGGGCATGCCATTCTCTGGTGTGGAATGGGGGTGACACTGTGGCCAGTTCAGGTCACCTGTCCTGGCTATGCTCCCCTGCTATTTTTCTCTGCATGAGACTCAAAAGAAACAAAAGTCCTTGACTTAGGATAAATAGGACTTAGCAAAACCAAAATCATCAGTAACCACAGCCCTGTACCAGTTACTGAAAATAAATTAAGTCTATCCCAGCCAAAACCAGGACATCCCCCAGTCCCCTCACTGGCATGGCAGAACAAGAAGCAGAAAAGACCTCGGTGCTGTGCAAGAAGAAAAACATCCCTGTATTATCAACACCCTTTTCAGCACAAATCCCAAACACAGCCCCACTCTGGTCACTGAAGGAAATTAGCTCCAGCCAAAACCAGCACACCGAGAAACAGGTTTTGAATTATTTTCTATGGCACAGAGGGAACAAAATTCAGGCACCAAAGACTGCTAGCTCATTCTCATAATAGTACAAAAGGTCATTTTTCCAAATGGTTAAGCTGTACCCTCAGGCTTTCAGGATTATGTGCTGTGTCATTATTAAGAAAAATCTCATCGCATTAAGAAGCAGCCATTTCTTTTAAGAAGACAGAGGCACTGGGGGTTTTTTGAAACAGAAAACAAAACCAAGAAAGCTTTATCACAAAAGCAGCGTGAGCTGCATGTGAAAATAAAGTTTGTAGTTAAAATTGACATTTCTCTGGCTCCTTTTTTCCACCAGCAGCCATCTCACTGAGGTCTGACAGGTGTTTGCAGGGTTGCTGAGCCCCTGGGTTAATTCTGTGCGTGAGGAACAGTGAGACTAAATTATTTCTGTAAGTGGAGTTCTGAAAAATTAATTGAAAAGGTGAACTACTCTCCCCAAATAAAAATATATGAAAGCAGACCTCAGCCATCCTTCAGTATGGGGAAGTGGACAGAGAATGCACTAAGTCTCAGCTTAATATTAGCTGGAATATCAGAGACTTCAAACTTCACTCAAGGCAAAGTCAAAAGGGAGGACCTATGCCAGCAGCCACTAATTCTGCACTGAGATTTGTGAATAAACAGTACATTTCAGGGCATGGAAGCTACTTTACTCAGTAGGGCTACATCTAGACAGTCATAAATAAACAAGCTCTTATGGTTTAACATTGTAATTCAGCAGATTTGTTCAAGCTCAGCAGCTGTGGGATATAGATTATGAGATTTCCTGGTCAGCCACTTGAATTCTCTTTCCACAACTGTTTTTCTAAGTCCACAGACAAGGGGCTGGCAGATTTTACTGTATGTTTGCAATGTGATGGCATGCCCAGAATATTAGTGCCACTCTTCATCCGAGAAGAATGAAGTTATCACTTGTGGTGATCTGTTTATAACCTCATGGGGGCAAAGCCACACTAGAGCAGAGCTAGTGTGAAGTGTGACCCCTGAAAACATGCACAGTGCAGATAATCTCTCCTCTGCAGGTTGCTCCCAATGAGCTGCAGAGCTGGGTTTACAGCCTCAGTGTCGAGCAGAGGGAGTTTCATCTCCTGTGCAGTCCTGGCTGTGCTCACAGCACTGCAGGCAAAGCAGAGCCATCCACAGCAGATGTCTCCAGTCCCCCTGGTCTGTGGCAGCAACATTCCCAGAGCTCTTTTAGGTGCTGTGTCCTGAGGGCTACATGAAACATCCCTGCTCTGTCAATCTGAGTGGATTTTTATTCTATTAGAAAAGATTTTGTGTTTGCAGAGGACCTTTCAGCTGTAAATCACAAACTGTACTCAGGTCACATCCTCTGTCCCTGAGCTGTGATGTCTCTGCATACTGTGAATGTTGTTATCTCCAGGCTGAAAATTCACAGTCACCTGCATGTGTCTGTGTGAGCTGCTTCTTTCTGTCTAAAATCAGCAAAAATAGAAACTTCTCCTAATCCTATCTCTGTGCAACCACAAAAAAACCCCTGAGATTTGTCTGTAAGCTCTATTTCACACCTGGCCAGAACAATTCAGAGCAGCTCAGATTCCCCAAAGTAAGATTTTTCTGTCATCCCATTCTGCCCCCTCAGGACAGTCAGGGTCTGCCACTGACCTCTTCAGGTGTAAGCTAAACTTCAGTCTTTGGGCTCAAGGCAGAGCTGGACATCTCATCTCCACATCCCACAGCATCACTAATACATTGTCTTACCTCTTGCACAAAGTCTTCCCTTATTCTAGGAAACTTGGCTCATACAGGTTTATATTTTCACTTTGTGCTTCCCCAAAGGCTGGTTTACTCTGGGGTAGAGTTAGACTCCTACATATGCTCAGTATGGGGCTACATATCTACATGTATCCAGCATACAGTTTTATATTTGAGTGAACTTTTTCTACACAAATTGTGATAAAATGCTCATGAAAATGAGGCAATAGCTTAGAAACGCCTCATTCTCTATATTCTGGCTGCTCAAAACCCCCACAATCAACATGAACCAGTTGATAACCAGGTAAATATTTAATTCACTTTTCATAACCGAAACAGTGCAAAGCAGCCAGTGCCTTTTGAAACCCTCAGCACAGGGACAGGAAATTGGAGAGGTCCAGTTGCTATAAATCAAACATCCCCTCCAGAAGGCAGGCAACAACATTGCCTCCAGGCAGGACACTCCTGCTCTGCTCCAGCCTTTTTACCTAGCCTGAGGCAAGGCACTTCATTTGCCTTGCTCCATTTCCCATGTGCAAAACACTGTAAACATGGGCTGGCTTGGGAGAGAATGAGTCCTAAGCAAGCCACAGGTGTGTAAATTAGGAGGGGACTTGGTGTCCTGCTCTGAGCCCTTTGTCCTGGCCTAACCTATAATTTCTGCAAAAAGTGGATTAAGCCTTTAATTTCCAATGTGATGGTCATTTGTTTTACTGGAAAAAACATCTGATACCTTTTAAACAATCTTTAACACTCAGCTAAAATACCACCTTCTTACCTGACTGCTAAATAACTGACTTGGTTAATGTTTTGTTTGGTCCTTTTCAGTGCAAAAGAAAATTCAATTGTTTAAAATTTGCTTGAGCATCCTTCAAGAGCATGAAAATACCAGGTATTGCCAGATAACTGAGTAGGAATGGCTTCCTAAAACAGTTAATGTTTCATACATGCTTTACACCCATTTAGAGTCTCATTCTCACTTTTTGTATTCTTTAAAAAAAAAAAAAGCCAGCAAATACTTTCTATTTATTTTAAGTGCACTGGTGATGTGAAGTAATCAGTAGTCACCAAAGTCATAATTATAAAAGTAGCCATTTAGCAATGGTTGTTTTCCAGTGTATTTACTGTAAAGAAATATATTTCATCTATAAAGAGCAATTAACTTGTGCAATCACTATCTACAGAAAGCCATTGATTCTTCTCAGTACTACATTGCTATTAGATTCCAGCTGAATGTGATAACTAACCCAGGACTGACACATAACAGAGGAACAAAATGTGCTTATTTCAGAGGAATCTGAACCACTTTCAGTTTCCAAACGATTAGCGAGAGGATGCTCACTGTAAGGAATTGACACTCTTAGCTGTGCATTTTATTGGATTTCTTTTTCATACTAAGTCTCCTTGTAGTGTTTGGATTTCCCTTTTCCAGTGAAAGTAATTTAAGTTCAGATATGGCTTGGTGTGTTTGCTGTTCACAAACATATCAATCCACAAAATCTTATTTATCGTAGCTAAAAAAATCTGGCAAAAGAAATCTGTAATGAAAAACAGTGTTAAACTTTATGGCTGTGAAATCCTCTCAGGCCAAAAAATATAAGGGTCAATGGGTGTCATTAATTTTATGTTCATCTGCTGCCTCTTATTGGTTGATATTAGTAGGCAGAGCTAGCAGCCATTGACCAGAAATGAGCAGAATGAGTAGGAAATATAAATCTTATTTACTATATAATCTTATTATATATATATATGTGTGTGTGTGTGAGCTATTACCTCTCCTTCCCTCTTTTAAAGATATACATACATATACCCTTTATACAGATATACAATATGCACATAGAAGAGCGACAGTTTTCTCACCTGTAAATCTCCAATCTGTTTCTTCAGCAAATTCTATGCCAAAAATCATGTTCACTATTTCTTTGAAACTTTTGCTCCTTCACCCAAAACCTGGCTCCTGCAGGTGTCACAAAAAGGTCTGTGCAGCACTCAGTCACAACTTGGCCATCAGAACTGCTGGAATTGCTAATGGTGAGAGAACAAGGACTATTCCTAATCATTCAAACCTTTTCAAATCATACAAAATATTCTAAGAATTGAAATATTTCTTCATTTCTGGGACAGGTTCAGGCACATCTTTTGAAAAGAGGTAGGAGGAATAGAAAGAGAGGATAAGAGAAAACTCACCAGGCTTCATGGGGTGTTCTGCTACAACAGGGCATGTAGGGTTCTGAATCCTAAACATTTCTTAGGGCAATAAAAATACAAGAGAGGAGTTTGCTGAAATCTGGATCAACAAAAGAGGTAAATTATTAGTTCAAGCTGATGCAAGTTGCACAAACAATCTCATCATTTCTTGGTGGTCTAGCAAGGAAAAACCAATGCATTATGCCACTGCTACCTTCCTGATTGCCAGGTTACCACATCCCACTCAGAGGTCACAGCTTGCACTCCTTAAGATTAAATTGCCTGGAATGTGAGTTAGAGTCTTTAAAAGTCATTAGTTTCTAAGCATATGCATTTTCTTGGTTCCTCCTCATTTGCTGCCCATTATTATGCAATTGATTGTCGAAAAGCCTAATCAGTTGGTTTTCAACAATTTGCAATGGCCAATCAATCATGTCTGTGGAAAGACAGCAATTCTGTCTGAATCTTAGTACGGTTTGGATTTTAATAGCTTTCACACAGCAGAAGGGATGACATTTTGGGCTGAAAAAGATACAGCACAGCCAGTGCTCCTCCCTTAGGTTGGTGTTTAATTATGCCATGTACTCATATATGAAACAATGAAAAGTGTGGGTCAGTGTCCTGCTGCCCCGTGAGATGTCACATTTTTGACTCACAGTAAGATTAGATAAGATTCTACTATGATACTGCAGTTATCAGATATATAAATGAACAAATATATATATATATATATTCCTATGTATTTCACATATATATGCATATATACATTGGGAGTTGGATGGGGCTGGATAGGCCAATACCTTGCCACAGACACCAAATAAAAAAGATAATTAAGTTCTACTAATTATTGCTAACTGCCAGTGGATGAGAGGCTTGTGGGAGTTGCAGATTCATTCTTTAAAGATTTCACCCTTAGCCACACCTACAAACCTGATCCAAATACTGTTTGCAGTGCCAAGAAAGAAATCCTACTGCTCTTGTAAAGAAATCAAAAACAAGCAGCCATCATTCCAGATCAAAATATATATATGTTTCTCCTAAGCTGAGTTTGTGATGAAACACAGACTTTACTTCTGAGGCCTGAGGGATAAGGGCTGTTGTTTCTGGTGTTGTAGGCTTGTACATTCTTGTTAACACAGCCATGGCTGCAAATATTTTTCTCCATCTCCTGGAGAAAAGATGAGAAAAAATATGGCTCTGTTTTCTAAAAGATAAATCTGTAGCCTGTGTGCTCTGGAGGGGAAATCTTGCTCTGCCTGTTCATTAATCTACCAGGTGTCATCACAACTGTGTGGAGTCCCAGCTAGAGTTTATTGGCTCTGCTCTGTTTGTCAGCGTGGTGAGAATTGTACGTGGAATTTTCCAGCTAACATATTCAGGAAGACAAGTCCTCCTAAAACCCTTTGTACAGTGAACAGAATCTAAATCATATTCTCCCTTAAAAAGCACAACTTGACTCATTGCAACATTCAAGTAGGATTTTTGGAGGCTCCATTCATGGTTGTGTGGAAGATAAATAGTTTCTTTGATGCACAGGAGATGACTGGTTTCAGTAGGTTTATTTAATGATAGTTAAAGGATGGAGCATAAAAATTTGACCAAGAATAACAATCTGAGTTTCTAGTGTGGAACAAAACAAGTGTCATTTGGTCTGCCTTGAAACTTGGGTATTGAAACATTGGAATGGTTTATCCACACAGAAACAGACAGGAGTGTGTTCTGTTGAGATTGCTTGAACTTTTTGGACATAGGATATCACTTGTAATTTATTGTCTGCCTTCCTTAGGAATGGATATTGCAGGAGAAAAAGAAAACCCATAGAACAGTTGGTGAGAACAACTGCACAATGAAGTTTAATACTTTGACTTGTAGGACTTTAAAGCAGGCTTATCATTTTCTAAAGTTTTACTTGTTCAGGATAAAGTATCCTCTTTCAGACATCTGCTTCACAGTTCATGTGATTTTTAAAGTTTCAATTAATACAGCTGAACCTTCTCTAATAACAGGATGGAGAGAAATGAAATATTTGTTTTCCTTTTTTAAAAAAAATGTGTTTACAGTCCAATCACCTAAAAATACCAAAAAGTAAAAGTGAAGCTAAGACAGAAAACAGCGAGAAAGGTAACCCTGAGTGTTACAATGGCATGTACAGTGATTAAAAATATAAAAAGGAAAATTGGAATAAGAATAAATATACCTTGAAGAAGGTATAAGTAGAGAAATATATTATCATAACCAGGAAAAAGTACAAACACAGAGAGCTTTATGGAATTATGCACTGGGAGAAACTCCAGCATTCTTTTTCTTGGCCTTTCTTTCTTTGTCAGTCAATGTCAATAAATCCCACCATCAAGCTATATTATGATTCTTTTTCTAGTCATTGGCCATGTGATGGAAAACCACCTCCTACAGCTGTCTGTCACTGAGGCAGTTGAAGTGACAGATGTTTGCTTCTAAAGATCTGAGGCCTCCAATCTGTCCAATGACCCAAATTGGAACCAATCTGATGCCATGTGATGCAATAACACACACCAGAAACCCTTCAGATGTTTAATTATGAAAAACTCTTCCACAAGATATTCCCTAAGGCTGTAAATCCAGACACTTGAAGTTCACTGAATGTCAAAACTGACAGCTGCCTTTGTAACCTGCTGGAGTGCTCACATTATGGAAGTCTCCCAACAAAAATTCCATTTTTCTCACAAGATACTTGCTTCTATTAACTCAAAAGCTGTAAGGGAATCATTGCATGGATTGCTCACAGACAGTGAAGTTAAATGTTAACAGACTTTGAGGGCCTGGAGCAAATCCAGAGATGGGAATGGAGCTGGGGAAGGGTCTGGAGCACCAGGAGCAGCTGAGGGACCTGGATGGGCTCAGCCTGGAGAAAAGGAGGCTCAGGGGGAAACTTACAATTTTCTACAATTCCTTGAAAGGAGGGTGGAGCCAGGTGGGGAGCAGTCTCTTCTCCCAGAAAGCAATAGGACAAGAGGAAATAGCCTCAGGTTGTGCCAGGGGAGGTTCAGTTTGGATTTTAGGAAAAGTTTGTTCTCAGAAAGGGTTGTAAAGCTCTGGAAGGGCAATGGTGGAGTTACCATCTCCAGAGGTACTTAAAAGATGTGTAGATGTGGTCCTTGGAAACATGGTTTAGTGGTGGACTCAATGATCATAAAGGTCTGTTCCAACATAACCATTCCATGATTCTAATGCTTTTTTTTTAAACTCATCATTGACTGTTTGGACTTACTTCCTGAACAGCAATAAAAACACTATACATATTTCCCAACAGTCGTAATGACCTTTAAAACTTTCAATCTTATTAAGATTGTTTCACGTTATTTGTACTCTTCGTTTTCTTCTTTCTTCCTCTGCTGTCTCTTAAGTATCTCACAGATCATCCAGTATGGATAAGGAGCAATAATTGCAATTGATTGAGTTACTGTGGCCTAATGAGCAACTCTAAGACAAGTGAAGCCTTTTCTAGTTTATGGAATAAATTAAAAAGAAAAACAACCCCCCAAAAGGTATTATCATAGTGGCTTGTGAAGACAGTGTAAGTAAATATGCAGCTTGTGGTTGAGATGTACTTGGTTTATGCAGTGGTTGCTCAGTTGGTCGTGAGTCCTGTCTCATTTGAAAGGAGAATTCTGTTACTGTAAAACATCTGTCTTTCATTCCTCACATTTCAGTCTATGATAACAAACAGGTTCAGGGACACAAGTTTTCCCCCCTCTTCCCTAAAGTCTGCAAACTTTCATAACTGTTGTTCAAACAAATGACCTACTAAATTTCATCTTCTGAGATGTATTTTTTTAAAAATCAGATAATTATGATGACAAGATTATATTTTTAAAATAATTAAAACAGCAGAAACTTTCTGCAAAGGGCATTTTTTAAAAAACTTATTTATGCATTTCCTTTCTCACCTGGACTTTCTATGCCTCATGCAATCTCTCCATCTCCCCTGCTGCTGCTCCCATAACAGCTCTGGTTCCCTGTGCTGCTGAAAAGGGAACCCAAAGCAAAAGCAGAGCCCAAGTCCCCGGTCAGAGAGATCAAACAGGCAGCCCTGAGCAGACCCTACATGGCTCTGACCCTCTCTACTTCTATATCATCTTTCCTCCTTTACAGTGCAGCTCAGCTTGACTTCCACATCTGCCCTCTGTCTGGGTGACAAACTGATTTTTATTACCTTGTTAAAGGATAGACACAAGGGAAACAAGGGGGAGTTACACTCTGTGCAGAAAAATAGATTTTTATATCCTATCAACTGAAAAGTGTTTAATGTGGTCAAGAGGGCAGATGTGACAACCTGCATCTTGCAGAAAAAAAAAAGAAAATGAAACTGCAAGTCTTGCTGGCAGGGATTGTTCTGACTAACACGCAATCACACCCTATAAATAAAGACTGGCACATGTAGTGTCTATAAAAACACTAGAAAAAAGTTACTTAGATCTTCATTAACCCATTAATGCTGTCTCAGTGGCATGGGTGCTTTTCTTTCTCTTTCTCTCTCTTTTTCTCTTTTCCTACTCCTAATTTCCTCTTTTTGAAATCTGGGTAATTTAAGGTTGGATGGCTTAGAGTTTGCTAAGCAAATTCTTTGTGAAATGCTTTATTTTGATTGAATGCTTGCTTTAAATTTTGTCAAATTCCTGATATTATAAAGTTTGCCAGTAAAGTTTGGTTTTCTAACTTCCTGGGGACTTTTGTCAAGTTCTCCTTTGTGCCACCTCAGGAAAAAGTGGAAACTTAAGCCCCTTTTAAATAAACTTGCTGGGTGAGGAGCACAGCTTTACACCTGTGTTCCAGCCAAGGTTGTGGAAGAGATCATCCCAAATGTCCTTACATGGCACATGCAGGACAAATGGGATCAAGTCCAGCCAACATGGATTAACAAAAGGCAGGTCCTGCTTGACCTACTTCATCTCCTTCTATAAAAAACTGGCCCACATAGTAGATGAGGGAAAGACTGTGGATTTTGTTTCTCTAGATTCATTAAAGCATTCCACAACATCTCTCACAGCACCCTCCTAGAAAAATTGGCTGCTCGGGCTTGGATGGGTGTGGACTCTTTGGGTAAAAAACTGTCTGATTGTGGTGAACAGAGCTGAACCCAGTTGGTGGCTGGGCACTAGTGGTGCACCTCAGAGCTCTCTTTTGGGGCAGCTTATGTTCAGTATTTTTACTGATGATCAGACGTGGGGATTGAGTATATCCTCAGTAAGATGGGTGAGAGTGTTGGGCTGTTTGGGAGTGGAGTCATCATCCCTGGAGGTGTTCAAGACCCATCTGGATCTGGGTGATGTAGTTTAGTGGATTAGGGGTTACAGAGCCAGTAACTTGGTTGATGGTTGGACTGGGTGATCTTGAAGGTCCTTTCCAACCTTCACAATTCTATGATTCTTTGTGCACCTATCAAAAACTTGCTTTTTTTTCAGCTCCCAGACACAGTGCATGAAGAGAAGAAGAAAAAAGCAAAGAATTCCCAACAGGGAAACAGCTGAAGCAGGACCCAGGCAATTTCTCTATTTGTTGTGGTACCATTGAATCTGGAGCAGTTCAAGACTTTTAAACCTTGAGATATCAAATATGTTGAGATGTCTCTTGATACTAGAAGAAACCTACATAAATAAATGACAGTAGATTGTGAAGTTCATACACCTAAAGTCAGAGGAATTCAAGAGGTCGCCCAAGGCAGACTGGTTATTTCAATTCATGTATTTTTTAGAGCAAATCACCTGTGAAACACTGAAGCTTTTTCAGGGTCTATGACAGGTTAAGAAGAAATCAAGCCTCATATCTGTAAAGTCATACAAGGCACTACAACTTCCTTGGGAAATGATAGAGAGGTCAGAATCTGAAAAAGTGTAATGCCATCTATATTAGCAGGATGCTTAGTCTTAGTGTCATTAATCTGACAAATGAGTCAGCCTTCTACTATCTGGTTTTCAATTTTTGTATTTATAAAATATCACAGAAAGACTTGACAAAAATCCAAAATATTTGACAGCAGTATGCATAAATACACACTCTCATTGGTTTTCTTTAAAGTTTTTTTTTTTTTTTCACATTTTGTGATTGGAAAATCTGCTATTATGCCCCATCTAAAAAAGCCAGCGGTCTTTAGGAGTTCTTTGCTCTTAATTAACTTTCTAAAAGATACCGTTGTTGATTTGCTCTTTTTGACAAAGTTATAAAATTATTTGCCTGGTGGCTGATAAGAAACCATGGAGGCATTTCACAAAGCTTTTCTATCTGATTCAGAAAATTCTGTTTATAGGGCTTACCTTGAAGCAACAAAATACTTAAAATTCAAAACTCATATGCTTCTGAACGGGTTTGGGAATTCATTTTGTTATCGTCTTCGATTCTTCTTGTTAAAGCATTCCAGGAATTGAGAAACACATTAGCCAAACCCTGGGGAAATGCTTGGATATGCTAAAGGCTGGAGGAAAGCTGAAGGCTGGAGAGATAATGAATTCACTAAAGAGTTTGTTTTTCTCAACTCTTTCTCAAAAGTTATTTGGAACTATGAGAAAGTAACCCTTCCCATTGATCCAGCTACCAGATTAAACAGACCAACAGACCAGTTTATTTTATGTTATTTGTCATCAACTTTCTGGCACATGCTTTGAAACAGAGCAGAAGGTCCCTCAAAACAATGGGTTAATTCTATCTGTCCTAGCTGTCACACAATTAGGAACAAAGGAAAACTGAGCTACTGATAGTCTACATCATTTTTTCAAGGCTGTTGTGCTCGTGACAGCAAGAACTTGATCATTAATTTTTAACACTGTACAGAAGTGGGAATCATAGTAGTCGTTCAAAGGGCTTAGTAACACATGTTAGATTCAGTGCTGGAAATTGGTGATGGCCCTTCTTTTCATGTGTTGGATATCACTGAAGACAGAATTAAATGAGGGAGAAAAAAACATCAAAAAACCCAGAGGAAATTTAAAAATGCACTTTCTCTTTGATTATGTAGGGTACCAAACTTGAATTTCTTTGGCATTTCATGTAGTTTCCTATTTTTAGTATATGACTTGGTTATTTGTCTCTAATGACACTCTTCAGTCATATTTTTCTCCGTAATCATCAATTTTTACTATATAAGATGTACTAGAAGTTTAGATTATACTGGCATGAATCCTTTATACTTTTTTTCATCTGAAAGCACAGCAGCATCATAGTAAACAATTAAAGCCCTGTTGTGGCCTGTTATGAAATGATCCATATTTAGGATCATTTATTCTGAATCAGAAGATAAATCTTTGATTTCAAGTCAGCTTGAGGCTTCCCAAAATTGTGATGAAACAGAACCCACAGAGATGTTCTAAAGCATTCTTTCTAACTTCCAATTTGTGTGTTCTGTCTAAATATCCACACACACTCGAATAAAGAAAAAAAAAGGTCCTAAAAAGTTGTTTTTAATCATAATCCATATGATTAAAAAGCATTGGGTTCTAAAATTAGGTTTACATAATTTGATGGAGTCATATTTGAGGCAAATTAACTGACTAAGCTTTATGTGCTCTACCCAGCTCGACATTTGGGATTTTTTTACTGCCTTTAATTTAATAAACCATCACCTCAAATCAAGTAATATTTATAAAAATGATGTTCAGGAAACATGAAGTATGGTTGGCTTGATATGAATTGAGATAGCCTTTTTTTTAACAAAACCACAGGAATTTATTTAATACCTATGTAAAATATGTTAATGGAACAAATACCTTTCTGTTTTGCAGCTCATTCAGATTTATGGGGCTCTTTTCTGGCTTGTTTCACAAAATAATCTTTTTTACTTTGTGACTTCCCTCCAATCCCTGTGCTACTAAGCACTATTTACTTTAAAGCTCTAAACATTCAACAGCAAAATAATTTGATTTGGTGAGGATATGTTTTCCTTTAATTTCATCATCAGTTTCTGCTTGTGATAAAAATCAGCCCAGCCTTTTCAGGAATAAAGTTTTGTAGATACCTGGTGAAAATGTCTCTTAGAGAAATCAAGGAGAAAATCATTTTAATTTAAACCAGAAGGGAATTTAATGTATTCTTCCCTGTGAGGGTGGGGAGGCCCTGGCACAGGTTTCCCAGAGAAGCTGTGGCTGCCCCTGGATCCCTGGAAGTGTCCAAGGCCAGGCTGGACAGGGCTTGGAGCAACCTTGGATAGTACAAGGCGTCCCTGCCCATGGCAGGGGGTTGAATGAGATGGTCTTTAAGGTCCCTTCCAACTGAAACAATTCTGAGATTCAGCTTTCACCCCCTGAATCCTGATTTTCCCTTTACCCAGTGGATTGAAGAGCAGTGAAGGAACACATGTGGTTCTGTTCCCTTTCCCTCTCTTCACAGGCATTGATTGTTGCCCATTAGGGATGGCAGGATATGTTGGAACTGCTCTACTTATGTTTCTTCTGCTAGATACTTCCCCTAAGGCAGTGTGAGGTCCTAATCTGAAGCAGGCTTGTGCTATAATCTTCTTTTGGCCTGGATGACACAGCCAAAGGGAGCAATGCTCCAAGGTTGCAGTTTCTTCTTTCACAAAGGAATTTCTCTGCTGTATTTTCACTAACCTCAGATGGTCCTGCCACCACAGCAGTCTTTCCCAGAACAAAAGACTCTGTCTTTCTACCTTCTTTCTAGAGATCCCTGTGGTGCCTTTAGTTTTTTTCCTTTTTAAAAGCCATCTTTGAACCCTTAAAATCTTCACATATCACCCTCATCCTTCTATCCTACTTGAAGTATTTCTGGATCTCCAGACACTTTTTCAGTCAGAAAGGAAAAATTCAGTATTCCTGGTTTGTTTCAGCTGCAGTAAATGACCAGCCAAGATTTAGTGACCAGCTATTGCCACTAGTCTGACAATAACTTAGCACAGCCACTATCTGCAGTATTTGGCATGTACTCCCACAGATTTATCCAAGACTGAAGAAGCCCTTATTAGCAGCCTCAGAAGACTGACCAGAATTCATTAATGTGTATTCAGAACACTCAATTCATCATGGTGGGGTGGAAATGGGAATTTTCCCCCCGTGCTACAACACACTCTTGGGTGAGTGTATCTGAGATTCTTCCAGGACAAAAGTCATTCTAATTCTCTTGTAAAACTTGTCCCAACTTTACATCTGCAGTTATTTGGACATCTAAGTCCTGCTGCACTGTAAAAAAATATACAAAAATACATACTCTGCACTTTGCTGTGGAGGACAAAGTAGAAAGAGATTGAGAGAATTGGGTTTATTTTGCCTTAGGAATGTAAGACTAACAAGAGATAATATTGCAGTTTTCAACTGCCTGACGGGAGAATGTGGAGGTGACAGAGCCAGGCTCTTCTTGGATGAGCACAAGGAAAATGCAAGGGACAGCAGATATCAATTGAAATGTAGGAAATTTTAATTAAATATGAGGAAAAGCTTTTTCTCCAGGACAGGCTGTAAAAGTATTTATCCTTTGGGATGTTCAAAGCTTGACTGGACAAGTGTATGTGCAGCATGTGGAATTGCTATAAAGGGAGTTGGAGCAGACAATTTCACAAGTCCTTTAAAAACAAAATTATTCTATGATTCCATGATAACCTTTATCTGCATCCTATGTCATTGCATCCTGTGCATGTCCTTTCTGTGTTGGAAAGTAATTGTATAATTTTGAAAAAGGAAACACCTCTGTGGCTGCAGTTGTGGAGAGTGCTGAGTCTGCCTCCCCTTTAGTGGCCCAGCCCACCATGGGGCACATTTGCTTCATTCTGAATATTGCTTACAAATCGAAATGCAAAAGGTAATCTATTTGTATTTCCCATCAATATGTGATTTAGTGAAAACGTATTAATCTATTAATGGCAAAGCAGCTTTATAGAATTTTGATTTCTCTCCAAGTCTGCTGAAAGACTCCCAATTTTAACTTATTCCACCAGCCATGTAAAGAACCAATCAGTAAAATAATTTTTTGACCTTTTCATTCTCTTGGTTAGTGTTGTGTCAAAATGCTTTGCAGAATGTTTCAATTAAATACAGCAGCTTGTATTATTTTTAAGATTATTAGCCCACAGTTTCCAATGCTCTAAGTACCATTATGTTAACAAACACTGAAATGTTAATTACAAAAACACGTTACCTGACACAGATCTTCAATTTAGATTTCACTGAATAAAAATGTAGAGTTTTTTTACAATTATGAAGTAAGGGATGAAAAGAGTGGGCAATAAATAACCATACACAAAAATCATAAGGCTACATTTTAAAAAAAAATCATAGTTTTTAGGCACAAAAGATAGGAATACCATCACTTCAGTTGCCCTACAGCTTAGGAGACTTCAAATTTCATCTACTGACTCTTGTATAAAACCTAAATCTAGTTTTTCAAATAAGGCATAAATATGTTAAAATAACACAATATTCTCTTTCTAAAGTGTATTGAAGCATTATTTCAAAACTTCCCATGACAGAAAAATCAGCCATATCCCTAGGCAGACTCTTTCAGTAGTTAATTATTTTTACATAAAACTGTAGAGGACTGTTTTATGCTTGGATGTTTCTAGCTCTCCAGCAAAACAATGAAGAGCTTGTTGGAGGCACTTGTCCCACCATGGAAAATGAAGTAATATTGTCTCACTGCCTTGTGCTGCAGAGCCCCATCATTCAGGCTCTCACCTGGGAAGGGAGGATCAAGGTTTAATATTCTCTTTAATATTCATCATGCTGAGAGTGCTTTGTTCATATAGTAAAGCATATTTTACTTTAGGGCCCTCGCAGTCTTCCCTGTCAATGCCATTTATTAAGCCACTGTGAGAAAATAAGAGCAAATAACTCCATAAATTTGAGATTAGGAACTAGTCTAGAATGCCAGGATTTGAGATCTAATTCCACTGAATATTTAACCACCACAAGAGTAAATGGAACACTGTCAGTGGGACAACTTCAGAGAAAGGCATAATCAGATATTGCAAGTTCACTGGGATACACTTGTGAGTAATGAGAGATCTGTGATTGAATCTCCACAGGTAGAGAGGAAAATTGAATTTCTTTACCCTGTCTCTTGGTTGAGTGCCTAAAACAGTGGATTATTGACTAAAAAAAATGGATGATGTTCCTCTCTCACATATGTCCAGTTGGTGCCCCCAGAATTTAAACCAATCTAGATTGCACGTTTCATTCCAAAGTCATTGGCTTCTTTTTGGAGGGAGCAAAAGTGAGAGGTATTTTTCATCTTTCTCTACTGAAATGTGGAAACACTCAACATGAGAAGCTGAAATTACAGTAAATACAACTCTTCAGCTGAAGAACTTAGACCAGGTTTGATAAAGAGCATTTAAAAGTCATATAAGGTAGATAAAACTTTGATGATAACACGGCCTGGGAATGACCCTTTGTTATATTATTAGTCAAGTGAGCCATAGCAATGTCCACTGAATTCCAATTTTATACAAGTGTGAGGCAAAAGCTTTCTTTGCCCGGAATCTTGAAAATGCAGGTGTGTTAACTGTTGTTGCTTTGATAAAGATCTCAAAGCTCCTATACAAATCATGCTAATAATTGAAGAGAAGCCCTGTGTAAATTGAGTATATAGCTCTTATTTATATATGACAAAAGGAAAACAACACCACCTCTGTTTCTCATATTTTTATATTTTCAACATGTATTTTATCTGTAAAATTTTAATCTGAGTTGCATAATTTCTATTTACCAATCTCATTTTTCTCATTAGCATGAATCTACATTAGGTCAATATATATTCTTGTATTTTAAAATATGCTTCCAACAGAATTCATATGTCCTATGGGACTAGGGGAATATTTCTTTAATGGTCTGAATTAACAATAAGTAGTGAGAATAAACACAATCTACTTTGCCTTACTGTTGTATATGCTCTTCCAGACTTAACAGAAGTATTCTGGACTGAGTAAGCTTCCAGCAGGACCTTGTGCATGAAATTCCTAAACAAGAAGAATTTCAGAGCTGTTGAGAAACAAAGTAGAATGTCTGTGAGCTGTCAAGATATGTCAGATACTGAAGTAGCCTAAATTTTTACTTAATATATATTGATGCACACACAAACATAGTCCTTTTTGTGCATAGATGCATATATATATATGTTATATTTTTAGTGAAGTCCAACAGAATGTAATAAGAATGATTCTCTCTCTCACCCTAACCACTCTATAGAATATGCTAATGGAAATTGTAGTTCTGCTCTAGAATTCTGAAAGGGTTTTTTTTGAAAAAGGACATTTCACTTGAGGGTTTTAGAGTACATTTTCAAGAGCCTTACTACACTGTGAAAGAGAACAGTTATTTTTTTCCTCAATAAGTTTGTGCTGTCATCAGTAAAAATAAAAGACAGACAACAGGACACAGCTTATTGTACAACAAAAAAAATGAAGCATGGACTTCTCTTCATTAAAAAAACCCCAAAAAAACCCAAAGAAAATATGTACTTTTGTTTTCATATAATTTAAACCACTTACAGTGTTCTCCCAGTGCCAAATATAATACCAGCTGTAATTATTTTTTTTCTCTGACCTTTTCACTGATATGTAGTGACATTATCATTTTGACACATCGTGGTAGGATAATTAGAAAATTAAGCTTTTTTTTTAATGAATAGAAACAATCTTAAATTAATTTAGCCAATGTAAGAGAGCTTTTTTCCAAACTGCAGTGACAGAGACTGACAGAGAAGTATCCTGCTTTGAGTAAAGACCCAAACATAACATGTTTTCATATGAAAGAAGAGAGGCAGTTTTAAATTATTATACAGCCACGAGAGAAATGGGCAAAATACAGAGATTTCTTCTGTTGAATTGTTAGGGCATTAGGCCTATCATTTTCTCTTCCTATTTGCAAACCAATGACTATTCCTCTACTCAAATGGAAGGGTGAATGTGATACATTGAACACAAAAACAGCATAACCAGAACTTTCCCCAAAGAGTTTCCACAAAAGCTTCAGTGAACTTTCATCAGCACAACCATTTCGGTTAAACTTCCACTGCGAAGGATTCCACATTGTGGAGGACTGAGCAGTTCTATCACCTTCCACAAGAAGGTTTTATCTACTGAAAAGTCATAGAGAGCTTGAGTAAAAAAGACCTTCTACCTCCTATTGTGTCCTTGGCTTTGCTTGAGAGAGGCTTAGTACAAGTACAGTGAGATAAAAGATCTTTACAACAGTTAAAGTTACCTAAAGTAAGTTGATGTCAAAGCAGTGTTAACTCTCATTCCTGGGTAACTGGGAGTAATTACTTTATAATAAGTAATAACTTGTTATAAAGTAATTACTTCTGTGTAGACTTGAACATATTTTTTTCAATATCAATATTCTTTCAACTATTTCACAACATACCCACTTTATAAAATTTGCATACAAATGTTGAAGTTATTATAATTAAAAATAAATATGTCTTATCTGATCAGTAAGTTAAATCTAACCACAACTAAAAATACTCCTGTCTTTTCTGTTGGTAATATTAATACTGCACCACTGTCTCAATTAATTTCTCAGCAGAGTTTCTCTGCAGATTCTTGCCTGGAAAAGATTTTCTTTGAAAAGTTAAACAGCACAAAGCAGCACTAGACTCTCATAATGAAGAAAGTTGTGATGGCCATTAGCTGTTACAACATTTAAGATTTTAAGAAATAGCATTTTTTTCTTTTTTTGCTTAGTTCAAAACTTGTTGCTTGTTTCATTTTCTAAAAACCTTGAAACACGTTTAAATATCACTAAAACCAAATTTCTTGCTACATTAAGTATCTAACAATTGTTTCATAATTTAAAAATCCATTATTTTACTGAAAAAAAGAAAATCACATCCAAATAAAGGTTATTTTTCATGCCTAGATTTTCATCTGGTATTATTAGCTGTCACTTACCTGTGGGTCAAACATACCTAAGCAGCACAAACCCTCAATCTCTACCTGTGTTTCCTATTCAGATGCATTCAGCTTTCATATGTGAGCTCTTTATGAGAAATTGGGTTGATTTACTCAGGCAATTATCTTCAGCTGTGGATAGTTTTCAACAAATCCTGCTGCCTTTTAAATTCTCTACTGAATCTCTCCTTACCATGATTTTTTTATGTTATGTAAAATATAAAAGACTAACTTTATATTCTCTTTCTTGCAGTGGCTAAGCACATAGATCAATGCCACCACATAACTCCATCCTGCAAAGTACTTAATGCTTCCCAAGTTATGTGAGACAGAAATTACCTTTTTTTTTGGTTGTGTCTAGTGATATTAAGGCTATATAACTATGAAAATAAATATTACCCTAATGATAGATACACTATTTATATTTATATTTATATTTATATTTATATTTATATTTATATTTAGAAACCTATGGAGAGGAAATAAAGTTTTTAGAACTCCAGCAATAATTTATCTTGTTGGTGCATCATCCTGAAATGTTGAAGAGCTGAATTACTTGATCCAGTATCCCTTACATCAATGTTGAATGGAAAATCTTTCTGTTCCCCGTCTCCTGGGCTTCTGAATGGACACATGGTTTTCAACACAAACTGCCTCATAAATAAGGGATCTCAGTTATTAAAATCTCCCAGGCATGTCATACCATCTGCCCCATCTTGTTCAAACATCCCAAACCATGGTATGTGCAGAGAACACCCACACCCATTCAAAACTTCAAGTGTAAAGGTAGCAGAGTTTACTGACCCACCACTGCTTCATTTTTCTGAAGGGCAGTTTCATCATTCTCATTATTTGGCATAACCCCTGAAGAAGAAAACCCCCAAAGAGGTTCGTTACACCTGATCATACCACAAACTCCTCCACCTGCCTTTCTTACCTGACTGAAATACTTGGCAATTTTAGGCACTATTGACTAATCCCTTAGAAATTAGCAATTCGATTCCTTTGTTTCATAGACTCTTTGTATTATCAGGCTGTTAAAAATCTCACCAGGTCTGTTGTGCTTTCTGCTTAGGGAGCTGGGATTGTGTAGCCTGGATAAAAGAAGGCTCAGAGGAGACCTGATTTCTTTTTAGAATTCTCTGAAAGCAGGTTGTAGCCAGGTTTGTCTCTTCTCTCAGTAATGAGTAATAGGACAAGAGGGAATGGCTTCAAGCTGTTCCAGGAGAGGTTTAGATTGGATATTAGGGAAAAAATTCTTCCCAGAAAGGGTTGTCAACTGGAAAAGGCTGTCCAGGGGAGCAGTGGAGTCACCATCCCTGGAGGGATTTGAAAGCTGTGTGGATGTGACATTTAGGGACATGTGGTGGCCTTGGCACTGCTGGGGGAATGGTTGGACTCAACGATCTTAAAGATCTTTTCCAAACTAAATGATTCTTTGATTCTCTGATTCTAAGGCATTGTTCAAACATGAATCCCAAATGCAGTGGTCAATCAGTGATGGAGCAGGCCAGCAGTCAGTGTGCATTGTATGAAAATCAGAATGAAGATTTTGGGTGTTCTTGGTTGGTACTTGCCTTGTTTGAAAATGCCTTTTCCCAGCTGGGTGCTGAAGCCCCGGAACAATTTTCCAGTTAAGATCTTATCTCCACACATCACCTGGAAGGAGAAAGAAGAAGGCAGAGCTCCCCATTCTGTGTGAACAGCTCTTAGGAAGGCTCCTCTCTTCACCAGCAGCATCCAGCAGCAAAACCCAAACTGGACAGGACAGAGTTAAGGTGGGAAAGTTGCACAGAACCTAAAGGTGACATAAAGCTGCAGAAAATGGCTTGACTGAAATGCCTGAGAAATAAGGCAGAAACCATTCAGCAAATTGGAAATTGTGAGTCATTAATGATGCATATTGTTCAATTTACAAATTAAATTAATTGTGTTAAAAGTTCATGGTTATGAGTCAAATAATTTTTCAGAGTGTGCACATATTTCGTACCATTAAGGAATTTTCTGTGGATGGAAAGTGAGCTGCTTTTGATGATTATGTCTCTTTCTTAAGAACCCTAAATTAAATTTTTAAAATGTCAGGCAAATTACCCGTGTGCGCATTTCTGAGGCACAAAACCCTTTTAAGGATGTTATTTCTCCATGTGGTAAGACCCACTATGCCTGAACATACACCACGCGCTGCAGCATCTGGCCTTTAAAGCATTAAAAGCTTCTGAAACTTCTCAGAGGATAAAGTCATTATGAGGTGTATTTTAAAATTAATCCAATAAATTAAGCAAGAGCTTATTAAATTCAAGTTACATTTATGGGTTTTTTTTCTGGTCCACAGCTATGAAAGAAAGAAAAAAAACCACTATTTTTGTTCCCTGTTCATTCCGTGCTGCACTACAATCCTTTAGATGGCAACTTACTATCTTAGCAGAAATATTTTTCCAGGCATTAATTTGTTGGGGAGTCTTTTGTTGTTATTATTATTATTATTATTGTTATTACTATTATTTTTAATAGCTTTTTTCTCAGACCAGTACAAAAGGAATATATTCTTTAAACATTTTATTATTTTACTTATGCATCTATATTTTCTGCATGCAGAAAATAAAACACACAATGAAAAACCTTACCTGAGAGGAATGTATATTGGTGTGTTCTTGCTTGATCTTATTTTGTGTTACATTTTACTCTGTGGTCCTGGTTCCATTTAGGTGATGTGATGATTTCAGTTTAGAAAGCAGATTTTCATCTGCAAGCTGAAGAAAGCTCTTTATCCAAGTTCATAATTTTATTTCTGCTTCTGCCAGAGGAATTTGGGAAATTTGGAAGTGCTCAGAACAAAATACAACTTTAAGCTGGGGAAGTTTGCAGTTACATGGTTGGGTGGCAGACACTGGGAAGATGAAAGAAGGTTTCTTTACCAAGCTACAGCACAGAGTTCACCCCAGCTGATGTTTCCCTGCAATCCCCAAGCCACAATCTCTGTGGAAATACTCTGGTACAGAATTTGAAATCTGGTTCCATTCCAACTTCATGACCAGCAGGCTGATGGTTCCTGCTCTTCCCCAGCCTTATAAGCAGGAGACAAAGTTTAGGTTTTCATTAGTAACAGGAGTAATGTCAAGTTTCCATGATAAAAAATAACAAACATCCCAGAGTGAAGAGTCCTAAGGCAGAGGAGAGTCCTGGCAAGAGGAGCAAGGTGGATCAGAAGGACATTTATGATGAATTTTAAACACAGCCAGGATGAACTGCCTTTGAAAGCCATTAAAACCTTTCCAAATATGGACCTTTCCATGGAGTTGGTAAAGTTTCTGAGCCTTCAGGAAATCCTCTCCCAACATTCATAGACTCATGGACACTGATGGTAACCAAACCATGCTGAACGAAGTACTTTAATGCCTCTCAGTGGCTTTTCTGTTCTTTAAACACAGAATCTCTGTCGTCCCTGTGACTATGAGCAGCACTGGCCCACGAGCCATGGGATGACAAATCCCATCCCTCACTCCAAAACCAGCACTTTTCTCCATGTGCTGAGGGACTGCTATTCCAAACCAAAGATTTCTGTTTGCAGGGGTGACTCACAGCCTAGGGGAAGGCTATAAATATTCATTCCAAAAATGCCAGCATCTGTCTGTCTCACCAGCCTGTTTTAAATTAAAGCCTACTGCTTGTGTTGAGAGAGATTCTGGGATGGTGGATAAGGAAAGCTAAACAGGAACAGATCTGAGCAGTCGCTGCTGCCATGAGATTCTGACACAGAAACATGAAACTGAGGTGCTTCACCTCAAACCCATCTTAGGAATCTTTCATGTGAAAAATCACAGTAACATATGCTAAAATACAGTGGTATGAGCTGTCAGTCCATGAATTGAGGGCTAGGCAGCTATTTTTGATTAAGTATGACAAGCAAGAAGGACAGATACTGAGTTAATAATCAGTTCCGAGATTAAACATGCCTTTCTTTCTTAGCTTCACAGTGGATGGCACATTGATGTTTTATAAATTCCTACAGTCTGGATCTCAGGAGGTGTGATTTTTTTATTATTTTCACCCATGTATGTTTTGAGTAACTTATGGGGAAGACAAAACCTATTCTACTTCAAAGAATGATTGATTAATTCAAAAAGCAACAGCTACAGGTAGATTTTAAATGTAACTACTTCGAAAATGGAAATAATAATTACATTGTTGAGCTAGGTGTATGTATTCTGTGAATACTATGGAAGTGTGTGGCAGTGCTTTTCTTTTTGCTCTGGACTCACTCTCAGTTCCTTGTTTTCCCTGGATCAGCATGAAATTTTAAGAAATCAGGATTTGGGAGCCTACAGGATTATGAAAAATTGAACATACCTGTGCAAAGAAAAGAGTCACACTGGTTCAGTGAGCAGTGATTTAAATCAAAGTGCTTAGTGGAATCAGGTGCCACTCCAGAAAGACAAAGGAATCCTGTCAGCTCCACCTGCAAACCTCAGACTCCCTACAACGTCATCAGTGGATCAGCCATTAAGTGGGCAACAGAATTTGGCACTAAGATTTGATTTCTCCTTTATCTTTAGGAACTTCAACCATTTGCCAAGAAAAGTCCTTTAAAACATCAGTGTTGTATTTGCCAACTCCACGTAGATGGGCACAGTGTAACTTAAAGGGAATTAAACTCCTGTTTAGGCAGCAGAGTTGTGTGACAGCTTTATAAAATTTAGTAGCAGGATTCAGCTTGCTGTTTTAAATGCCTGAATCCAGGAATCTCTGTGTGGGAGCAATATGTGGGCTGGGTGATTACTACATGCAGTGCATCCTGGTAGTACACTCAGAGGTGGTTAGAGAGCTCTTCAGATCACCCTGAAGTAGATTCTGACATTCATTTAGTCAGAATTTTTTTACTTGGCAGTGGGTAAATCAGCCAGGGGTTTGATAGCATTGCAGAAAATCAGCTTCAACCATCATGTGATAATTGTTAGAGCTCCTGAGGTGTTTTCTCAGGCTGTTGGATGGGATATGAGAAGTTGTTAATGAGCACAACTTCATTGCCATCAGAAATAAGGCTCTGTTAGAGTCCTGGAGAAGAAGAAAAATTGTATTTTTTTTCTTCATTATACTTCTATCCATGTGGGTGGATATAAGGAAACAATGGTTCCCAAAGCTGATAGGATCAGAACTTGGTTCCAATGGCTTCAGCTAAAAGTCTACCTTATGCCAGGTAAACCTTGTATGATAAAATGTGGAAAAAAAGTCCTTTCCAATCCAAACCATTCTATGATTCTACTGCCCAGTCCCCCACTGTCCCTGCAAATTCCAGTGATAAAAACTGAACCAGAAACACTCCCACTGAACACTGCAAAAACCAGACACCATCCACATTAATTTCCCTTGTCATTTGATCAATGTTTTGCTCGAGGTAACAGGTTTGGTAGAATTTCTCTTTTAAATGCTGTTCAAAGCACCCTATCAAAGACCTGTGTGAGATGTCATCCATGGCATTTTATCTTTGCATGGGATAAGGAACATTTCAGGCTACTGCATCATATCTCTGTGTGGGGTGTATTTTATAGCATTTTATCACACCTTTCAAGGTGCATGTTTTGAGGTCATTTATGTCGACGTTTCATCCAATACAAAGTGTAGCCTTTTAGCAGCAGGTAAATTCTGCAGGGGAAATATTTCAGAGGGGAAGCTTGAACACATGTGAAAGTACAGGAATACAAGACAGCACAAATGAGGGAGGAACCTGAGAACACCACTAACCCCTCTGCTGCTGACAGCATTTATTTCATACATTTGTCTACAGGAAATACAAAATAAAATAAAGTTTCTTGGCTGTTTGTCCAGCTCAGAATCACTGAATCATTAAGGGTGGAAAAGACCTCCAGGGTCATCAAATAGATGAGTTATATCCAGGAAGGATCTCATTAGGGACCATTTTGGGAACTGGCAGCCAGAGTAATTTTTAGTCATGTCTCCAGATTCTTAATAAAAAAAAAGTCTTTTTCTTTGTTCCCACTGATCAGGGATTTGCTTTGCCACCATAAAAAAAGGTCCAGAAAGCCTTATTTTTCCTCTTCAAGTCCCACCTGCCATGGCCCCAGAAGGCCAATTTAACACTCAGTATGCGAAGTATCTTCTCAGCCCCATTCTGCCCAGTTCCCAGTGGGAAAAAAACCAAACCATAAAAGTGGCATTTCAAAATCGATGGAGGAAAATATTCACATTTTTATTCTTTGATTTTCTTGATAATCTTTAACCTCAGAAGCACAACATCTCCAGGCAGCAGCTGGCAACAGAGCTGCTGGGAACTCAGCTGAGAGAACAGAGTTTGATTTCTGGAAATCAATTCATAGGTGTCTGCTCTTCATCCCTGGATACAACTCAGGACAGAAACTCAAGCAGGTGAGCAAGCTTGGAAATCAGACTCAGGTTCTTGAGTTTAACCCTGTGGAAGGGCAAAAAAGAGGGAGAGTGAATTTTGACAGAGGCAGATATTGATAAAAAAGGGGGGATGGTTTAAAACTAAAAGATATTCAGATTAGATATTAGGATAAAGGTCTTTGCTGTGAGAATGGTGAGGCTCTGGCACAGGGTGCCCAGAGAAGCTGTGGCTGCTCCATCCCTGAAGTGTCCAAGGCCAGGCTGGACAGGGCTTGGAGCAACCTGGGATAGTGGAAGGTGTCCCTGAACATGGCAGGAGATGGAACTGGATAAGCTTTAAAATCCCCTCCAACCCAAACCATTCTCTGATTCCATTATAAAGACAGAATTGAGTAATTGACATGAAATATTAGTACTTATACTGCAATGGGATCAGTTATGATTTTATGAATGCTTCAAATAAAGTGTGCTATACGGGTATATTTCCAAACATAGAGGTGAACTTCTATAGAGTTTTAAAAAAATTATAAAAATAATTATGAAATAGTTCATGAAACACCCAGGAAATGTCTTCTTAAATTTTGATGGAATATTACTAAAGATTAAAGAAAATATTCTAACTATAAGTTTAATAAAATATATGATGAAGATCACAAAAATGGTCCCCATGAAATTATCTTCAAAGATATAATGAATTACTTTGTTATATTGCGTAGAATATTAATGAAATTTTATTCCTCGGACATTATAATTTTCATGACGTTTCATGGAAATATTGTCAAAATGTCAAACAAAGCATAAAGAAGTAATCACAGCCACAAAAAAAAAAAAGACATGAAAGTCACTTTTTCATACGTAAAACATGTCCTTTAAAAGTACACTTCTTAAACTCATATATAAATACTAAACTCAAATTTTCAAAGAGCTTTTGAAAACACTTCTCTTCAAAAGAAACTTTATTGCCATGGGATAAGAAGAGATGCCGTCCCATGGATAAACTACTGATTAATGAATGGGGCAAAAGGTAGGAAATAATTAAAATTTTTACAATGAAGGGAAGTTTCCAGCATAGGTAATCTAGAAAATATACAGAGAGTGAGCTGAGGAGTGTTACTGATAATTCAAATTTAGCCAAAGGAGTAAGGAGAGACTTGGCTGTAAGAGCAGCTGAGGGAGGTCACAGGTTTGAGTCATAGTAAAATAAAAATAAAATAAAAAATGAAGAACGTTGTGGAAACATCTCAGAATCACTTGAGATAACACTGAGAAAATATTAATATGCAGTAGTAAGCCAAAAAGCAAAATGATGATGGGTTATTGGGAAAGAAATAGAAAATTAAAGAGCAAATAATAAATATAAACCTTAAAGCCACTGTGTAGCTTCTGAGAGTGGTCACATCTTGAGTACTACCCCTGCTTACATCAAAAACCACGAAGTAAAACTGAAAAAGATGTAAAAAAGAAAGATGCAAATGGCCAAATATAATCAGGCATTCAGCAATGTCTGTGTGAGAGATCAGAATGAGTAACAGAATTCGAAAGGGAGCAATGGAAATTCTGCAGGGAGGGATCTTACAAATGCAGCATTTCCATCTTGGTCCATCCATTGACCAACTTGCACCCATCAGGTGAGGGTTAAACTTGGCTGAAAATAAGGACAAGCTCATTTGCAAATTGTTACTTCAGAATTTCCCTGCTTCTCTGCATCAGTGACCCTCATCACTGAATCTCTTGATTATGCTCATTTTTGCAGTTAAACTCTTATCATGAAAGGAAATTTCTGCATCAATTCCAAATTCGCTGCTGTTTTATTTTTACCTGGAGGAAAAAAAAAAAAAAAACACAACAGATTTTAAGTATGCAACACAAGTTATAGATCCAACATCTGCTCTTTATGGAGTGAGTTTGCAGAGCTATAACTTCTGCCCTCCACAGCATTCACACAATGTTATTAAAAAAAAAAAAGGATCACCTTGCAAAAAATCTCTCTTTACACCACTGTTTAGGCTTCTCTGAACCTGGAGAGGGCAGAAGGAAGGGTGATTGCTCAGCTGGTGCAAAACGAGGCTCAAGGCTACAATTATTTAAACAGTGATGCCTGCTGGCCATGCCTTCAGCTACTGAGCAGAGCTGCTTCCCTCCATGACAGTGAGTAAACTTGCAAAGGACTGTGATGTATTGTGTACAAAAATGTGTCTTTTCATTCCAAATCCAGTTGCAGCTCCATAGCTGATGAAATAATGGATTTATTTGGAAATATTGCAAACACAGCAGGACGTCTACTCACTATTAGAAACAAATCTGAATGCAATTTGGGTCTTTCAGATTACTCTGCTGTGAACTGGGCTGGTTTTGGTAGATTTTTCTGTTTCCTGCTTTAATCATCTTTGAAGAGCTTCCATGGACTCACTCCAGTATGTCCATGTCTCTCTTGTACTGGGAAGCCCAGCAAAGGTACAGAATCCAGATGTAGCTCCCCAGTGCTGAGTGGAGAGAAAGAATCTCTGCCCATCACCTGCTGGGAAAGCTCTGTCTGAAGTGAATGTATCAATTTTTAAAAGGGGTTTGTGTTATTTATGAGGATTTTTATGAATATAGAATTTATAAATGGCTCTGGTTTGTTATCTATTGCACATCAACAACAAAAAGCACTATTTTCTTCAAAAGAAAGCTTCTTGTCAACTGTCTATGCTGCCAAGAAGCATCATCTAGATCTGAAAATTTATTCTAAAGTGCTTTCTTAATTTACTTCTCCTTCCCCCATTCTCTTCCCAGTGAGTCTGACATATTTTTGAAAAGTGTGTATTTTCAGAAATTCAAAAGGACAATTTTCCTTCTCTGGAAGGAAAGGAAGGAAGATAAATAGCACAGTGGTGTATGTGAAAATGGGAAGAGTATGAAATGAAACAGTAGAGTAAGAGTCAACATGGTAACAAATTTGATTTCCAAACCTGAATCAAAATTACATTCAGAAACAAATGTCTGGAACTTTCATACTCTTCTTATGTTGCCATCTGTGCTTATTTTGTTTTCTGCTCCCAACTCAGGGTTCTCATTGTGGAGTATGTAAACTCTTAATGTACACAAAATAACTTTGATTATAAAGTCCATAAATTCTCTTTACTTTTATAATTATAGTCAGTGACAACTCAATGGCTATTGAGAGACAAAGAGCAGGTAATTCTATATCTTTATAAAATTTAAAGATGAAGAAGGTAAATGTGCTATCATGATCATCTAGACTGACCTTTCTGCATTGACTGAATCATTTATCCCAGTCAGAGAATCCTGTAATGAGGATTCTCAGGTTAAATGAGAGGTTAAATCTCAGGTTAACCTCAAGATTTCTTGAGGTTAAATGAGAACATTTGTAGAATGATGCTCTGTACCACAGATTATCTCAAAGGCCTGGATTCTATCTGAATCTATCAAAAAGGCATTTAGGATAAACCACACAAATATGGGCTTCTTCTTACAAATAGGGAAATTCAGTCATTGGGAAACAACTGTCAAGGCTACATGGGAAAAAATCATCCCAGAAGTATGTATTTTTCAGGATAACTAAATTTCTGACATCTTAAATAAGATGAAGGGAATCTCTGAAAAATGGATTTTTGAAAAAATGGATTTTTAAAAATTGTTTGGTTTTGCCCTCTGTATACACAGCAATGTAATTGATTATCCCCCTTGACTAACTGAAACAGGATAATCAATTCCCAAGTCTGTTGGCTTCTAAGATAAACTGGATGGAAAAGTTCTCCAGGATAATATGATGCTCAAAATCATTCCATGATGTTTTGCTGACTCCACACTGGTGCACCCCAAAACTGATCACATCATCAGCCAGCAGATGATGCCACATCCATGTGAGGGGAAATTTTCAATGCATGAGCTTACAAATTCAGGGAGCAAGTAGCTCTCTAACAAATGGATGCAGCCAGCTGAGCAATAAAAGCTGCAAGTAAAGAAGCATCCACAGAACAGTTTGGGTTTCCTTAAATAACTGAGAGAATGGAAGAGTGTGGAATGACAGGAAAGGGACTCTGGCTCATGTCATCACTCCAGTACAGCCAGATCAGGAGAAAGCTATCATACAACAAAGAAATATTTTGAATTACAATAAAAATGTATATATATTTATATGTAATTTGACCAAATTTCATGGTTCTTTTGCTAAATAAGTGTTCTACTTAAATGAGTCTTCAACCTGAATGCATAATACAAGATTACTTAAATTTTAAGAGTTGTAGGGTAGTGCAGCAGGACTTCTAGGGTAATGTGCAGAGATGATTTAAAACTCCCTCCAGACTCCATCTGGAGGCATTTCTTCCATTTGTACTTCAGCCTTTAGTCCATGGGACTTTTTCTACTTTTTTTTCCTTAATGCATGAAACTTAAATAGCAATGAAAATATTAAGGAAGTCTAAAGAGAAAAGTGGGTTTGTGTATAATCAATTCCACTGAACACCTGTGAACTGTTGAGTTTGGGTTACAACTGGTGCTTGAAGAGAGGGAGAAATGTGTGTGAGGAGGTGATTATTGACTTATTTGCCCTGTATTTACAGCGCAATGCCTCGACTGTTCCTCACCATGCCCTCTGTTCCCATCTCCCACTTTCAGAAAAGCAGATTAGATCAGCCTGGACAGCAGAATGAGACACTTGGAGCCACCTGGGATAATGGAAGATGTCCCTGCCCAGGGCAGGGGGTTGGAACCAGTTGGTCTTTGAGGTCCCTTCCAACCCAAACCAGTCTGTGATTCTGTGATTCTGCTCCTCTTTGGGCTGGACAGCATTGGTATGGTTTAGGTAAGACAATCCAATTTTGGGTTCTTCAGTACAAGAAAGAATTGACTTAATTTTGCAAGCATTTTTATAGATAGTCTTAGCACCAGAAGAGTTGTGTGCAAAAATCAGTGCTACACAGAGTGTGAGCTAAATAATCCTCACAAGACTTCCTGATCTGAATGGAACACTAAGAAAATTCCTGCCAGAGGCTTTTAGTGCATGATCCATATCCAAACCTCCAGGCAATTGGTAAAGTCAGTAAGAAAGGACCATCCTGGGAGGATGCTGAGAGGGTACACCCATTGTAACCATTCATCAGAGCTTCAAAAGCCAAACCCATCCTGTTCTCTGAGCAGCAAATGATGAAATGTACAGAGATGTACAATTTGTCTGAGCATTTAACTCCTTGCTTTTAAAACCATGAGAGGATTCGTAATGAGCTGATTGCCAATTATCCCATAACACAGAGAGAAGGGTTTTCTGAAATAGGCAGACCCTGTGAGACATTCAGGGAGAAAACTGACATGGAGTTTGCTGTAGTTTCAGTTTCTAAAATTATCTGAGGTCTGAGCCATTGTATGCAGAACATGCTACAGCACAGTGCCTTTCAAGTACAGGAACATTGTCACAATCTGCCAGTTTAAAAATGAAAAATAAAATGATCCTCTGGCAACTAGATGAAGATTTAACATAGATGGAATTTCAATATATGTGGAAGATGATACTTATTCCTATTTTTGTTCAGAAATAAATTAAATCTTCACTTTGCCTTTGATTGTTCCTTCTGATTTGCTGCACTATTTCCACTTTCTCTAAAATTTTAACTGCCATTCAATTCAGTTTCCACCATGTACTGAGATGAAATAGACACAGAACAGGTTCTGATTATATTCTTACATTCAGTCATCATGAGTTAAAATTACCCATTTGAAGACTTACATCCCATCCTAATCAGGGACTTGATCTTGACAGATCTTGAGCAAGCCAATCTAGAGGCAATTGGCTGTCTTAAACCATGTATGCTCCTGGAAACTCACTAATCCAAATGAAAATCTGTCACCTCAGGAGGCAGGGTCATTAGAACACATCCTTTCTGAGGGGTGAAGGAAAAGCAAGGAGGGAAAAAATAGTAAGGAGGTATTTTTAAGTCTTAAAACTGCAAATACTGAGTTTGAAACATTCTCATTGAGTTCAGTGCACTCTGTACCTTTGGACATGATGATTTCTTAGCTGAGCTCTGCCCTTTCTCCACATAACAAGGCTTTCCACAGACAAATAAAAATCATCTATTAAATCATATTATTTAATAGAATGACAAAGTTTCTACTCATTTTGTCAGGAAGAGGGGAAAAAAGGTAGCTTTGCATTTGTGGATGCATATTGATAATAGAGACAGCTTAAAGAAAGAAATTAAACTACACTTCAGTCAACTAATTCAAGCCAGGTGAACATGACCCTTGTCAGAGCATCTCATGTTTTTCCATAAATGCCATAAGTTTCATTCACATGCCCAGCTCTGGCTTTAAGTGACCTCGTGATGAAAGCACCTTGGCATGCTCTGCTCTCCTCCCAAAATGCAAAACACACTGATGATATTTCTTCACCCTCAAAGGAATTGGATTGAACTTTATCCCAATGGGAAAGGATTTAGGTATTACTGAAGTAGATTAGTGCATAGGAGGGATATTTGAAGAAAAAAAACCCACATCATTTACAAAGAAAATAACAGATAGTGACATTAATTGCTAAGCTCTGTTCTGCCTATTAAAAGTTGAATGAGGCAGCTTGACAGATGATTTTATAATGATACACACAGGATTTTTTTTGGTGGTGGTTTTATTTCTAACATATTCAGGATCTGGTTGGTCTCATTTGGATTGAACCTCCATTCTGATCAACAAGGTATCCCCAGTCAGATAACCAGACCCACCACAACAAAATTTTATCAGCTGCCAATATCTAACAGTTAAAAAAGAAAGAATTTCACGTAACAGCGATGTTCTGCCTCTCTCTGACCTCCCAATTCTTTTCTCTTGTTCTGTACTTTGAACACAAGGTCTTTAGAGACAGTTAATTGAGTATGAAAGGAAAGGATTGTATTTAATAACCCAGGGAATCTTTCTCAACCCCGCATTCCTTTTTTGTTGGTGCACAGGGCAGTTTTCAGCTTTATTTTATGGAACTTCTGAGAAATAGCAAATTTTAGTATTTACATGTCCATAAGGAGATTTTCCCTCTACCAAGTCATCTACAGCATGAAAAAGCCAGATGACAAGGAGTGGGGGAATATGCAGGGTAACTAATGTAAGAAATCCAGTTTTAGTAGGATTACAGTGATTTCCTAAAGTCTCTGTGCCAATGGTTTCTTTCAGGCCATGACCGAAATCCCATTGTAGTCAATTGTAGTGGTCAGAAAGACTGGACTTGAAATAGTAACCTTGACTTTAAAATAGAAAGAGCTTTCACTGAGGGGAATGGAGCTCCTGTCAGCCTAGTGCTCAGTTTGTCTCACTCTTCAGCAGAAGCCATTAGAAAGATTTCAATGGAAATCTTGCATTTAAAATACCATTAAACCCTTAAAGGGAACAAAAAACCCACCAAAAATAAACATACAAATAAAAATCCATGGAGGACAAACACATGGGAAGAGTGTATTTAAAACTACAAACCTAAAGGATTCTCTGTATGGAATACAGCTAAATTATTTAGATGATAAAAGAGTCCTGACACTGACAATATTCCTGTGAAGCTATTTTGATATTACAATATGTCACCACAAATGTTGTTTATCAGGGAGAATTTTTAATTAATTATATGAGGAGGTGTTTGCTACACATTTTATTTCCTGTCTAAAATGCTTTTAAAGATATGTTTTTTTAAAATGTAATTGGTTGTGGGGGAGTGAAGAAAAACAATTACTTTGGAAGTGACTTTGTAAAATATTTATGTTTGTTCCCTATTTTTCCTTAATTTGAAGTTATGGAATCACATAGGATCCAAAATGGGTCAGGCTGAGAGAGAACACAGTGGCTCATCTGGTCCAACCTCCCTGCCCAAGCAGAGTCATCCTAAATCAGAATTTTTCCTTTAGTGTAAGCAAGTCTTTCACAACTGGAAGTCTCACACTGCAGAAACGTGGGGCTTAAAATGATCCCACAGCCAAATTAACAATTTTGAGACTTATCCACTTGCTTGAGCTCTTGTTTTCATTAAAACAAGATGGGACCTCCACACAGGAATGATTCCACATCCAGAATTTCTGCCGGCTATAGTTCATTAAATTAGAAAACAAAACAACAACAACAACAAAAAAAAGAACAACAAAAAAAACCAACCAAACAAAAAAAACCTAAAAACACAAAAGGAAGTTTAATTTTGGACTAGGACAAGGACCTCAAGGTTTTCCAAGTGTCCAACTTCTTGCCTGTGCAACCTCAGCAGTGACAGACACAGAGGCTCCTCTTTCTGTGTCTCTTACAGCTATGTTCCCTTAAATATGTGGATCTAAATAACAGCTGTTAAAGAAATTTGTCTAAAACTTGAGCAGGCGTGGCCCATGTAAAGGAAAATAACTTTATCAGAGTTTCTAACAGGATGAGGACTCTCCTGCCTGTGCCATCAGTGCAGAAGCTTCAAAATTAGGCACAATGTTCTTGGGTAAAAAAGACCCAGCACTCAAAATTTATACTGCCCAGGTTCTCTTCCTGCAGTACTTTTGATCTTAGGAGATTGTGTTCTCTCATGACTGGAAAGGGAATATTTTATCTGAAGGTCATTCCTATGTTCATGATCCTACATGGTGCTGAACTAATGGAAACACAAATTTGCCTCAGCTCTACTACATAGAAAGGGCTCACCGAGAAAAATGATGTGAATTCAGTTTTGATGTCTTATTCCCAGCAAGTTCACAAGTGCAATCCCTCAGACAAATTGTGCTCTGCTTCCCTCAGAGCAATATATCCCAGCAGGAAGCCCCAGAGCGCTTCTGTCCGTTTGTCCCTCAGCTTTATTTTCCTGGCTCCAGCTCCCCACATTCCACATCTGAGCCATTCCTCACCAAAACCTCCATGTGAACACAACTGCACCTTGGTGTGGAGAGAGAAACCCAGGTATCTCAGTTGTCCTACAGCTCTTCTGGCATCTCACCCGCCAGCTCCATGGAGATTTCTTGTCCACAGATACATTTAAATTAAGATTTAGGTGCCTGTGCCCCTCTCTGAACCTCCTCCTTCAGCTGGTGCTCATGGCCAGTGTGTCCCAGCCATGAAAAAGGAAATATTGGCAAAAGACAGCTCAGGGTGATCTTGATTAAGATTTACAACTTTTTCTAAAAATGACTGGGCAGTTATCTACTGTAAAAGCACTGAAATACGTGTTCAAGGAAAATCTGGTAAGAAAAATATCAAGTTCAACCTTTAATCTCTGTATTTAGCAATTTGTGAGTTATCTACACATAACATTGCTGGAAACATGGGTTCCATTTGAATTGCCTTAGGTGTTTGCTGGATTTCTGCACTAATAATAGTCAGTATAATTTTTTCTGTCACCACCTGTAGTGTACTAATTTAATTTTGGTCCCATCCGAGCATCCATCTGCTCACAAACATCAGCTACAACAGCCTGAAGGTTCCTAAGCTCAGGTGTGTGCAGGAGTGTCTTACAGCAGATGCAAAATAACTGATGGGGAATATTTGTCTGTGCTGGGGTGAGAAGGTCCCAGCTCCACTCTGTGAATGAATAAAACCTTGAACATGGAAAGCAATGTGGTTAAGTGACACATCAAATCACATGTGATTGATCCATTCTGTTGATCCAAAAGACAAACTGTTGCATGACACCAAAAACTCTCTACAAGAATGGTGTGCAAAACCAACTGATTTGCACTGAAAGGCTTGTGCTGAGTTATAATGCAAAAGTACAACTCAGCTTCTAGTTTTGAAAGTAGAATTAAATAAAGTTTACAAGAAGAAGTGCTCTAAAGTCTCTCTACTTTTATAAGAGACTCTCCCATGGATAAGTTCTAGAGTTTGCAATTATTATTCTGTTAGACACTTCACAACAAAAACAGAAGAGCAGAGCACGGCAAGAAAGGTCCCTGATATTAACAGAAAAAATGAGGGACATGCGCTGAAATTTAATTTACTTTCTGCCGTAGACAAGATAAAAGTAAAGCTGTGAAACAAAACCGAGGAATGGAAATTCAGAGATTGAAAATTACCCTGAAAAAACCTGCTCTTTTTATTTGGTAGTAAATCCCTACCAAGCAGGAGCTTTAACTTTCTGCTAGGCACATCAGAAAATATCTAAATTCACAGCTATAAGCAGACTACCATATCAGTATGCACACAATATTTGGGTTTATGTGTTTCTTATGTAAATGTGCTTCCGACTTTATAAACAAAACTGTAATCTTTCCCCATTTTTTCAATAAAACTCTTTTACTTTGTGCTTTAAGCTTACACAATGTTTAAAGTGGAGTCAAGTGCATTTCACACTCACAGCACAGCACTTCTGCAAAAACAAAGATTGCAAACAAGTCAGCATAGAAACAATCACTCCCTGTGTTACCTTCATACCTTAAGAACAGAGGTATTTTCTCATTAAAGTGAAGGAATCAGTTTGCCCATGGCTGTTGGCAAGCAGGAAAAGGAAGAAAAAGGTACTGCCAGGAATGTTGGATGTCATCTTGGCCAGGGGCAAATCCATAATGGCTCAGTGAAGATGCAATAGGTATTCAAAAGACTCATCCTGGGCACAAAAAGTGCCACGAGTTTTTGAATATTAAGTGAATTGTCACTTTTTGGTACATGCAGAGTTTTCACAGACACCTAGAGGGCTTAGACTTCCGAATTTTGAGTTCCAAGTGTCCTTAACCTGCTGCAAAGCTGAGCACATTTCACAATCATCATTGTGAAATTCACATTTCACAATCAACATATCCCAAATGATAATATGGGTTTATGATTCTGTTTAATGGGTTTAAATTAGTGTTACCCATATTTTATCTGTCAGCTTTCACCAAAGTGAGTTCAGTGCTGTGAATTCCAGCATTAAAATCCTCTGTCCAAATCCCCCTGCAAGAAGTAGTGCTTAACATGTATCATTTCTCCCTCTTCAGTAAAGCTGAACACACACTCTCTTCCCTTGACACCACTAAAATATCTAAATGCAGGACAGATTAGGCTCTGTTGGTTTTGTATTTTCTGAATAGAAGGTGAGTTCTTTTTGGGTTTGTTTGTTTATATAAAGGGGCACTCTGTGCTCAGAGGAATGGATTGTGAAATCCCAGGAAGATTTAAGAGGATTTGTGTCTCGGCTTTAAAAGTTGACCCCATCATCTCCATTGAATTACAGAAAGTTCCCAGACTTAGCATGTGAAAACAAGTGAAATTGCAAACAAAAACAAAGTGTATAATAAGCTATTCACCTTCAAGTTTCTCTTCATGACCTACAGAACCCTTGAATTGTTTGGATCCTTTGATAGATGATATCCTATGATAAACGACTTGATCTCACCCAGCCTCATATGCCAAAATGCATTTACTGTGATTAATATTTCTGTTCTGTCAGAGGTGTGGTGAGCAGTTCAGGAGATGGCTTCTGAGGAATCAACAGGAATTCTCAGTCTGACACAGTATTTTGTGTATTTTTTCTCCTAACACAGCCTTGTTAGGAGCAATGTGTTCATCCCTGATTTTAGTGGTGATCTCACTTCCCATACCTCTCAAACTCCCAAAGCTCAGGGCAGGGACAGGGGTAATGAAGTTACAGAACAGAATATTCCACTTGGAGGTGACCTGTCCTGATTATCTGGTCCAAGGGCTGACAAACCCAGGGCTGATCAAAAGTCAGTGTTGTTAAGGGCATTTTCCAAATGCTTCTTGAGCACTGATGGGCTTTGGCCATTGATGCCAAAGTTGTTGGTGGGACCAGACTTGGTGTCTGCTGGACCATGGTCACAACCTGGCCTCTTGTCCTAATGGGATTTCTATAATTTACTCCTAATGTACACCACAGCAAATGCAATATGAATCTGAATTTCCAAAGGGTTATTGAACATTAGAGACCTTTCAAGGCTAACAGAAATCTGCATTTTCATCTCCTGGAATTTTCAGGTTTTGGTGGTGCTGTTTAATTAGCATTTGATTCCTGAATTCAGTCTGACAAGATATCATTTTGTTCAATCTCAGAATGCAAGGCTTTGCTAGGAGACATAGATATGCTTCCTATCAGTGACTTAAATAATGGGCAGTACATCTTTCCACTGTTACATTTTCCCTAACATCAAATTCCTGAGTGCATCTGAAATGAGTATTATGCATTACCTCTTGGCTGAAGATGAGGACACACAGATGTCAGTGGCTGAACCATGCTTGTAACCATGCAGTTCTCAATGACCAATAGTGTTGGGAGCAAAAATTAAAAAGCTTGTAAGTGTCTAATTCAAAAATACTAAACTTTCTGAATACAATAATTTATTGATTGATGTTTCCTGATGTTATTCACTAAAAATTTTCAGTGTCCAGCAAACACTGGTTCCTTTTGAGAACAGTACAACTACTGCAGTTCTCACTGCTGCCATATTTTCAAATTCCTGCTGGAGTGTCATTGAAAACAGAATTAAAATTTTGGGTGGGTTTTTGCCACAGATTCAGTACAAGCAGAATTATTTGAGCCAAACAGAGCTGCTAAGAGCTGGATTCCATTCCATGTCACTCAGAACTGAGTGCTGCATTAACTGAGGGAAGTACAGTGACAGGATACTGCAGACTGCAAAGAGAAATCATGGCAGAAAATAGCGCATGAGACTTAAAAAAATTATTTCTGAAAATGGCCAAGAATGCACTTTAGGAAGCAATTTTCCAGGGTTCAGAGGAAAGAATAAATATTTTTTTCCCCTGCTCATATCTGTGGTTGATGTTCTGCCATTCAGAAAAACATGCATGATTTTTTTCTTACTACATTTAGGTTATTAATTAAGTTGTTGTAAACAAATCCTCAATAAGATTTTTTTATTTCCTTCATTGTTTTCATCCACAACAGGGAAACACAGAGTAATCACATAAAGACACAATCATACAAAGACACAAACCATCTGAGCAAACAACAAATATCCTCTTTCTTTTCAGCTGGCCTTTCACATATCCTATTCCTTACCATATATGGCCTTGTTTTTTCAATCTACTCCTCACAAATAGAGTTAGTTTTTCTTTAAATATGGTGATTTTCCCTAAGAGCAGGAAATTACAATATTAATTTTTTCTGTAGGGCTGGACAATTATTGTTATTATTGTAGTAATTCTCAACAGTCCAGTGATAACTCTGAGAAATGGCATCTAATATGAGAAGAATTCTGTTTTAAATATACATTAGTCATGTGTGTCCCCCTTTAAAATTACCTGGCACAGAGCCAGGAAGATAAGAGTGACCAAAGAGTCATTCTTTAAGATGACATGTCATTGTAGCCCTTTGCTATTTTTGTAATGAATGTTTTAATTAAAGAGCAGCATTAGGCAGGCCAACAGCTGGATCAGATTTAGCTGCAATTCCTAATTTTTGCAGTTCGGTATCTTTGGTTCTGAGAGAATTGAAACATCCTCAGCCAATTATCTCTTGCTATTCAGTGTTCTGCAAATACATTATAAATAGAACTTAGATTTTTAAGGTACAGTGTTATGTAAAAGGCAAGAGGACTGTTCAGTTCAGACTATACAACTAATGGTGTCCTTTAGAACAATGTCAGATTTGTTAAAATAAACTATGAAATAGTGAAGTAGAAGATGACCTCAAAAAGACCTGCCTTCTGTGACATCTTGCAGTCCTTTTTCTGCCAAAATGCAAGCAGATATTTATTGTAGAAATGGCAGTGTTGGCTCCAGAAGGCAAATTTGTTCTTATGCTCCACCTGTAAGAGTTTTGGCTCCATGTTTGTCTCCTTTTATGTGCTTCAAATTGTGTGGACATATAGGGTAGCTAAATCATTCTTGATTTATCTCAATAAATTTACCACAATAATCATTGAGGTAAGGATGTTTTCTGATACTTGCACTGAACTTGATAAAACTTTATTCTTTTGCACCAACTTTTCATAATACCAATAATTTTGGGGGAAAAACTGGAGCAGAAAGTTCTGGTTTTGCATAGATTTTTGTGAAATGTTAAGTCAGATATGTATAAAAAATATAAAAACCTCAACAACAATGACCCACACATTCATAGAGTATATTACATAAAGCACTGTCATCTGTGAGCTTTGATATGTGACATAGAATGGTCACTTTGGGGAGAGAGCAGTGAGAATTTGGCTTTGATATCATTGCCTGTGATTTTGCCAAGATTTTTGGGTTTTCATCTGGGAAGGATGTGTGTGCAAGTCTAATACATTATGCTTAACTGCAGGGGGAATTCATCTACATATTTTGCAATGAAGCAAAATGCAAATTCTTCGGGAGACTGAGTGTCTTCTCTGGGCTTTTTGGTGGCCTCCAGCAGTCACAACCTGTCAGGACAAGGACAGGTTACCTGCACATTGATAGTGGGGAATGAAATTATTATAATGAGCTTGATTTGTAGCTTTTACTCCAACAAACCAGATCCAGAGAGATCTTGTTAATCACCACCATCACTACCCAGGTTTTAAGCCTCATGCAGAAGGTGACACTTCAGCAGCATTTTTGGCTTTGCCCAGGAGAGTAGAGGATGTAGCTCAGTAAACTGGAATCAATTCAATACCTAAAACTACATGAATGCACAATTTAAAAACAGGAAAAAAAGTTTACAGAAACACTTTACCTCAATGACCATGTGATAATGATCTGACCCTCCCACCTGCCTTCTGCACCTGGAAAAAGCCAGTGTTTCCTGTAGCACCATGGCTCCCTTGGCTCAGATGTCTCTTGCCTTGTTTAGACCTCAAGTGACCAAAGTAAGTAATTTCCAGTTTTTTAATTAAAAATCAATACATCTTTCAGGGCATTTCCATGAATGGCAAACATGCACTGCTCTAGCACCAGTGTGGGGGCAAAGGATTGGGAGCACAGATTTTATTCATCAGAAACTGTTATTTTGAAAATTATTTTTAATTTAGGGAGTGGGAAGGGAGAAGAAGCTGAGTCTGTGGAAAATTTAAACATATCTAATGGCTTGTTTTAGCATTTCATTCTTACTGGGAAAGGGCACATCACTCAGAAATGTGCAGATCCTGATTAAAAATGCTCAGACAGAAAACAGTAGCCTGATGACCTGAAGAAAATTGTGGAATGTATGAGATAAATTATAGAGTCCACAGTTTTTAATGCAGAAGGTTTTAGGCAAGAAAACTTTCACTCCAGAATTATCTTGAGCTCCTTGTTGGCAGAACTAACTGATATGTTGATGGTAGCTCCTAATGCTTTGGGAGGAACTTCACAGAATAAGCTGAACTGGGTTTGACTCCTTATTTTCTACCAGACTAAACAGAGACTGAATTCTCCAGGATTTTCACTCTGATAACCTTCTCCAGGACTAAAACAGCGCTTGATATTTTAAGGATAAATGCAGGGGTAGGAGGTCTGGGAGAAAATTGTTTATTTGAGAGTTTTGCTTTTGCATATGTTTTTCAGTCTCTCCTTCCAAAGCACTGTGGCAATCACCACTTGCAGATATCTGAAAGAAAAAGGCTTTGGTAATTTTAGTAAACCACATTAACATTGCTAAAAAAACAGTTATTTCTACTGGAAAAAAAGTGTGGCTCCGCTTCCCCCCTGCTTCATGGGCTTCCTTGATAGACATTAAAATTCTAAATGTTTTTAAAAAGTGGAAGTGATAGAACAGCAGGAAATGAAATCTCAGTGCTTCAAGCCAAAACTTGACTGATTATCTGATTTAGATCAACAAGACATAAAAATGTTTTCTACTGAAAGTTATGAGAAGAGGTTTGAATCCTTAGAAGACACATTGTGTTTACCAGCTAAGTGCAGCGATGTAATGGAATGTACTACAGCCACTCAGCTCCAATCTGCATGCTTTAAGAAAGCAAAAACAAGTTGGGATTTAAGTCCTACATTCAGTAGACCACCTTGAAGTCCCTGGAGCCTGTCAGTTTAACCCTTCAGAAATTTAAGCTTCCTCTGGCATTTCTAAATAGGAAGCAACAAGGCTTGTTAGTAATGTAGGTTAAAAGGATGTTCAAAGGGATGCAAGAGAGAAAGAAATGCTTTTTCTCTTTAAATGTGTCAAAAAAGATCTGAAAAATCATCTTCCCTGCCCTATCACCTCGTGTTTATCTACCATGTTACCTCAGAGAGGTTAGGGAAAAAATTCTTCACCAAAATGTTCATCAGGCTCTGGGAGAGGCTGCCTGGGAAGTTGGGAATCACCATCCCTGGAGGGATGTAAAAGCCATGTGCATGTGGCACTAGGGGACATGGTTCAATGTTGGACTTGATGACCTTAGAGGGCTTTTCCAACCTGAAAGATTCTGTTCTGTTATTCTGTAACAAAACCTTCGATTTTGTGCTCCTACCATGTAGTGTGAATTTTGAATGACTACACGAGCAAGGTTTAGAAATGTGCCCAGTGTTCCTCCTACATTGCAATTTATGGAATTGGTAGGCAAATTCTTCTTACCCAGCTTTTAAATTATGCATTTGTTACTAATTTCTGATAGATGTTTATCTCAGGAGTAGCTGCATTTTATATTATCATTAAAATCTCATTGAAAAATATCTCAGGAGACTTTGGGACAGAACAGGAGATACAAATGGAATATCCTATTAATATTCCATTAAGTTAATAATATCTGTCTAAGTGAATCACAGTTGTATTTCCTGCCAGCTTTTAAATACAGATTATTTTATTTTGGTCTTTAAATTCCCATTGTGTAGAGCTGTGCTAGGTTCCTACGAGCTATTTTTTTCCCTGTTTATCTTGTGCTCTTTTAAATGTGGTACAGATAAATTATTGAGCTGGAGGCAGAGGTATAAGAAACAGAAGAGACTAAGGCAAAATAATGAATTTGACATTGTGTCCAAAGCATAAGAACACATCTCAGTGAGCACCAGACTCTATCTGATTACACATTCACGCACTGCTGGGTGGTTGTTTATTTGCTTTGACAGTGGGTCCAGAGGAGTGTTCAATGAGCCTTAATTGCCTTAATTTACACGGAACGGAGGGCTTTTCTGGGATTACATTTCTCATCAGGTTCCAGCCAGATCTCTTCGCAGTGGTCACTTCACATTTGTACAGAATATGAGCTACTTCGTCAGAGACTCCACAGGGTTTGAAAAGGCAAATAATTTTAAAGGGTAATATGAGGGGATCAAATTGTTCACTTCTGTAAATAGAACAGAAATAAACATAGTTGTGGTGGAAACTTGGGGAAGGTTGAGCCATTAATGTTACCTTGTTTTCTTGGTTTTTTAAATCATTGTCATTCTTGTTGTTAATATTAAATACAGAAACTTTGACTTCAGGTTTTCAGTGGGAACGATTCCCTTTTTACAAGATGTACAAGAAAAAAATCAAATCAGCCAGAGATTTCTTGTAGACCTGTGGGCTATATATCTTTGGTTTAGATACCCATAAAATTCTGAAGTTATTTTTTAATGTTAAAATTGGAAGAGCAGTAGCCCTGGTAGATTCATCTTGCATCAGCAAAATTAGTCTTGCTGTGGTCTCATTGTTCTCCAGGAATTTTCCTGATATCAATCTGATTATACCAAAGCAAGATCCAACTTAAATCTGGAGAGATTAGCAAATCAAATGCTAGAAAAGGAATAACAGAAATTAGGATGGAAGTTCACTGCATGAGGTGACAGGGACAATAGAGATGTATCTATTGTATAAAGAAATAAAGTAAAAGAAATGTAAAGTGAAAATCCCTGCTGGAAGGGAAAAAGTAGGTGCCAATTGGTCCAGAAAGAGAGATTCAAGAACGTGGTAAGCAGATAGACAAACTGGGAGTGGTGGCAGAACAGAAGTGTTGAAGGAAATAAATAGTGGTTGCTCTTCTTCCTCAAGCAGCTCATCAGTTTGGGTGTTTCTATAGCCCAGCAATGTCTGCATTATCCACAGAAGCCACCAGGTTTCTTCATTTTACTCCAGTCAGTGACCTCCAGCTGGAAACCCTGATGTTAAAAATGCAGAGTATTGTGTATTTCTGAGTCAGTGGAGGCAGCAAAAGCCAACTGAGCTTCCAAAGGCAACCAAGCCCCAGCCTGCAGATGGTGTGAGCTGTGCAGGCAGCAGGATCTCAGCTCCCGAGCAGCACTTCCCAGAGAAAGCACTTTGCTCTGGTGTCTCTGCTAAGTTTCCAGGGAAACTAATGGCTAAACTGAGTATGTACAGGCTGTTCTCTGAGGTGGAGACATTATTTTCATAGATTCACAGCTCCAGCTAAAATTTCCCAGAGGACGAGCGAGCCAAAACAGAAGAGCTCAGATGCTTACGTTGGGATTTCAGTGGCTCGTGTTGGTGTAATTACCAGCTTTGCCAGCTCACCTGTCTCACAGTAAAATAATCTAAAGAATTTGATGTTACATTCTATTATCTGAGATCTTTAATGTAAGAGATCTCTACATATATATATATTTATAATTTTTCTATAAAGAGAGAGAAAAAAGACATTGGAGAGGACAGAGGAAGTGTTGAAGCACGGCATTACTGCCACCTGTTCAATTTAATTGACAATTGACAATTGACAATTATAAGTACATTATACTTACAAATAATGTAAGTTCCAAAAGCCAATGTCTCTGCAGAAAATGAACAGACATCACTCTTTCCTTGAAATTTTAAGTATTATTTGCCTAATCAACATTTAAAAGAGATCAGGAAGATCTCCTGCAGAATAATTTGCTGGTGTTGAAAAATATATGGGAAATTTCCCAGTCAATAGGTTCTTTCCAGTCAGAGTATTTGTCCTAAAGTCTCATCTTTATCACACCAGTAAAGCTGAAAAGTTTATTTTAAAGCAATTCTGCCACTATACATTGGATGAAATAATTTGGAGGGCACTAGAACCTGGTTCATCCTTTAATCATCCTTTCCAAGCGAGACACAACAACCATTAGGCTACACTGGCATAATAACACTGCTTGTGAACTTAAAGAAACTTCATTTATTCTGCACAAAGTTAAAGTAGTTCATTAAGGGAAATCCAAAGATATTTACCTTCTGACACACAGGAACAGATCATTTGCTATGATTAGAAGAACCCTGAGTTAGTAGGAGTTACAGCATTTAAGTCCCTGGGCAGTCAAAAATCATTAAATCCACATCCTGCATTTTGTTCCCATCACTCCTGGCACTAATGACAGGCATAACCAAGCCCAGATTGAGATTTGGAGGAGGAACAGGCATCTGGCAGAGGCAAAAATCAGTTTTGTTGAGAACAAGGTAGTTTTGGAAACACTCCTAAGGAAATCTGAGACTCCTGGGGAACCTTTGCATCTCAAGACACATTGCCTGCAGATCTTCAGTTTGGGAGACACAGGGGAGGAAAGTCCTGGGGAAATGTGGATGTTTTGGTTTGGAGTGTATGTCTTGAATGCAAGAGTCAGACTTGACACTTTAATTTCCTTTATGGATTCAACCCTAAATAACTTCCTTTTATGATTAAGCTGTGCTGCCCACAGGAATCTTGTTACAAAGCAGCAAATTTGACATCACATGCAGGTGGTAATCTACAGATGGGACTGTGTCTCCTTGTCAAAGATGCTGAACACATTAATTAAAAAAAAAAAAAAAGAGAGAGACACAGAGAGAGAGAGAGAGAGAGAGAGAGAGAGAGAATGTTCACTCATAATGAAAAAGCTAATTTAGCTTCCTGCCAGAAAGACCATAACATATGACATGAAATTAATGCCAGCAAAGAAGTAACTTAGAGTTGGTTTCTGACTGATTTAGAATTAACACTGTCCTTCAGAATTTAAAAAACAAAAAAGAGAACACAACAAAACCCAGCACAGAAATGACTGTGTGAACCAAGATTTCCCCTGTCTGTAGTTCTGTAGTTCTCCCACCCTCCAGCCCTGCATTTGGGATTTTTGGATATTTTGGAGAAATCTGAGTATTTTTTGAGACTGACATTTTTTCTTACACCTTTTTTTTTTCTTTTTTTTTTTGTGGCTACGATTTATTCTAATGACATTACAGTATCACTGACCTTGAGTCTGTAGACCAAAATGTGGATCAGATCAGCAACTCTGTGTTCAGAATATCAATTTGATTAAGGCTAAAACAGAGTCACAAAAGCCAAACTAGAATGAGAACTTAACTTGCCAAGGGACGCACCATTCTTGGCAATATGCTTAATAAATACTACATTAATCTGCCCAGAATGTGAAATTATCATCAACAACAATAGTCACTGCTGCAAAGATTTGCTCTGTAACTGTGAATTTCAACCAAAGTGACTGAAGTATAGCTCAAAAGCATGATAGAAAGAGAGAGAAGAGATAGATACAATTTAATCACACTGTGAAGTCAATATCTGTCTGCAGGAACATTTGCTGTTTACTGCAATTTCCACAGGCCTCTTACAGACATTTCTTTTTAAATAGAGGCTTGCATAGGTTTTCCTCTGCATAAAGACTGTGAAGTAAATGCTGCAAAGCAGCATAGAAGCTCATAGGATAGCTAAATATAAGGATATACATATGCAGAACAAGTATGAGAATTTATGTTGCCATTCTAAAAATTATGCAGGGCAGCTAAGGTTGGTGAATAGACACAGGAAAACTTTACCACAAGAGAAAGCAATAAAACAAGAAAATAAGGTTTTGGACATTGCTTTTTAAATTTATGGTCCATGAAATTCATTCAAGAGTTCAAGCCATATCTGCAGCTGATTTAAACTGGTAAAGTTCTAGGGAAGGGAAGAATTCTGTGCTGAATTCCTGTGGCTCAGGATCCTCCTCACACAGAGAGCCAAGTTTCCTTCTCCACGTTGCTGCCCTAGGTCACACACAGGGAGAGAAGCTGACTTTCTTTTAAAAATCAGATTATACAAGGAAGCTGATCTGAGCTGACATGATTTGATTTGGGTTAGAAGATTAATCCAGACTTCAGCTGCCAGGGGCTTTTAGATAAATAGCACTTAGCCCACTTACACTGAATGGATTTTTTTTTTTTTTTTTGTGTCAAGGGAAGGAGTATTAATTAGACCAGCATGGAAGTGTAAGAAAACTGCAAAGAATTAGGATTCCTGTGACAAAGGCTATGAAATACTGCTGCCTTCAGAGATTACTGTGTCCATGTTCAGAATGGGGTTTGGGTTCTGTGATCTGCTTAGCCACTGTACTTGTGGCTCATCTGATGAGGAAAAACATGTGGTGTCTCAAAGCACTGAGGAGAAAACAAAATAGCCTGGCCTGCTTCAAAAGGACTGTGAGGACAACAGGTTTGAAATTATTTCAAATACCAGTCCTGGCCTGAGGCTGAGCAAAACCTTAATGCAAGGCAGGACAGGCATTGTGACAAGTTAACATTCCAGTGCACTGCATGGGTGACATCAGCTTGGTGTTTTCAGCTGTCAGATGTGCTCCTTCCAGGTGTGTTTCCTTCTGCTCTGCCCTCCGTGGAGGATTTTTTGGTTTGGAAATGTCATTACTTGAGTTTCTTGTAAGAGCTGGTTGTTCCATAATTGGCAGAATGTTTGGGTGAGTTGCCTCTGAATTAAACTGTGGCATAACCAGAATTCTGGCTTGCTAAAGTTCAGTTAACAGCCCATCCATAAAATGCTGAATGACTAATTAATGCTCTCTGGGATTTCCAAAGGAGGTTATATTAACACACTGTTCCAATGGCTGGCAATCTGTGCAAAACTGAGAGCACTGACACTTCATTTCATGGTTCCCAAATGTCAAGAGGTTAGCCTAAGGTACAAGAGCCCCTTGAGGGAAATCACTGGAGAAATCATTGCAGACAGTGCCCCAAGGATATACACCATCCTGAGTGTGACAGGTGAGCAGATGTGGGGGTGTGAAGAATGTCCAAAAGAACTGTCAAACATTTCATACATACTTCTAAATCCTGATATCTGGACTTAAATCCTACCTGATAACTGGACTTGGACACAGAAACTGGATCACCCACCCTGAAATGATGCCATTTATCCAAGCTGAGGTAATGCTATGTATAAGGAAGCTTGGCATCTGCAAAAAAGTAAAATATTTCTTTTGGAATGAAGAATCCTGGAATCCATATCAGACAGGCAGTGAAGAATCCTTTCCAACACAAATTATTCTGTGAGTTGAAGAGTTAAGTCTCATGTTTTACTGTCCAGACCTCATGTTAAATTTACACAAACCAGAGTTGTCCAGCTCTTGGTTCATTTTGGGAATTTGAATCCCACTTATTTGTGTTGTCTCCATTTATTCCTATAATCATCATGAACAAAAAATTTACTTTGTAAATTCCAGTTTTGTAGCTGTACATGCTCCTTTCCCTCTTATACTTGTTTAATATTTAATTACTCATACCATGTCCTATAGGAAAGAAGGGAAGACTTCAATCCCATTTGAGTTGTCAAATGGGATAATTCCAGCAACCACCTCCTAAAATACAGGCTTATTTTGTCTCAGTTTTTATTGGTAGCATGAAAGTAGTGATCATTCCATCAATTTATTGTTCTACTCCTTAGCCACTGAAAAAAACAGAAATATATAAATTGGACACTTGTTTTTATTAATATGAAAGAAACTGCAATATCAGTAGAATTTCATGAGATGTGAAAGCCCAAAATTCCCACTTTGTAAAAAATAACTCACATGACTTAGTGACAATGCTGAGAATGCAAGCAAAGTTTCTTCACTGAATCACAGAATCATTCAGGTGGGAAAAAACCTGTAAAATCATCGAGTCCAACCTTTAACTCAGCACTGCCAAGGCCACCACTAACCCACGTCCCCAAGTGCCACTTTTCTGTGTCTTTTAAATCCCTCCAGGGGTGGTGACTCCCTGGGCAGCCTGTTCCAATGCTTGAGCACCCTTTCAGTGCAGAAAGACTTCCTAATACCCAATCTGAACTCCTCAGTGATGTCTGATACCTCTTGGACTCATTTCAGAGATGGCTCAAGTAAGTCCTGGGAATGTCTGCAGCTATGTGGGGGCAAAAGTAGGACATGAAAAGTATAGGAAATGATGGAAGTAATAAGTGACAAGATACTTGGGAATAAAATTTGGAACATTAGGAAAACAGGAGTTTTCAAATAAAAGTGTTCTGAACACTCAACTCCTCATCCAATTAGTAAATCCCTTCCCACAGAAAGCAAATTACTGTGTAATAAACTCACAAAGCTGAAATGTACTTTGCCTGTATTGTGATGGCATATTGTGGATTCTTCAAAGCTGCCATGTCATCTTTTTCATACCTTTCAAGATAGACATTAATTTTGTAGATACATCTCTATCTATCTAAATACACACACAACATTTTGAGAGATATATATAGCCATATATACGTATACATGTGTGTGATTGTGTGCATATATAAATATATTAAAATTTAGACAATACATTTTTATTATATATTGATTACAAGACCTTGGATAAGAAATATATAATAGCATTTCCTGTCCATAATCTTATTTTCAGTAGGTAATCCCATTCGCACTCATTCTCCTTACAGAATAAAATTTCAGCCATGACATCCCATGGTTTTCTGCTCAACTGGATTGGTGTTAGGTAATTTTTAATTGGAATTTCCGTGTGAAAGAAATATTTTTTTTTTTAAATCCCTTTTTTTCTGGAGAAGAGCAAGTTTATTACAGAAAACATGCACTCTGCATTTCTTCCCCATAAGAACACAGATGTGGAACTAATAGTTAAATTTTAAAGCACAAATACCTTTAGGGCCATCAAAATTAAGTTTTTGGAAATTGCTTTTGGAATGGCTGCTGAGTTATGACAAACTCTTTCTGAAAGCTCTGGCAGACAGCCTCACGCATTTTCCTTTTAAAATGGTTTATGATTAGAGCTCTGTGTGTAAATCAAGGAAAAAAGGTGACAATTTTCATTGGCTAGAGACAATGAAAATAAGCTTCTCTGTGGTCTACCAAGATAAATACATTGGTAAGAAAAGTATTAGACTGCACATTTTCACTATTAACAGTGATTTGACATTTTCAAGGAATAGAAGATAAATGGAAACAGAAATATGTGGTGTTCTTCACCATAAGAATAAGGCAGGCAATAATAAAAGTTTTACAGATCTCCTGTCTGATGTGTTTATAACAGTATTCAGCTACTACCTGGTGTGCTTTTCATCAGTAAACTTCAAAGCACTTTTCAAAGCAGGTAATCTTTAGGGAGATTTGGGAAAATTCCAGCTAAAACATGTTTTGATCAAGTTTCACATAAGGAGGAAAAAGGGAACTATTTGATTTCCACCAGCTTTGCCAGGCATCAGGTAAGTTTTTCACAGAGAGTACAAACTACACCTCAGTTTTTTGTGGTGCAACACTCTGTGCTGGCACAGGCACCACAACAGCCTGAAACTTTGTCTGAGAAGGAATTTGCCATTTGTTTACTCCTTCTTTAAAACTGCTGTTGAGCTAACAAGATTGTATGGAAATAACTCGGTTTTTAAGCCATCAATATGTGGTTTTAGGGGCTTCACAGGTGTAAGTGCTCTCTGACTGCAGAACTCAGTGATTAATGTAAGGAAAGGTAGGAGGAGCTGTCACAAAACTGCTTAGAGGGGATAAAGAATGACCAACACCAGGTTTCAGAGGAAAGAGTTGGATAAAGTTCCTTCTTGAGGAGGCAAAATCATCTCAGTGCTTATTTGCCCAGAGAAGCTGTGGCTGCCCCATGATCCCTGGAAGTGTCCAAGACCAGCTTGGATAGGGCTTGGGGCAACCTGGGATAGTGGAAGGTGTCCCTGAACATGGCAGGGGGTGGAACAGGATAAGCTTTAAGGTCCTTTCCAACCCAAACCATTCCATGATTCCATGATGTTCATGTAGCTCCCAAAGCATGGACAGTTCTTGTGGCAGGTTTATCTTGCAAGTTGTGAAATAGTGTTTCTTTGTTTAAAGTCTGAATATTTTATTGTTCATGTCAGAGAACAGAAAGGTGAAAAGAAACCAAACTAAAGCCATTCCCTAAGGTCCTTGCTGAAGCTTTTTCACTGACCTGTCTGATAGCTGGAGAGGATTATTTCCAAGCTAAAAGGAACAAAAAAACACCTCTTTAAGGGAAAGGTTTTCAGTGCACAAAAGAGACTTTTCTCTGTGTGTGACATGGATGCAGAATGCAGTGTTTGATGACCCCAGAGATGCCCTCTCCTCCTAAGATATATGACAGTGTCTCTTAAGCTTGTCCTAATGGAGTAAAGGACTTTATTTCTGCTGAGCTCTGGCACTGCAGGGAGGAGATGCATCAGCAATGGTGGCATCAGTGCTGACTGTGTGCTGCAAATGGGAACTGAGCTGAAATCTCCATATTCATTTCACAAAGGTCAACGAGCAGACAATTGCAATACATCTTTTAAGCCTGAGGGATCTGATTTTATGTTGTATCATTTCAAGTTTATGTCAATTTACTTCTCTGAAATCAGGTCGACGCTGAAATCAGTGGAGTTAGAAATGGCATAAAGCTGGAAGAAAGCGGTGGTGAGTCATGCCTTTTTATTTTCAAATAGAGGAGCCAAGTGTTTATGGTGGTTTCACTGTGAAGCCAGAAAAAAAGGAGAGATTTGGAGTGGATTTTGATGTCTTTTCTGAACCTGTAGCTCAGCTGGCACGAATCTGTGCAAACCAAACCCAAAATGCAACACATGCACACATCCCAGTGAACAAAACCTGCTGACTTTTGCATGGCTTTAGCTGCAAAGTCGTTTTCATTTGACATATTTTCCCTTGTAAGATGTTCACAAAAAAACCTGCAAGTAGTCAGAGAGTGTTTGCAGGGAAGAATGGCTCTGCAGAAAGAATGCAATCAGAACAGATTTGCTGCTCTATTCAGGAGGTGAAAACAGAACAAATCCAAACAAAACACCCTGAAAACAAAAGTAGCATTCTCTTCACCTATTTTTGATTTCACAAACTGATCAGTCAACTGCCTAACTTCAAGCCTGAACTCCATCAGTTGATTGTTGTCTTTCTGAATTGGTGATAAAATCTCCAGCTTGCATGCACTGAATCCATACATGTAGTGATGTGCAGCCCACAGGTGCTGCTCCCTCCTCAGTCACACAGGCAGTGATTTAGGGATGAACAGCAGTGAGCTCTGAGTCAATATCCCCCCAGTGAGCATTGCAGTGCTGCCACATTCCCTGGATAGTGATGGAATTACAAGCCCTTTTTGACTCCTCTGAAATACAGTTAGGTCTTGGCCTCAGAGCCTGCAGTAAAAGAGTGCAAGTGTTGGGATGATATACCATGATGTACCATGCACTCAGCCAATTTGTGAGCATTCAGTGGGTTCTAAAGATTGTGCACTGCTTCACACCATGGCACTAAATCTGGATCAATAAAGGCAGAAGCCCTCAGTGTTTTGGGGGAAAAAAAAAGCCCTTTTTCTTCCTTTCCCTTTTCCTTTTTTTCCTCTATTCCTGGATGGGAACTCTCTTGCATTCTTTCTCCTCTCACACCCAGTGTGAATTTCAATAAGAGACATCTTACATGAAATTAATCTTTCCCTTCTAGCTTATCTATAATTAGTGACTTAGGCTTGATCTTGTCTTTGCCAAGACTGAGAAATATTTTATAGGTGTATTTTTACCCTGGAACTCTTCTACATCAATACTACTGTCACTGTTGTATAAAGGCAGAAACCCAGGAGTAAATCTTTCCTGAAGCCAGAGGAGACTTGGGCAGAGATGTTTAGAGAACTGGGAGCTGCCAAATCACAGCCCCACTCCTTTCCCTTGGAAAACATGCAATGTAATTAGTGGAGTCCAGCAATACTGGGAAGAGGGGGACAACTGGAAGGATTTGAAAGCTGCAGGTATGGCTGGACACTATCTGGAATGAAGAACTTGCTCATGTGAACAAGGATTGAGGAAGCATTGGAACAGGCTGGCGCTGGAAGGGTTGAAGAAAAGGGCAGATGTGGTGCTTGAGGACAGAGTTTAGGGGTGGAGCTGGCAGAGGCAGGTGGATGGTTGGACTCAAAGATCTTAGAAGTATTTGCCTTAAATATCCTATGATTTTATGGGAATTTTTTACTCATTCAGGGAGCCCCATGGGAGACAATAACATTGGAGTGTTTTGGGGAGCATAAACATATTGAGCTGGCAAATGTAGAACTACATGTCTCATACCTACTTTTTAAAGTACTTCCTTTTATGCTGATAGCTTAAATTAACAACTAAAACCCATTAAAAACCCCACCAAAACTGTGCCAGGTTCTAATTCTCTAATACAAACACACCCAGACTGCTGATTACATTGTATGCTATAGATAATTAATTTAAATATATTTCAAAGTTAAAGAGATCCATGTTCCCTATGCAGCTAATCAAGAGAAAGAGGCTACAAAGGGAATACTGCAATGCAGAGCACCTAAGATTTGCTAATGTGGATTGGTAGAGTGACAAAGATTCAAAAAAATGCCTTGCAAAGAGGAATCTGCTGTCACACAGGCAAAAAAATGAGGAAACAGCACTAAAGGAGAATGGTTGGTAAATGAATACCTGATCCAGGGGTTGTATCTTTCAAACTTTGAACAGGAACCAAAACAAAAAAATAAAAATAGTAGCATGGCTCTACACTGAGAAAAAGAGAACTGGCAAAAAAACAGGAGTGAGAAGGTGCCAGAAGCCTCATAGTTGCATGGATTGTGTGTTCTTTTTGTAGGAACAATCAAGAACAGAACCTTTCTCTTTCCAACATTTTCCTCCTCAGGAGGAAATGAGGCAGAGAGAGGTTTTTCATGGAGATGGACTGCTAAAGAAGATGCTGTGAAGGAAAGCAAAGCACTGGAGAATAAATTACATTGCTCTTGCTGGTGTTTTTTGGGATTTTTGGGGGTGGATTTTTTTGTTTTTTGGTGTTTTGGTTTGGTTTGGTTTTGGTTTTGTTTTTTTTTTTCTTTAAATTCTCAGATGGTTTCCTATTTTATTTCAGATCATCCAGAAAAATGGAAGTATACAGTTGCAAGGGCCAGAAAACATGCAGGTTTTTTGTATTCTTCAAGGTAGTTTCAGATATTCTCATCACCTATAACAGGAATTTGTATGACCTGTTCATGATGATATCCTGTATTGGAACTCCACAGCCTGCCTAGTCAATATATCCCAGCCCTGACAGTCTTCTTGCTCCTAATATTTAACCCAAATTTTCCTTCCTATAAATTAAACAAACTGCTCTTGTCCTACCTTTCAAAGAGAGGAAAAAGTGATAATTGCTTCTGTCTTTACTGAGTTATCCTGGGGATGAGTTCTGTAAAGCCTTTAGTCTGTAAGCAACATTGGACTACGTAAGTCCTGTAAATATTTAAAAGGTAATATCAGACAGATGAGACACCAGGGCAATTCTCTTTTTTTCCTTTTTTCCCCTTGCATATTTAAGGAATATTTCTATTGACATCTTTCCACATGCAGATGTTAAAACTGATGTCATAGGATGTGCCTCAACATGAAAAAACACTGTATGTGATTCTCACCTGTCTGCTCCCTTGGTTTTTCTGATGTTATGACAACTTTAAATTTATTTCTCCCTCTGAGTTTAATATTTTCCATCTTGTCTTATGCCAAATTTCTCCTGCCCTGTTGCTGCTGTTTCCCACAGGGCTGTGAGATCTCAGAGGATCTGCAACACTTTCTATGTGAATACAGATTAAAATGCCAATTTGTGCATTCATCCCTAATGCTTGGATTTCCCCCTTTTTTTTTAATTCAAATTTTGTTTGCTCACAGCTCCTGTAAAAGTGAGTAGAGCTGCAAATGTTGACAGAATTATATTTTCAGTCTTGTTCCAATTATTTTAAGTTTGTTTTTGTTTTGTCTTGTTTTGTTTTTATTTTGCTTTATTTACCTTTCTAACTCCTCAGCTACAGCTCTGCACAGAATTTGATATGGCACAATAAACTCCTCCATGTATCTCAAATCACATGAGCTTTGTAATGCAAGATGTTACTAGCAGGGTTGAGTTAGAAATAGAATTGTCTGCCTTACTCTGAAACTTGCTGGTGAACACTAAAACCTGTCCTAGGTCTTCCCCCCATTACCAAGTAAATGAAATCGAATGAGAAAACTTCAGAAATAGTCCAGAGAGAAAAAACTGTTATTGAGGCTGGTGGTCACAACCTCACAAAAACACAACGTGACTCATTCCTGCCAAAAGTGAAGGTTCAGCAAGGGGAAATTGTCACAAATGCAGGGTCATGATGGAGAAGCAAGTTTTATCATTTGATTTGCAGGGCTGAGGTGCCATGGTCATGACACCTCAGGCTGCTACAAGGATCAGTCATTCCTCCACAGCACAGATTCCCCAGGGCCAGAGTTGTGTGTCGTGGGAAATAAAACACTTTTCACTCCATTTTCAGGAATGATTTAACCAAGAAGCTTCTTTAAACAACACAACACCAATTTAAGTGACAAACCATGGAATTCCCTTTCAAGATTTTGAAAGGTTGCTGGATTTTTCCCTCTTTCTTTTCCAACAGGAAAAACCTTATGCAAATTTTTACGCAATACTGCAAGTGTTTTCAGGGCAGCTGGACCAGCTTTCCTGTACTAAAGCACCTCATATACAGCCAGGAAATCTTTATGACTGTATTATAAACTAATTGTTCTCCATGGCTGTGAGCAGGATGAGAACATACATTAGGTGTATATACTGTAGTGCTGTATTGAAAGTTCTCTCTCCTTTACCTGCAGTCACAGTAAATCATCTCTTTCCAAACTACATCCAGACAGCAAGACTGTGTTTGCTACATCCCTGCTTAGCCAGGTGCTCCTTTTTCAAGGGAGGAGTTGGAATAGGGGACAGCACTTGTCAGCAGAGATTGCAAAACTGAGTCAGAAATATTAATTGATACATCCTTGGTTAAAATAGATGGCACTGCAGTAAAGCATCTGTGCTGACAGATATCTCCTGCTCTCTGTAGCAACTGAATTAGCAGATCCACCCCAGTGTAGCAGGAAGATCTACCTAAAGGCAGAGCTAGAATCAGGGTTAAAAGATAGCATAGTCTTCTGGTTTCAGTTCCAGTCATGTTATTAACTGCAAAATCAAGCTGTGTTTTCATCTAGCTATTGGTCCGAGCTCCTCTGTGCTCACATCACCAGGAACATATGAAACACACCATTTTCCTGATGAGAAGATCAGAGAGAAGAGTAATGACCATTCCAGGAAAGCAATGCCCCTCCTGTGCTGAAAGCTGCACCAGGCAGAGACCACAGCCCTGACCCCTGGCTGCAGCAGCACCAGGAATATTGGCTGTGCAGATGAATATTGATCACACAGACAGCAATCAGGGTGTTTAGATTCTGTCACGACTGAGTCACCACACAGTGAGGTAATGTGAACACCAGGGAAGACAGAGAGAGCTTCACTGAGCAGGTGATGTTAGTGCCTGATAAAACACTTGGGATGATGTGGAGATCAATACATAACCCTCAAAGGCTTTGATACACAGCTGGGGATTTCTGTGAACACTAAAGGTCGGCGTCGTTCAGTCCAGTGTCGTTCAGTCCAGTGTCAGGCAGAGGTTGTGTAAATCCCACCCAGGAGAAAGCCAGGAGCAGAAAACAGAGCAGCTGTGGGTCAGTGCTGCCCGTTTGTCTCCTCCCAGGATAGAAGGATGGATGGCAGCAAAGGCAGCAGCAATTCCGTGCAGCACTGAGCAGCCCAACTCCACTGAGTTCCTTCTCTTCCCTTCCTCTCCTCTCCTCTCTTCTCTTCTCTTCTCCTCTCCTCTCCTCTCCTCTCCTCTCCTCTCCTCTCCTCTCCTCTCCTCTCCTCTCCTCTCCTCTGTCCCCTCTCCCCTCTCCCCTCTCCCCTCTCCTCTCTCCTCTCTCCTCTCTCCTCTCTCTTCTCTCTCTTTCCCTGGCATCCAGAGATGGAGCAAAGGAGTGAAAGGCAATACTTCTGATTTTCAGAGCTCTGCCAGACACCATAATTAGATGTGGTTGGCACACAAGATATTATGTGCACTATTAAAACACTTAAGGTGAGTTTAGCTTTGTTCCAGAGGGGGAACATGGACAGACTTTAACAGAGCACAGAATGGACAGCCTTTCCCAGAAGTTTTTCTTCCTTCAACCAGGGGCAGCATCTGTTTTTGCTCTCCTCCTGCATTTCTGTGAAAAGCAGAAAACATTCCAGTTAATTTGGTTCATTGGTTACTCGTAAGGATTCCATGGAGTGAGGAGACATTTCTTTGAAAATTACACACTGGGGGAGTGGAGTGAGAATTTTGCTGGGGGATAAATAGCACATTGCATGGCTTGTGGAAGGAAAGGTAAACTATTAAGGAGAATATGAAGGCCTGAGTAAGTTGGAGTAGCTTAAATTGCAGGCCAGTATTTCTTCACATACAATCCAACTGTTGTGAAGCAGGCAAAAATGCAAAATGTTGCACTCTTGCTTTCATATAAGGGCTAATCACAAAAAATTAGGCAAAATATGAAAATATGCAAAAGAGTGCTTCATAATGACTGCAAAACACAGTCTACTTGTTCTTGCAGCTTTTAAGAGATGTGGATCCAAAGAGCCTCCCTAAATACCTTGGATTGTATAGGTAAGCAATCTAATTTTTTAAATTAAGTTTATAATTATATTGGACAAGATTTATAATTTATAATGAACAAGAACAGGTATTCCTGACAGTTCTCTAAGCTCTTTCTCTCTCTAGCTGGAGCTGGGATTTAAGAAAAGATTTTATTTTTTTGTTCAGGAATGTCCTCTTTTGACTTTGAATGGTGCCAAGGAAGCATAAGAAAGTTAAAAGCAGAAGAATTAGCCAGACTTTTCAAAATTTAAGACTAAGGAAAAGGACAGAAATAAAGACTGCAAAGTGATTAAAGAATCTTATCTACCTCATTAATGCTGTATTTCTTTCAGTAGACAAACTCAGAAATTATTTAAATAGGTTTGATCTAAATTGAAACATAGACTCAAAATTTCTATAAACCAAGACAAGAACAAACCCAAGGCAAAACAAAACCAAAAGTTTCTTTAAAAACCTAAAATAAACTCAGGCATTTGTTATTTTCAGGGAAAGAAACAGGCACAAACTGCCTGGTGAATGGTGGCTCTAGCTGGCTTAGGTAGAGTTCTCTGGAGTGAAAGACTTCCCTGTATAATGGGAATATCCCAGAAATCTGACAGTCCTGCCTTTGAATCATTTCCCTGCCTCATTCTTCAGAAACCCATGACAACTTGAAATGCTGGGATACCTGGAATGACCTTTGAAAATTCATTCCTTACAAGCTAAACAGATGGGCACAGAACACTTTGCTACTTTGGAAAACATTAGTTTAAATCATTGCTTCAATAAAACATTGCCTTCATTGCAAATCCTTGTTTCCCTGTGAATACACACAGCACAACATTTCAGATCAGCTCTGGATGTAACAGAAACTGCTCCGTGTCCTCCCATGTTCTCAAATTCCAAAATAAGGGGTGAAAAGGAGAAAAATTACGTAAAACATGATGAAAGCTATTTAATGGTTTGCTAGGTTTTGGAGAGATATCTGTAGTCAGAAGAGAAAATACCAGCTGAGTTGGTTTAAAAATGAGGTTGCTGTGCTGCTTGGCACAAGTCTCACATTATCGCTTACAAAAAGTCTGCCATGAAATTGGCATTTCTGGAGTGTTTCTGTAGTGCCTCCAGGCATATTCATGCATGACACTTTCTTAAGGTGAAGCCTTAGCAAATATGTCCTTTGCCCAATTTAGAACTAAAGATCTGCTGAAAAGCTCTGCACAGAATTGTGATTTCCAGTGTTCTGCTTCACCCCCAGGACTGTGCTCTGCTTCTCCCCCTTCTCCAGCTCTCTCCACCATGTGACGTGCAGAAGGTGAAGGGAAGCCCTATTAATCAACCACAAAGTACATTAAAGCACCTAAATAACTTGTTTGTACAAATGATCTGCTCCACTGTAAGTGATGAGGTCAAGAGTCCCATTTGTTGTGCGATGCCATTTTATCGACGTGGCAGGAACCAGCAGCAACTGCAATTTTGTCACGGTCTGCTTTCCACCCTCCCAAGATCATCACTCCTGGGCTGTCACAGGCATTGAATATCCTAGTGGCTGCTGCATGTTTGATAGAGCACTGCCCAGGCCATTAATCATGCAGGGAGTTAAATTTCCTCTGTCAATATGGAAATTCTGCAAGGGCAAGAATGTGTTATCAATTTTTATTGAGGAAATGACAGCGAGAAAGTGGGTCAGTGTGAGGTTGCCTTAAAGCAGCTTCTTCAAAATTAAAATTAGGCTGAGTAGCTAAATTTCATAATGTGATTTAACTTTAAGCTATTTTCCATGTCCTGTTACATACTAAGTCTCAAGGACTGACCTTTTTTTTTTTTTTCAAAGTGCATCCTAAAAGTATAATATCACTCCAGGCAGAAAAGGGAGAATTTTAAACATTATCCCATGACTTGGTCATTGGCTATGGCAACAAAAAGAGATTTTCCAGGGCCTCGCAGGTTTTGGAAAACATTTTAGAAAAACAAATATACTGACTGGGACACTTAGAAATCCCCCTAACTATCAATAGTCATTCAGGTTGTCAAACAGGTGCAGAAACTAAAATAAAGCAAGATGAAATATGTCAGGCACTGCAGCTTAACGTTCCTGTATTCATTAAGTAGAAGAAAAGAAAAAAAAGTTATGGAAACTCAAATCAGCTTCAATAACATCAAAATTCAACTTATAGAATTATGGATGATCAGTATTAACATAAAAAGATCTCTGAGGCAAGAGACCCCTTTGATCTGTTAGCCAAAAGTATAATGAGACACCATGGCTGGAAGCTGGAGGGAGACATATTCCGAACAGAAATAAGGGAAACATTTTAAGGATAAATGAAATTCACCTTGGAATATTATATTTGGGTGGACAGTGAATATTTCATTCCCTAACATTTTGGAATCTGTAATTTTCTAAAATAAATGCATTTGCACATTTACAAATTGTTACGAGTTTGATACAGGAATCACCCTGGTTGGGAGGAAAATAAATAGGCAGACGTGGAATATCTATTAGATGTCTGTTCACACATACAATATCCTGCTACTAATCCAATACTTTTCTTTTCCCTTGTATATTTTCCTCATTATAGCCATGAGAACAACTGCCCATGTTGTTGGTTTTGGGTTTTTCTTAATGCTCCTTACCTACAACAACAGAAGGATTGTTAACTCTGTTGAAGATATTTCATCATCAGTAGTTAAATTAAGATGATGTGGTAAAGGATACAGGGGTTTTTTGTGGGGTTACTGTTCCATGACATCAAAAATAGCAACTGACATTTAGTAGTGGGGATGATGATACACAAACCTTAGAGGATGTAATTTTTATTTTCAAAAGAGAGTAACTATCTTGTAGGATAGGCTTGGGCGGTAGAGAGATGGTAAACATCATCTGCAGTAATTAAAATTAAGGAATGTGGATATCATTCTACCACAATCACTTTGAAAAATTGTATTTCTTCCTCAAAGGATGGTTAAGTGGTGAAATTCTCTTCTACTGAAGATTCTCTGCCTCTTTTCCTGTTGAGCATTTGAATAATCTCAGCATGCAACATTTTCATCTCCAGCTTGTGAAGTTACACATGGAAGAAAATTCATATGAAACAAATGAAATATTTATTTTAATATTCATTCTTTCTTACATTCTCTCTCCTTTTACACTGAGATAATGACCAACACTAAAGAAATACCACGGTTTCCATCAAAAATAAAAGAATAATTTAACCTTACCTGTAGTTGATTTCCCCATGTACAAGGCAGTGTATATTTACATAAAAAACATCAAAACTGGCTCCACTCAGGTTGAGTGCCACAAAACAAGAAAAATACATGATGCTTGATTTACCTATATATCTGATAAGAAATCCATGTTTCACAGAGAAAAAGTGAGTTTTTAATATTCTCTAAACATGACAGGAAACAAATGAGAACCAAATGTGGAACTCTTTATTCTGGGGAGGATATCTTGCTTCACTTTTTGCCTTTTTTGTCCCTGTAAACTGTTCTTGAACCAGAAGCAGCACTTGAGAGGGTCACAGGCTTGAACTGCTTTCTCTTTACATATTTCAGTTAATGTTCCTTTGAGTGGGAAAAAACTGAATCTGCTGATCCTAGGGTTGAGCAGCCTTAGATTGATGCCTCTATTCTCTGAGCCAGCAAGTGACCTTAATTCACATATTCTATCTATTTTAATAAATGGTATTATTTACTGCACTGACTCAGTGTAGTACTTTTTAAATATTTATGAGAGCAGCCTTTACATACATAGAACTGATGTTTATCCTCTGGCTGGTGCCAGGGAATGAGCAGTGTATGGCTTGAACAATGAGTTTGGATTATGCAGTATTTATTGCTTTTCTTTTTTATCTCTTTCATGCCACAGACAGAAGCTTTCATCTGTTATAAAGTACAATACTGTTTTCTCCACATGATACTATTACTGCCTTACTAGATCTGGTTTTTTTTTTCCTAACCCACCCTGTCATTCCTGGCTTTGAATCTCCCTTTATGCATCTACACATCTCATTTTTTTTGTTAATGGAACACAAATATTTTACTATTTTCCTGACGTCCCATGTTCTGCTAACATTTTAAGAATGTCACGCTCTATTTAAGTGTCAGGATGAAGACATCTAGTGTAATCTCTTTCTCCTGTAAGTGCTTCTGACTTCTTTTTTTGTCTGCATAATTCAGTCGTGCAAGGAGCCTTTTGCAAACTAATGTTCTTAAGAACACTGTAGATGAAAACAGCTCACCTATGGCACTACACAGAAATGAAACTGGCAGTGGGTGAATGGCTGGGGAAGTGAGATATTAGCAAGAAAAAAGAAGTAATCTAACCACAGCGAAGCAGTCAAAAACTTACAGCTGGAATGAGGGATAATGAATTAAAAATGAATAATATGTATTTCTTCTGAGTGAAGTACATTCTGGTTGGAGCTTCCAGACTGACAGTTCTGAAGGAATTGGCTGTGAAAAGGAAGCTGAGACTGGAAAAGTGCAAGTTTTTCCTCATCACTGGGCATTTGATCTGTTCAAGGGAGGTTTTCTGCCTGCATTCAGTCTGCCTCTTAGGGATTTGGATCTATCAGGTATTGATCAGAAATGATCAATTAATTCAATGTAAAATCGCCTCCAGGTTGTAATTAGTGATGGTTATTTGCATCCTACTTCCCAGGCTGGTGTCTCCAAAGTGATGCTAAACCTTTTTTGAAGTGCAAAGAAATAAAGTGAATAGCAACAACACCACCACAATAATAATAATAATAATAATAATAATAATAATAACAACAACACTTTATTTAGGAGGAACTACGGGAAACAGCTTTTCAGTGTGAGAAAAAAAATGTGGATTATGTTAGAAAACCACAATTTTAACTTTACCTATTAATTTTATTTGCCAGACTGGTGTTAGACATTCTGATAGAATATATTGACTATGACACCTCAAGTTTCAGCATTTCACCAAAAAATGTAAAAATGCCTGATATACTAAAATAACTCTCTATGCATGAAAACCAGGAGCATGGTGAAGCAGTGGTAATAATCACACAAGGGTAACTACACTTTCACAGTCTGAGACTGTGGATAATTATTCCACTGAATTTGCAAAGTTGTGAATGTTGCTATTGATCACCAGTCCTGTGACCATTTCCAGGTTCAATTGGCCATTTCAAAGCCCTTCCCATTGGGAAGGCAAATAATCTTTTATATGAGGCCTGAAAATACCCAAATACTCTTGCTTGACCTGTTGGATCACAGCTCTGCCAAAAACATAAAAGAGACAAGCTGAAGAAACATATATAAAACTCAAATCTTGAATTAGAAAAAAAACTCAGCAATCTTTCTGTAAAAAATGGCATAACTCTGCAATTTGTAAATAGCCATTAATGGTAATGTAAGTTATTGTTCATTTCTATTTGTTCAATTTTATTCCTTTATTCTGTTTTGGTAGGAAAGGAATCAATTTAACAACATAAATTCATTATACATTTACATAAAATCATTCACAAATATTATTTTTTAATCCTAGAATTAAATATACCTTGCAGTTAGGAATTACAGGACTAGTATTTCTGTGTGTAAATACATACTGGATGAATGATTAACTAGTTTATGAGCAAAAATAATCAAAAGCAATAAACTGATACTAAAAGTCCTACACAGCAGAAATGTTTGACACCTCCTATTCTTGTAAAACTTCTATCACCATGCAGATAATGTTTGATAATTTGAGATAATAGCTATTCATTCTGCAAGCTGAGTCATTTGTTGCAGCTAGACGTACAAGAACAAGGACGTACAGAAAAAAATATAATTTCCAGGATCACAAATAAAACAAACTCAGTTTTCCCTTTTGATTTAGTCACCTTTTGGTTTCTTTAACTAGGGGAATTGACAAAATTAATCCAAAAGCTTTCTTCTGGTCTGAAAACTTTGCTTCTTTAATTATTTTGTTGTTCGCCTTGTTTGTTTTGTCTGCTTGTTGACTTCCTATAATCAAAGCAGTGTAGTGAAACCATAAGCAAAATTCCTCACAATTTCACACTGTGTACTCCAGCTGTACTTGTCTTTACAAACACAAACACAAGTTCAAAACTCTGTTTATCCATAATCCTGTGAATGTGTAAAGCACATAAATCATAGAGTGCTGCTGACTGTGAACAGTTTACCTAAAAATTAAGAATGTGTCTGACAAAAAGGTATTAAGAAAGTGAAACTTTCTTGTATCCAAAGCATATTCCATGCATCACTGAGGTTTATTGACTAGAGGCACAACATTAATAGATTTTGATCTCCCTGATGGTAATGTGGCATGAATCTGAAATATACATATATATATATATATATACATATATATATATATAGTCAGGGCTAATTACAAATTAAGGTTGCATTAGAATATGAAACCATATTTAAAGCAATATTTGCTTCAGACAACTTTACTCTCATATGTTCCGGTAAGAGAAAAGAATGGCTAAAGTCTGAAAATTGAGCTCTTTTCTCTTTTTTTCCCTTTTTGATTGATAAGGAATGCCACCAACTGTACAGGAAAGCTTAGGAAGCAAGGAACTTTTTATGCAAAATTTAAGCATCATCAGAAATCATCATTATCTTGGCTACCATAGTGAACAGAATTACTGCAGAAACAACTATATAAAAAAAGCAATTAAGTTTCCCTGAAGACAAGACCCAAGGCTTGCAATTTCCCTGTCATATGCAAGATTATCATCTTCTCATAAATATCCTACAGGGAACCAAGGCATCTCAGTCTGGTCACGTTTAATGGATGTGCACCATATGGATGAAGGGTAAATGTCTATACTGACAAAAGGAATCACTGAACAAACAAAATGTTTTCTCTGGGGTCCAAAGACAGACGAATTTACAGAAGAAACAAGTCACACATTTTAAGAAGAAGGTTAATTTAGCATTTCAAAAGTTTATCCGAGAACATGATCGGTTCCTTGAGCTAAAGTCTCCAAGATTAGAAGGCTTTTGAAGTGATATTATCAGGTTTAACCAAAAGATTTTAGGGAATTAATATGGGCATCACTGAATAAATTCTATGGGCAGAGCATTCTAGCTTTAAATTCTGTAATTGTAACAAAAAAGGCTTAATGATAGTGGATGCTTTGACCAGAGTCCTGCTCTTATGGAAAATGACTCCAAATCTAATTGCAAGCATAAAATATTTTGTAGCTCTTGCCAAATATTTGCCTGAAAGGTGTCTTCTCTTTGGGCAGACTGCATTAATGTCTCCTCACTCTTCTGTGTTTTACAATTCGTAAATAATTACTCATAAACTATAGAAATACGCATAAATTAACAAAAATTTAATCTGAATCCATATCTGAATGCACTCAGACAGAATGAGTGGGCTGCAGCTTTTCATGTTTGCTTATCACTATGTGATTAATGATATCAGGGAATCTGAGAAGGTTTGAAGGTCTGGAGATGCAAACAATGCAAAAACACTTGAGCCTCGTTGAACCTGGCAAAATTATCTGATCCATAAACTGGGCTGGAAATATGATAAACAAGCTCTCCCAGGAGAGCTTTAGATTTCAGTTTCCTAATATATTTTTCAATGCCCTATTTAATATAATTTCCATGCTTAATATCTTTAATTTATTTTCTTTTTGAACTTAGTCCTTTGGGAGAATAATTTTTTCTGATATACACTAACAGATCAGTATGTTTGGACATGGGATTTTTATCCTTCCCAGAAGTGCATGGGAATATTACAGATGCAAAACATAAATAAATGTTGTCTAAGTTTCCAGTTATTGGATGGTGCAGTCAGTTTCTGATATATCAGAGACCACTTAATGCCATTAAATTATCTTCTGACAGACAGCAGTCACTTTTTATTCTGTACACTTGAATGACTTTGAGGATTGGAGGAGACTGAGAAGTTTTCATAGTTTTTATAGTTCACTGTAATTGTTTTCCATGTTAAGGATTTGAGCTTTGTTTTGGATTTAAATTAATCCATTTCTAAATTTCAACAATTATGCATGATTAAAGGTCCTTTAGCACTTGGCATTTTCTTCAGAGAGAGTATTTATGTGCTCTAATGAAGTCAGTTCTCAATCTCCTTGTGAAAATCCAAATATTTATCGCTCTATGACATTTCTTATGTCTTCAAAAGCCTTTATTTGTGCCTCCTGTCTGCTCATTTTACATCTTTTAAATATCCTATTAAAATCACTGAGCATTCTCACTGAGTACACAGTATTCCAACACTGGGCTCACAGATGTCACAGGAAAGCTACTGTTAACTTTTATTTTTAATGAATTAATCCCTGCTTTGTACAGCAGAAATCACAGTCACACTGTGGCACAGAAATCTTGATTTTCTTGACTGTAGAACTCTTAGACCTTTATACTTCCCTAAATTTCCAGCAGACCTTCTGCATGACTGACATTCATTGCTCCATGGTCTCTAATACTTTATTCAGCTGTGCTGACACATTATTAGTTTGAGAGATCCAAAATTATCCAGTAAAACAAAGTTCTTCCTGTGAATGGTGCACCTTTTTTTATTTATAGAGCACAAATCCTTGGGTCATCTCCAGACTGCACCAGGAGTAAATTCAGATCTGCCTCTGGATGATTGATCAACATATTCCCTATCTCAGAGGAATATTTGTGAACATCTCCATCTCAGTGTTTTCTCTCACCTCAATCTTTTTCACTGTGAGTTTAACCTAGAAGACCTCCAGGAATTCCTCCTCACTCTGACAGGAGAACAGCACAAAGGATGAAGCATTTGTTGAGGTCTCTAGGTAACACCACAGTGATGAACAACTTCACATTTTCATTTTTTTAAAGACTAAGAAGAATTTTGTCCTTTCCACATGGCACTGCTCTGACAAATGGAACCCATCAAGAACTCTCCTGGATGGAGTTATGTGTGACATCAATAAATAAACAGAAGCCCATTTGCTTCACCATTGCAAAAGATTGGGAGAGAAAACTGCTCCAGAAAACAGGTGGGATCATGACACAGCTATGTTTCTTCTGAATTAAATTTAGTTGCATTAAAAGTCCATCAAAAGCTGTATCATTGCAGGCACGAGGCAAAACTCAGGCCTGGTAAAGATTTTTTTCTTTGTTCCATAATTTTATCACTTCCACCTCAGTCATCAGAATGCACAAATGACCTTACAAATATGCAAGTCACAGAGAGCATCTGGCAGCTTTGTGCTCAACCACCCTTCACAGCAGGTATCATTCACAAAATAATATAAGCACACCTTGGGGCACTGCTGTCTGCACCAGCAGCTGCATTAATCTCTCTATAAGGAATACAGATTTTCATGGATTTTAGTTGGCTGTAAAACTTACTTTCATACTGGTGCTGCCTGACTGTCACGAAGTTTTTAAAATATATTTTAAAATAGAAAATAAAGTTGACAGATTCCAAAGAACAAGAGCACCAGCTGTATGCAAGTATTGAAATCAGACAAGTTCTTGAATTCAGTGCACAGTCTGAGATACAGGGTATTTTATTATTTATTTTCTAGGCAAAGGGATAAAATCAGAGAACAACAGAATGGTTTGGGTTGGAAGGGATCTCAAAGATCAAATAATTCCATCCCCTGCCATGGGCAGGGACACTTTCCACCATCCCAGATTGCTCCAAGCCCTGTCCAACCTGGCATTGGACACTTCTAAGGATGGGGCAGCCACAGCTTCTCTGGGACACTTATTGATGTTTTGTTATCAGCTGTTCTGCAGCCACAGAAAAATTTTCCATTTGCTACAGCAGAGTGGCTCTCTTGACTGCCACAACACTGATTCACCCAGCAAAAGCAGATCCATCAGACTGAACCTGAATTCACTTCTGTATTTGCAGGTAATTATGACACTGATTAGGTCTGCCCTGGCTGTGAACTTAACAGAGCCTTAGCTGTTTGGTGGAGCTGTCTACTCACCAATTTTCATCATATTATTTTTATCAATTCTTTATGGCCACCACAGAGTCAGTGAATGCAGTTCATTTGCCAAACCCCCTGGTGTCATTTGGGACACTCCAGGACACCCACCATGGCTTGCAGCCACCAGTCCAGAATATTTCTCTCCACACTATCCCAGCTTGAGGAGGTGCCACAGCTCTGCTGCTGTGTTTGGAGTGTCTCCAGATCCCTGGTTTGCAGCAACTGCCTCCAGACTCTCACACACAGCCATCTAATTTTAGATGGAGAAGAATCTGCAAGCTGAGGCCCAACCTAAAATTTGAATGTTTCGCCTAAATCAGGAGAAGTACTGAACTGTGCAGTGATAAAAATAGCAGGAACTTTTGGCCTAATTCTGGTTACTGCCTGATTTTTATGTCAGGAAGTGTCTTAGTGTTCATTTTTCCCCACTGAATATGTGGAACAGGGGATATTGCAGAGACAGACTACTGTTCATTGCTTAATCTTAATTAAAAAGCTCCACTTCCCAGTGGCTGTGTGTTTGCACATTTTGTTCTGGTTGGAGTAACTAAAAAAACAGTCACCAGTAGAGAGAGAACACAATATATTTGGTTTCCATAGATGATCCATCTTCCCTGGACATTTCTGAATAATCACATAGTCACAGCCTGTTATTGTGACTAGTAAAAAAGGGTTGAGAACTTTCACTTAAAAACACCAACCTGGTGATTAGGATTTTTTGCACCAGCCTTTCTTTCTGGGCTGCTGCATGGCTGGGATTTTCCCCAGAAAGTCTTGATATAAATGAGCTGCAAAGTCACATGTGAATAAAGAGATAAGAGGCAAGGTTATTTTGGAGAGTTGAAAGTGGTGTGTTGCTCTTCCCTATATAAAATCACAGTTCAGTAAATGAGGCTATTGGGGTCTGGAGGAAAAGTCTTTCTTTCCTTTCTCCCTGTTCTCTTCTCACTTGCCTCTCTATAAAAAGTCCTCCAAAACTTCCCTGCAGTTAATGAAATGTCACCAGAGTAAAAGGAATCAATTTCAGGCCATTTATGTTGTCTCACATTTGATCTTTTTCTTGATGTTTTACTTTTCTTTGTCTTCCTTTCTTATTTCCCAGGAGAACAAAATAAGCAGGATCAGAGCCCAGTTCATCACTGGATTTTTTACGCCAGCATAAAGCCATTTATTTCAGTGCTTTATGCAGGTATGAAATTTGATTTATAATGTTTGGATGTGCACATCCACGAAGTGATAAGTTACAAAGGAAGCACGTTAGAGAAAAGTTAATGAGATGAGATTCATGATGTTATTTTTCAACTTCAAATTTGTTAAGGATTTGTTTCTTATTAAATGCCTGAGAGGCAGTGTATCAAATTTAAGATTTCACAACTAAAATACAGAAAGATCTTTATGTGTCATAACAACAGCAGATAAAGTATCAATGATTTCTGTTTTGAATGCAATCTGAAATTGAATTTCTTTCATTCTATGACAAAGTTGATAACAAAGCAAAATTAGACATTCCAATAATGTACATCCCATATTTCTGAGAATAAATATGATTTCTTTGTTGAACAACCTGGAAATTGGCACATTTCATGTACCGAGACATTAAAGTATTAAAGTCAGCAGTGATTTGCAATCAGAGTAGACTAGAACTTCAAATTAAAATTACATTATTAATACGGTCCATTGCCTCTGCCCATTCCTTATATTATTACCTGCAAAGTTCCATTTTCTTTTGGTTTTGTTTATGCAGGTTTTGTTCATGTTCAAGTAATTTAAAATCTAAGTTCAGCAATATATTCCAGACACAACTTACCTTTGGTATTCCTCAGATGCAGAGCTCCTCTGAAATGTTTTTGAAGGATCTTTCTTTCTAAAGTTGGTACAAACAACATCCCTCCTCCAATGTTGGCTGTGCCACTAATTACACTCAGAAATACTGGAATTGTATGCAGAGGAAAACTCTATTTGATTTAAGAAAGACAGAAAAACTTAACTACAGCCATAAGAAATTGCTTTGATTAACTTCTGGAGACCAGATCTGCTAATTATTTTAATGAAAATGTTTCAAAGAAAAACACAGAGCCGGGTAAAAAAATTTGGAGGATGTATTCTGAGTAGGTTTTACCTTTAGAATTCAGTGTGGAACACGGAGTTATGAAATATTAAGATTTAAGTAAACTTCGTTTGAGTAGACTTTTGTTGAAGTGCTTTACTCTGTATTTCTAAGGGAAAAGAGAAAACACCAGGTTCATCATTCTCATCACCAAAGTGTATTTGAATAATATAGAAAAATCATCTGGAAAAAAAAACAAAAACAACCTCAAAGGATTTGGAGAAATTATCTGATGACATCTGTTATACCACCGCTTCCAAAAGGTGAATCATTTAGCATTCTGCCAATGTAAACTCTGTAGAAAACTTTCTTTGAATATCTCTATTTAGCTGGTGGATATGTTTTGCTAAACATTTAAATGTATCAAGCAAATTTAGCCTTTTTTGTTTGTTTGTTTTGTTTCCCCTGCTGGGCAAGTTACTGTTTCCTTATTTAATGTATTCTGGCCCCAAAGGAACTTGGCATTTAAACATGTGCATAACTTTAAATACAAGCTTAAAGACAATGACTTCTCACATGCTTGAGTAACTTCCTAGGCTGGGACCTGTAGGCTTAGTCCAATTTCAAACTGTCTTCATTCATTTTAATGAGTATTAGATTGGATGCTGTATGAATTTATTCCACCATTGTCATCTCCCTGTATTTCTCCCCGGGGTCTGAGTGCAAATACTTGAGATTCAACATGTGTTGCTTATCACTTTCAATTAGAAAATATGCCATGTTTCCTACCTTCCTGCTCTTTGAATGGGTGAACGCAGAAAGACTTCCCACAGGATGCCTTTCAGATTTAAATCTCACCTTCTAGAGATGCTCATATGAGGATTTGATTTTCATTTGCTGTGAACATTTGTGCCAGTAAAACTTTATTGTCGGGATGTGTGCAGAAAGTGAGCAGAAAAGACGTGTGAGCATTTGAAATCCTTTGCTGCTAAATGTCTTTTACATCTTTTACTTTATATTTTTGTTCATCTCTATGGCTGATGAACAGATGAGAGCCGGCTGCAAGAACCAGGCAGAGAATTTAATTTTGCCAGTCACATTTTTCAGTGGATTAGTTGAAATTTCTCTAAATCCTGTATTGCTGAGAGTTGTACCAAGGCCAATATAGAGGAAAATCTTTCAAGGAGACCTGAGGATTCAGTTCAGAGTGACAAGAGAAATGGCAGCCAGTGCCACATACAAAGGAGTTGAGAGAACTAAATGACAGCTGACAGAAAATGTTTGAATATGCATTAAAGTTGGGAAAGCAGTAAGGCCATTTTCTGTTTAAACTCTCACATTGCACAGATGAGAATTGTTAAAGAGCTGCCACATTCAACATCGGTGGTTCAATTTCAGTGGTGAGAAAAGTGCCTGTGAAGTGTTATAAGCTTACATGAGTTGTATGCTAAATGGTTACATTTGATGATAAAACTTGTGAGTAAATACATAAAAATGTTTTCAGAAGGAAAATCTCTCTCCAAGACGGGATTAAATGAGATAGAGTCTGTGTTTATCCCTATGCACAAACTTAACATACCACAAAATTCTATAGAAATGGTTACAAGCCTAAATAATAAGTTCATTTTACAGACAACCTTATAAATCATGTGGTGAGGATGTTTGTGTCTAAAAATGAAGGAGATTCCCTTCACACTTGAATAATTAGAAGCTGGAGCACAAGGGCAGGGATGAGGAGAGAGGATGAAGATCTGCTTCCGTGGAAATAATGTCCTAAAAGCTGGGTTATCAATCCAACAGGACAGATTCCCTAACACAAGATCTACCTTTTAAATTAGCTCCTGTAAATTAAGCAGCTCAACTAAACACTGGCAGGATCTTATCACCATAATGCACAATAAAGTCTACACTATTAAAATTCTACTGAAGAAAACTTAGCATGAGATAAGGCAGACATGAATGATCATTTTACATTAATCCTGATGACAACCATTTCCACTTTGCTATTGAAATTCTCTCCTTCCTACATTTTCATTTCCAAATACAATGCAAACAACACACTCTAATCAATCACTTATACATCCACCATAATTTTTATTTAAGGCCCTGTATCTTAGATATATAAGCCAATGAAGATAATTTATCTTCCCTCTTGCTTTTCAGTCTCACTAAAGGAAGGGAAAGGTAGAAAAAGGTAAGGTGGTACAGAGTAACAGGTGAGATATAGAGTTTTAGGGTTAGTTGGTATTTTCAACACTGACTTTTGCATTCAGAATTCATTCAATGATGAATTGCAAACATTGGCAACAACCAAAGATTGCACCAAAACAGAGAAATATTTGTCTGGCACAGCATCACCTGAATGTGATTATATTGTCACAGACTCTGTCTGAGTCAGGATGAGCCTCCTTGGTCATCTCTGCGAAGTCATTCCAAGTTCAGGTTTGTCTCATGTGTTGTCAGGTTGTCATAGAAACACAAAATCATGGAATGGTTTGGGTTGGAAGGGACCTTAAAGATCATCTCATTCCAACCCCTGCCATGGGGACACCTTCCATTCATGGTCCTGAATTCCCTTCACCCCTAAGTGTAAGGAATTAGGATTTTATTCATCACAGGTTTGGGATATTTTACTGAAAATTAGGACCCTTTATTCTAAAATCTGCCTCACATATCAGCATAATGGAACCATTGAAAATTTTGCATAGAACACGATTTGGTGAAAATGGGAGTTTCTTTACTTTTTTTCCCTTTTTTTCCTGGGAAAAAACCACTCTAACACAGCTACTGCATGAAATAATTTTCTAAATGAAGACAGCATTTCATTCAGTCTTCATAGAAGATACAGCTGGGGATTTCAGAAGGTGAGCAAAGTAATAAATGAGAAGGAAAGAAAATAAAGCCAACATTTTTATCACAATTCACAGTGACAATAGGAAAAGACATGTATGTAAAATGATTTGAAAATTAGGCCCATATAACAATGGATATGAAAGAAATATGAACTAAAAATTACAATGAAAAAAAAAGGATAAAATTCACTCCTTATGCATGGAAACAAGAACAAGGGTTCAATCAACTGATGCAAATGCAAATCAGGACATTTAACATTTTCAAGAAGAGCAATATAATGCAGCAGGAAGAATTTGTAGACAAGAACACGTTCTGGGGACCTGATGGATTCCACCTGAAAAGCAATTCACTTATGCTAACCTCAAAAGAAATATTTAGAATGAGTCATGGCTCCATCTGGCTTCTCTGCATACAGAACAGGTATTGGTAGCCATGAACTTTTCATCTTAAAATATCAGGAGAACAAATCCTTGTCAGAGGCATACTGAGGGTACCTAAGAGAGGAAAACTGTGGTGCTAAGAGTGCTTTTGCAAGTTGCAATCATGGCCCAGGAATTTAAATCCCAGGAATTTAAGTCTTACATTCTTAAGTGGTGCCAGAATAAATCCAGAATCAAAAGTTTCCTATGGCTAAGAAGAAGAATTTGGGTAGGATTGTCATATGTGTTGTAGCCAAACATAAGAATAAGACTAGGGAACAAAGAAGCTGATTAAAACAAATCCCAAGGACCTTTCAAATATTTACCTTTTTAGCTATTGCTAAAACAACACTCAGCTAGGAAAGATTCACATGTCAGAGTTCACACCGAGTTGCTCTGTGACAAAAGATGGGATAATCACCTGTTTTATTAGACAAAATGCCATTAATACCCAACCAGCATGAGATGCATTTTATTTGTTTGAATAACAACAGTTATCATCTCCCTCCAAAATGAGCAGGGCTGTAAATCTCATCTGCTTCTGGGCTGACCCATGCACAAGGCAGACTTGTGGGCAAGAAAATGGGGGAAAGAAGAGATGAATTAAGAAAGACAGCATTCGTCAGCACATGGGATGGCCAAAAAACTTACTGTCCTTGTTCCCAGATCATTGTGAATGCAAGATTATTAGTTTCCAAACAGATTTTTTTTCTTACTGCTCATTAATAGATCTATGTACACAAGGTAAATTTCTGCCTTATTTCTCACATACAGGTGCATCCTGTCTGAGTATTCTTCTCATTTTTAGGAAGTTAGGTCATGTCTTTCAGATAAATTTGGTAAAAAAAGCTCACGCTACGACTCTTTGCAATTCTTTTAAGAAAAGAAGGTTTCACAAGAAAATGGCACTTTCCATGGAACTTCATTTAAGAAAAGTATTTCAGCCTGACAAATATTCTTTGTCTTGGTCAAAGTGTTAATTGTTTACGTAAAGATATTCATGTATAGAAATGTATATTATATACATGTAAGTGTATTTATTTCTTATCTATGTCCATATACACATATATGTACACACACACATTCACATTAATGGAGAGCAAAATAAGAAAATGAACCAAACTAATTTGCATACTAATATCACAGGCTATGCAAATTGGATTTCTAAACTTGTTCTACATCAGACCTATCTATTCCAGGACAAATATCCATGATGGAGATAAAATCATCTTGACTGCTGCATTTTTTGTAATTTATTTATTTATGTGAAACCACTAAAGCTCTTGTTTTCACCTCTGTGCAGAAAGGTTTTCTTTTTACCACGAACTTTCATGAAAAAGGAAAAAATTTTTTCTCTCTCCACCACAGAGAAATATTAATGGCCAGCATAGAAAACTTTGACCTCTTCTACTTACACTCATAACTTTTATTCTCTCCTTGCTGCTTTTCGTTTTTAATTTCCATTTTCAGTCAACAGTGAGGAGTGTTACTTAAGGTACATATTATTTTATAAAGTACATATAGTTTTACAGTAAATTTACTTCAGTGTGTGGCTCTATGAAATAAAAGGGAAACAGGTCATGAAAAACAAACCAAGGAAAATGAGGATTTTTAAAATAGAAATAAACCAAATAACTTTTTAAATAGAAAAAATGAATAAAATAATGAAACCAAACAAAAAAACCCAACAAATTAGGGTTTAACATATAATAAGTATAATAGAAATAATAACAAATATAATGTAAATAATAAAAAGCATGTTCCCATGCTTTGATTTTTTATTAGGATCCATTAAACACCAGCTAAGCAACACACTCAGAGGAGTCTCTAAGAGTGAACCCAAGACATTGTCAGTAACACGTGGGACAAACCCAGCTAGAGGCACTTCACCCCAGTCACTCCTCAGAAGCATCTTAACAGATTATGATAATACATATGATATTTAAAACTAATCCATCATCCTGGGAAATGCAAACTGAAAAGGGAGAAGACATGAAAAAGGTAAAAACTACATATAGACAACAGAATTATTCCATCAGTTCACAAATTATTGCACAGGGTTTGAAGTAGAGTTAGAGGTCCAAAGGTATTTGATTTACCAGCCCCATAATGCTGGGCAAGAGTGAGGTTTTAAGTACAGACAGTCTGAAATCTTAATTTAGACAGTGTTGATACATGCAGCCAAGTGCTATATTTAAATATTAGAGAAATATTTTAGTATCCTGTGTCTCTTAGGGCTAGTAAAATTCATATCTGCAAAATCACTGAGAACATTCAATCCATTAAAGACAGATTTGCAATTTCCATCAATAACATCTCCTTTATTTTCAATTTTAGAGATTAAAGATTCCCCTATGGAAAAATCAAATTCTCCTCATCAGCCCCTTGATAAATAGGTCTATTCTCCACCCGTTGTAGGCTGCTCAGCTCTCCCATCAGACAGACTGTTGAAACATGTTTTCATGGTGATTTGAAATCAGCATGCAGACCTGGTATTAAAAACCCCACTTGCTGTTATTCTCACTGTTCTCTGATCACCTCTCCGTGGCTATTTTTCTACAGTCACACAAAAGGTCTGACTTGGTGAGGGAAAAAAAAAGAAACCATAAAAAGGATGCTATTCTGGCTGAGAGCACAGGAAGCTCCTGAGACAACCAGCTTCAGTTTCCCCCTTTAGTACAAGCTGGTTTTGTTCCTGTAGGCAAATCCTTTAAATGAGACATTCTAAAAGGGTTTTATTACCAACAACTGGGGACAGACACTCAAAAGTGCTTCAAAAATGGGAGGTTATAAACACACAAAAATCCCCCAGCCTAGAGGCCTTCTGTAACTTTGATTCTTCAAGCTCAGTTTTGCAGTCTTCCCTGTTGAAATCAGTTGAGGATAACTGGGCTTATTGCAAAATCACAGGCTGTCCCTTTGTCTTCCCTGTTTGTAAAATAAAGATAAGAAAAAATACTCCCTTCAGCTCTGTGCAAGGATGATATCATTAATGCTGGGAAAGCTGTTTGAGATTTGTGGACTAAAAACACCTACAGGTACTCTTAATTCAGTTACATATCCAAACCCAGCTGATTCCCTAAGCCTTCCAGCTCTCCAAATGCCTCAGGGTACTTATTTGAAACCTCCCTGAGTCTCTTTCAAGGTCTTTGCCATGGTCCCACAACAACACCCTTGCTGCTAAATTGGAAAGGTGTGTTTGATTGATGGACTGATTGATGGATGAGGAATTGGCTGGATGGTGACATCCCAAGAGTTGCAGTCAAAGGCTGCCATGGATGAGTGGCAAGTGGAGTCTGTCAGGGTCAGCACTGAGAGCAGATCTGTGCAAAATCTTCATTAGTGACAGAGGCAGAGGGAATTAATGACAGCCAGCCTGTGGATGGCACCAAGCTAAGAGTGCAGTTGGTTCTGGAGAGGGAATTGTTGCTATCCAGAGAAACTTGACAGGCTGGAGGAGAGGAGAGGTGTGAGCAGTGTGGAATTCAGCCAGGACACTGCAAGGCTCTGCAGCTGCACCAGTGCAGCTACAAGAATCCATATGGATTGGGTGATGACTGGATTGGGAGCAGCCTTGGGGAGAAGGAGCTGTGGGTATTGGTGGGTGAAGGGCTGAACATGAGCTGGCACTGTGCACCTACAGCCCAAAAATCCGGATGTACCATGGGCTGTGTGAAAGGAAGCACAGCCAGCAGGCTGGGGAAGGGGCTGGCTTGAAGAAAGCTTTGTGTCTTCATCTAGAAAATTAATTCTTAAGATGGTTTGGTCTTGAAGATTCATTTCTATTCAATTCTTAGAGGAAGAAGGGCTTTTCTAGATGGAGGAAATTCTGCTTGTTTCAAATGTCAGTTCCCTTATATAGCTGAAATTTTAACAGTGCCTGAAAAAATATCAGGGCTCAGTTCTATGGTCATATAATTAGCATATTTTTTTTGCATAACATAATTATAAATAAAAGAAAAACCTATCCTATTAAAAATGGATCTCTATATTTTATTGTTTAGGCCTACTGAATTTTGTGGTGAATTGCTCCAGAACTGGGGAGTTCCAAAACTTATCAGTTATCCTTCTCTCTGCTTTTATGCCCTCATTTCTTGAGCTACAACTGAAATAGGAACAAAACCACAGCAGAGTCATGATCAAAAAGGTTTTTACATCTTAAAGCCCAGCTAAGATTTAAGGTGGTTTGCTAGGCCTTTCCTAACTGCTAAGTAACCATTTGATTAAAGTGAGATTAACAAATATCAGCATCACCTCCACACAGAACAACCAGAGCAATTCCAAAGCAAAGAACTCTGCATATTGCAATATATTCCTGCAAATCCTGTAGGTTATTTCAGGACACTGAACACATGTGACAGATGTAAACTATGAATCTATATATCCAAAAAACTGCTGGGCAAAGTTTAGCAGTCTCAATGTCCATCCAACTATGCTGAACCAGTCAGGTTTAAAAAAAATTATTTCGTCAAGGGAGAATCTACTGCTTGCTGTGAAAAAGGCTCTTAGTCTATTGTTGAAGAACTCAATTCCTCCAAATCAGCAATGCCAGTGGAAATATTCTGCTGCTCACTGAGCCCAAACATAAATCAAGGAAAGGGAAGCTGTCTGTTAAGCAAACTTTTTGATGTGTACTTGAATGGGAAATTTCTCCTTTGTGCTTGCTGATCTAAAAACATGAGGAATTAGGACTTCTGTGTTTGCTGCTGGGTCTGACACTCAGAAAAGGTGGATTTTTTGTTCTCAGATCTGCATTAAATCAGTTAAATTATTTAAAAAACCCATTACATTCTCCAAACCAGCGCAGCGCAGTAATATCAGACTTAATATTTGGAAAATTTTTCTAATTAAATTCAACTATACTTTCCCCCTTTGAACCAACTGGGCAAATTGAGTGCCTTGATGTAATTAAATTTGTCTGTTTTGCAAGACACACCCTGTGTCCAGGTGCACAGGCCAAAGGACAGATCTCACTTGGTTTCCCTTTCACCAATTTCATGCAGAAATTCCAGGGGAAGTGGATGAATTTTAGCAACAAAAAGCCATCTTTTCCCATACTTGTGGGGGCTATGACTCTGACTAGCTGAACTATGAGATCATTTTCCATCTCTTTTCTATATGAAATGATCTTCAAAATAAGGGTAAACCCTTCATATTTCACAAGTTGCTTGCAGCAGTGTGTTGCTTGCATATAATATATGTTTATGTATTATAACACAACAGATTTCTGATCACATTATTTCCTTCCTTGAATAACTGATTAAATTTGTCAATGCTTTTGAAATAACTGCATTTATAATGGACTCCCTTCCTAGTACTTATGTTTAAAGGAATATTAAATATATAAATATATAAACGCATAAAGGAATATGAAATATAAGTTGGTTATTAAATGTAGTTTGGCTGAGGGCCAGGAAGAGGCATTTAATTTACCTATAATAATTTAAAGATAACCTGATAAACAAAGATACAAAAAAATAAAAAACTCAGCTTTAGTAACCTCAATAAGTTTATACCACGAAAGATCAAAACCATTAAGCAATATAATATTGCACTATGTATTATTAATGTTTCTATAATAAATATACCCAAGCAGTGCTAACCAATGATAAAGGTTTTTTCACCACCACTCTTGCAAACTACAAAGTTTGTTAATTAAAAGCAGCAAAGGGCTTTTTTTTTAACTCTTTTTTTTTTAATTCTTTAATTGAGACAGTGCAGCTCTGCCCTGCTCACAAAGCAAAGTGTGTAGCAGGAGGTCTCAGTGTGCTGCTCCTTCAGAGAGAATTTATTAAGATGAGGTGTGTTTTTTGTTGCTGGACCTTGTTTCACAGAAACACAGCAAGGAGCAATAAACTGCACTCTGCAAACCTGTGAGCAGATTGCAATGCACTCAACTATGGCCATTCAGTCAAATCATAACAAGATTTGTGTGGTCCTTCAGAGACTTTTACAAAGAGCAATTCCAATATGAAAAGACTTTAGTTTGTTCGTTTCTCTGATTTAAAGAAAAAAATCCACCGGGTTTAGATGTGTTGCAGGGATAAAACAAAAATATCACCATTGTTTTGGGTGCTTTCTGATATTCCCTCTCCGTTTTCCTATTCTGCACCAATTTTTTGGATAAAAACTGATGTTATTGCTTTTCAGCAATTGTATCCAGTTCAACATATTTCCCTCTGCCCTGGGGAAGGCACAGCTCAATATGCCATTCATCTAGAAACAACACTGGTTGGCCTTACACAGCTCTGTACGTGAGATTTTCAACTCCTTTCATCCAGCTCAAAGCATTGCCCATTAAGACCCATAAAATTAGAGGTAAATGCACTTGGGGAAGAAAAAGAAAAAGAAGAGCAAAGCCCCAAAAGACACAGAATGATTTATAAAACTGGTTTTAAATTAAGTGTCCTCCATTTAGAGCTAGACACTAATCTGGCTGCCAAGGTGGGATGCAGCCTTTCCTGTGCTACCACGCTTTAGTAACACCATGATGATAATTAAAACAGAGTGAAACAGTAAGCTTTATAAATAAAAAGAAAACAACATCTTAGTTGATTATATTTCCTCCTTTTATTGTGATTTTGACACAAATGAAGACAAGATATATTTTATTCATTTTCTATTTTCTCTTCAGGTTTTGCTTTATGGCCCTCAGGGATACAGGAGTGTGCACGTTAAGAAGTCTATAAATTAAAACAAACTGTGTTTATGGTAATACCACTACATCTTTACAATGTGTTAACTTAATGTAAGCAAACTGCAGTTTTCATGGTAGTTCATTTGCATTTCCAGCCCTGCAGTTTCACAGGTATTTTGAGATATCAGTACTTTGCTTCTGGAAACTACTAGAGAGAAGGGAAAATTAAACAAAAAAGGAACAAAATGCTCTAAGTTTTCTCATCCTAACCATTTCCCTTCAAGTAATTTTCATAGTCATAAAGTCATGAGCATGCAAAAGAGCAGTTTGAGTTGGAAAGAACCTTAAAGATCATGTTGTTCCAACCCCCTGCCATGGCCAGGGACACCTATTTTGTACCAATGAGATCAGTTCTGGCAACAGGGGGAGATAGAGAATCTGAATTTGCCTGCAACCTGCTGCTCATTGATTATCACGACAGTTGGATTGTGAAGAAAAGCCCTGGGTTTGGGTGCTCATGCTTAAAGTTGTAATATTTTGAACCTCAGATTTTAAAATTTATAATTTTACATCCATAACAACCATGTTCTACTCTCAGTGAGTTATTATAGACTATCTTCAAAAAGAAAAATCATCTGGTAAGGAAAAAAATAAATCCTTTTCTTTCTTTTCCAGGGCTGTTCTTAAGGTCTGGATCCAGGATGAGAACAGATTTTCTTTTGGGTCTTTCATTTCTTTGTTTTAATGAGTGACTAGGGCAAGCATTTCACACCAGCAGGTACCAACCTATAGATCTAAGTTTTCATTCTGCTCCTGTCTTTGCTCTCCTCAGCACCAGAGCAATTCTTTTCCAAAAGAGGTAACTGCAGGTGGCAAAAGTCTCACCAGAGGTTATTCAGTGAAAGATGCCAGATATAGGACTTCACCTCCCAAAATGTATGGTGTCATCCAAAAGTCTGAGTGATGTTCTAAACTTGATTAAATTAGTACTTAATTAAGCTATCAGTGATGGCAAAAGGAGGAGGAATCATCCTGAACCTTCTGCTGCTCAAAGCTGGGCTCACCCATCCAGTGGAGTATCTGAAAATGTAATATATGGAATCACAGCATAGCCTGAGCTGGAGGTAACCCACAAGGATCATCCAGTCCAACTCCTGCCCTGCACAGACATCCCAACAGTCCCACCCTGTGCATCCCTGAGAGCATTGTCCAAACACTCCTGGAGCTCCATCAGGTTTGGTGCTGTCACCACTGCCCTGGGGAGCTGTTCAGTGCCCAACCACCCTCTGGGGGAAGAACATTTCCCTAATATCCAACCTCAACCTTCCCTGACACAACCTCAGGCCATTCCTTTGGGTCCTGTCACTGGAAAGAAAATGAAAAAAAGATCCTAACACTCTACTGCTTCTTTCAAAGGTGCATTTCTCTTTCCTGAAATACTCTCAGATTTTCATAGACAGGTTTTTATGCCAGAAATATTGCTATTATGCCTCACTCCTCCTATAGAGATGATGGGAAGAAAAGCAAATGTTTCATCTCCATATTATGCAGAAATTAATTGAGTGTAAGAAAGTTCTATTGAATCTAGCTAAAAATACCCAGCTTTCAGTTGTCATCCCCAAGTCATATGCTTTTTAGGTTCTCATGCAAGTACAGGAGATTAGTATACACCCCATTTAATCTGATCATGATTGCCTGCCATTTTAATTAACCTTTATTGGCATGCCTATATTGCCAAGAAAATATACTTTGAGAAGCCCCATTAATAACACTATTATTTGTTAGGCTGTTTTGGGTTTTGGGTTTTTTTTTCCATTTCACCCATCAAATTCTTTAGACAGATAATAAATCTGTGCAGCCTAGGTTTACTGGTAGGTTGTTTGTTTTGCTATGTTTTTTTAACAATGCATTTCAAAGTTAATTTTCTGGGAAAAGTATACTAAGGAAAATAATTTCATCCCTACCTCAGAGAGAGGAAAACTGAGGCAGAGGTTATATGGTTTGCCCCTCGATGTACAGCAGGTCTCAGTGTTGGCTTAGTCTGGGTGATGAAAGAGATAACCCAGATAATTCAAATTTTTAATACCAATAGATAATCATAGCCTTCCCACTTCCCATCCTTCCTTGCCTGCTATATCCCCACCTGATTGTGGGTTGTACAGGCTGGGGGCAAGGAGATGCTCCAGATCCCTTGGGTGCTCACTCAGGAACATGACCTGTGGTCATTGAAGCACCACGTGGTGATGGAGAATTTATTTCCTCAAGTGACATCTCTGCAGCTGATCACCACTGGCCTGAAGATCTGAGAGCAGGGAAAAAGTTTAGACTGAATGGAACCTTGGGGGATCAGTTAATCCTTCTCTCTGTCCTAAGGCAGTCCTGTCCTGAGGCTGCCCTCATTGTCTAACCCACAAAGTGAGCTCCTGAAGGCAGTGTTTTGATATGTTTTCCAAAGTCTTACAGAAATCAGATGCTTTCTTCTTTTCTGCTATTTTTCTTCTTTGGCATTAGATTCTGACTCCATATGTTGCTGCCTTCTACTTTAGAGTTATTAAAGAAATCTCAGCAGAACATCCCCCACTCTTAATTGGATCCCTTCCATTTTCCTAGGGAAGACTGAGCACTAAAGATGATTTGTGGCTGATGAGTTGTTCCCAAAGGAGTTTGAATGAACCATCTTTACTCTCACCTTGCTCTGCACAGCCACAGACATCCCAGCAAGAGCAACATTTGCTGCTCTGCACCCACCATGGACTGCACACTTTAAAGTATTATCCTGATTTCACTACTTTTTTTTTTAATTTTTTATAGACCTAGTAAAACACATGTGTTGAATTGAGATTTTCAATTTGCTGCCATTTGAATAATAAATACTGCCCTCCATGCACGTGAAAATCACAGCTCTGGCCTTCTGGGCTACTCCTGACACAGCCTTGTGAATGAGAAATCACAGCACATCATAAATCCTATCCAATATTGAAACTCATGCAGAGATAACAAGGTGAGAATGAGCCCTGTTTGTTCTCAGTTATGCTATCACATTTATGGCTGCTTAGCCCTTGAAAAACAAGTAAAACATTTTGTGTTTCAGCCATGATCTGCAAGCAGAAAAAGAAGGAATAATTTAAGAGAGAAATACCAGAGTTACCTCTTTAGATTTTCAGGGGTTTTGAGTGATGTTACTTATGAGCTCTTGTATTTTTATTTAGTATGAAACAACACACGAGGCAAAGCAGTAAAATTTAAAATGGCAGTGAGAGTAAAGTTTTCCCTAACTGCAAATGTAGGGAAAATGGGAGATGAAATTTGGTGAAAACTGAAAAGAGGAAGGAAGTGGTGAGAGTTAACTTGGGACATTTAGTATTCTAAATATGGAAATTTAGAGTCCTTTGGACATTTAGTGCTCTAAATTTCTTTTGTCAAAATTATTTCTATTTCATTGTTGGTGCTATGAGATAAATCCAATAAATACTAAGGAAAAGGTGTCATTAGTTTCCTAAGAAATTTGAACACCGAATCAGCAGAAGTCCACTGACAAAGTTCTGAATAACCCTAGAAGTTTTTCCCATACAAATCAGGAGTCATGTGTCATATGAAAAGAGGAAAAGCAACATTATCCTACTGATAAACAAGGTTATGAGAATAAACTAAGCAATACTCCTCCATAAAGCAGCTTTTATTTTCCTCTGCTCATTGTCATGTTTATGGCTCAAACCATCCTCAGTTATCCTCTGCCTGGGCACTACCTACAGCTGTTGTGTTTCACATGCTTACATTTCCTGAAATCAAATGCACAGACAAAGAAACCACCTGTGTTAAATCATTATCCTCCAGGGGGAATCAATTCACAGGATTATCATTATGCATCACCTGTCCCATAATTCTGAGGTTTTCCAAGTCCAGCTTGCCCTTGTCAAAGGGGGATTTCAGGAAAATGCAATGTGGTTTACTCAATATGCTGTGGCTCTGGTGATAAAGAGGTTGCCATCTGATAATAATCTGTCTTCTCCTCTCAAAACTGTGACCATATGATCATAAATTACCACTGGACAAGGTGCTGGGAGATGGCTCATGGATGTGAGTGTTTCATGGGTTCTGTAGCACCAAATAAAAGCAATTGTGTTCTCTCAGAGCAGCTTTTTTGGAGTTTGTAGCATCATATTTCTCATTTTACAGACAGACAAAATGGTTTACAGGCAGCAAATGATTTATGCAAGGTCAAATAAGGTACAAAATTTAAAGCAGGAACAGAATCCAGAATGTCTCATTGCCATATCTGGGTTTTGACCACCAGAATGTGTATTTGGTATTTGTATGTTTGAATGGGAAGATGACCAAGGCCACAGAAGAAGGCAAAGCTCACAGATTGGTTCAGACATCCAATTGTCTTTGAAAAGATGATTCTGCAGCCTTGCAAAGGTAGAAGACTCCCAGCTCCATACAAGACACTGATCTGAAGCTCCTTAGCAGGGTACTGCATGGAGCTAAGATAATTCACCATATGCAGCACTGGGCAAGCACCTTGCTGTTGAACTCCTGTTTGCATTCTCAAATTCAGCAGAGAAAACAGTTTTCATTGGGCAAGGTCAGAAGGACCATTTTGGAATAGCAAGGACTGTTGAAGAGTGTCCTGGATGGATCATCACTCAATTAAGCAATAGATGTTCACTTGCTTGATTCCCTCTCCTTTCTCCTGCCATTAATGGCTTCATTTTTTGCCAAATACAGATTAAATTTTATGTGTCTGGGGAGTGATAGATGGTGACTTCAGGACATAAACAGCTTCAGAAAAGCTTTCTGACAATGCACAGTGTACCACCCCTGGGGTAATTATTGGCCCCATACCAGCAGGCTCACTTTCCTGAAGGACTTCTCTTCATCTATTCCAGAGATGACTTTAACAAAGATTTACTGAAGGACTGCTTTATTTCTCTGCATGCATATGTGTAATTTATTGTTTAAATAGATAAATAGAGAACAGGTCTGAACAAAACATTTTTTTAGTAATTATAAGTGGAAGAAAAGGGTAACTCAGTCTGTAGGGAATGATTTCCCTTGTATTAAACAAACACACACAATACCCTTGTTGAATCAACCTTTAGTTGATTATACAAACTGGGAATCAGAACAATCAGAAATTCAGGTCAATTTTCTTCCTTGTTCCTCCTGGTACATCACATTTTTTACCTGCTGTAGCAGTTCTCCATAAAAGTAAGGAAAGAAACATAGGAGACATTTTTTAAGAGCAGTCAGGTCCAGAAATGTTACACACAATGGGATAACTACTGATATAAAGTGAAATCCTTACCAAAGGTTTTTTCTCAGAGAAAAACAGATGTCTATACGCCAAACATATATATATATATATATATATTTATATACACACACACTTTTTTGTGTACAACACCAAACAGCCAGGAGTAATTCAAGCAGAGATTGGATGAGATCTCAGCAGCTAAGCAGGACCAGCCCCCATAAATAATTTGACTGGGCTCAAAAAGAAAGTTGTGTAGCCTTGGGCAAGGCATGACCACAGATTTCATGGAACTGACCACTGGAAACCTGTTGTTATGTTGATTTTTGCAGCAGATGCTTGGTAGAAACATTAAGAAGGGAAGAAAATATTCCATACCTGAAAGACAGGACTGATACGTGTATCCAGAGGTTTCATTGCCATCAGTGTTCCTCTGTGGTGAGGAATGATGCTTCTACCTGGCAGCAGGACATCCCTCCTTCCTGGGAACCGCCCAGGGGTGTGTTGAGAAGAACCTTCTAAAAGTCTGCATGAGGTCTTGTGATGATTCCACAGTGCAGCATTCAGCTCGGTTTAGGATTGTTCAAAGAGCTGATTTTAGTAAAAATACCAACAGAGAAGGGCAGGAGTGGCACAGAAAGAAATTACTATTTTTCATATTTTCCATGCATACTTATGAATTATTTTAATTAAATCCAGATAAACTCCCCAACACAAGTGTTGTGCTTCAAAACCTTTTATTTCAGAAGTGGTGACATGAATCCCTTTGATTTCCTCATCTCCTCCCCTTCCCCTGCTACCAAGCTGAAACAATTAGATTAATTCACTGTGAATTTGTGATTAGTTTCGCTAATTCTGAAACCCCATTACTTTTTTGACAAAAAAGGCTTTTCAGCTATTCATCACATTCTAGTGCAGAGCTGTGGGATGGTGAAGTCTGGGAATCAGAATTTTCCATGCCACATAGGTGCACAATTTCTTATTAAATGCTGGATCAGCAAGGCAAGAACCAACATAACAGACCAGCATATTGGTCTGGGTGTGTCTGAATTTTCAAAGCATTTCCTGCTCATTGAAACACTGCAAATATTGAAACATTCTCCTGCAGCTACCACCTGGCCATGGCTGATCTGGAATACCTGAGGCATCACAATAAACTTATATCAGATAAATTCAGGGTTCAGGGTAACAAATTCCCATGAGTTTCATCTTGTCTATGTGTCATAACAAGGTGAAATGTTTGTTTATGAGGAATTTATTGGTATTCTTGACGTGCCATAGAAGTCTGTAGCATTTTATTTGGTCTCAAGTTGATGCCTATTTCTCAAAAATCTTCAGTTGCACCAAAGTCCCCTTGGTTACCAAATCAAGACATAGAGTCTGCAACAAAATCATTCCTCCCTTAGCCTGCCACATCCAGGGGCTGATAAAATGTTTTCTGTGATCTCCACTCTTCCAACTCAAAAAATGTGTGTTTCAAAGATAAAGACTTCCAGAATACAAACAAGAGAGGCACATGATGGTATCATTCATAATTTCTATTCTCTCACTAAAAAAAAAAAAAGAAATCAAATTGACACCCCCAGCCATATTATCAATTAAAATAGTAGAAATACAGATTCTTATCAACAAACATTAAGACCTTTATCAGATGTCAGAGACTTCTACAGATTGTCCAAAAACTGTTTCTGATCATGGCAAGCAGGACAAGTGATTCAGTTTGGGTAAGAGTATGGAATTCTGGTTACTAGTTACAAAGACTGCTCTTACTAGAAAGCAGATGGCAAAACCATGGATTCTTTTATGGGAAACTCTTTCCCAGAAGGAAATTATTTCCCAACCAGCCCTAAGAAGGTTTTGAGATTTCTTTCCCAGGTATAAAATTGACCCTAAGACAGCAAGGATTTCTTCCCTTCTCCCTGCAGAAGATGAAGGTAAAGCAATAAAACCAACAGTAAATTCATATGGAATCAGGTTTTCTGCAGTGCCAGGCACTTCTCTCAATCCCCAAAAAGGAATGCAAATTCAGAAAAGATTATAGGAATGAAAAAATTTCAATTTTTTCCACCCAAAGATCCTAAAGGATTTATCTAGGGCCAGAAACAATAGAAAGAATTGCACATGTGGAGTTCTTCAGCCGACCCTTTGTTGTGTTTGGAGCTGAAGAGGTTGACTCCATTTCACCTGGCTGTGAAATAATTTAGCACTTAATCCTAGTGCTTTCTAGTAGTGCTGTTTCCAAACCTGGCAGAGTACCAAGGTCTAAGGAAAGAATAAGGGAATAAATGATAACCTGGAGGGACTCTGGATATAAAATCTACACAATATGTTGTTGTTATTGCTGTTAATATTTGTGGCCATCACAGAGCCCTGAAATCCTAGGGCTGGACCATGATCCCAGCACACTAAATAATAGTTTCTACAATAAAAAAGGTAAAAGATTACTAACTTCTCTTCTGGGAAAATAGATGCTGGTTTATTCCTTAGGGAGCATTTTCTCTCTGTTAGTGAAGGCAACTGATAGATAAACCTCCAGCATCTTAATTTGGGATGGAAAGGCTGGTGAACCTTGTTTCCATTGTCAGAAACTCCAGGGGATCCATTTTCATGTCAATGCAATGACACCCCAAATCCCAGTTGGTTTCTCTGTGTTCCTGCTGTCTGGGAGAGTTTATCTTTACAGCTCAGGAAACTGAAATATGGAAAGGAATTGCTTGTGCAAGGTTACAGGGCACGTTGTGCCAGAAACAGGAATAGAAACTGTAGGTGGCAAAGCACATCACCTTTTCTAAGGAACAGAGCAAAGTATCCTTTCATTCTCCAGCTTCCCCTAATGTAGCTGTTACAGAGCAAATTCAAGGTAAAATGAGATTTTAATTCAAGCTCTTTGTTTTATTTTTCTGAATTCAGAAGAAAAGACAACTTTGTTAGATGCCGTTGTTAGTTATAGGAAATAGTTTGAATTTCTTTTATTCAAAAGGTAAAGAGGAATCAAAACAGTTCTATCTAATTACTGCTGTAATTTTGTTTCCTTAGTGCAGAAAACCAGTTTAACATGTTGATGGGGAAGGAATTTATAAACCTGTTTGTTGTACTTGGAATAAAAAAATATATCACTTAGAAATTAAATTGAAAGAGAAGTTCTGAATTCATAAAATTCTGCAAAAGTCAGACATGTAATAGGAAATAATTGTTTCTAGATTTCAATAACGGCATTCCTGCTTTTCCATGCTAATGAATACTGAAGGAAGAGTATGCCATCAAAGTGTAATCAAAGCTGGCTTGTTTTGTGAATGATTGACAGGGACAGAGGCATAACTTGGGTTTTTTCAATCATCTCACACTAATACTGCAGTGAGACACATAAGTGCACTGCATTAACAAAGCCAATACTCCCCCAGAAATTATATTTGCATTTGCAAATATACAATACATCTCCCATGTCATTACATTAATATGAGCCCAGCACCTCAGCACAAAAGTAAAAACGTGTGCAATCTGAAGTGGACTGCCCCAAATTAACGCAGCAGGACAGGAAATACAAACTACATAATGTATTTATGCCACCTGAGTGATGTTTAACACCCCATTGGTAGGGGATGATCGACAGAGCAGGGAGGTAGGAAGCACAGGAGCTAATCAGAACCCTCATTAGCTGCACACTGAAGAACACTGGGGAGGGAAATCAATACCACCTCAGCAGCAGGATGAGGGCAGTGAACCTTCATCTGCAAATCCTCAGTGGTGGCAATTGAGGTTTCTCATGCAGCTGGAGCCTATTGAAGTAGAAGGGACTGAAATCACAGTAAAGATTTATAGGGCGAGATCCACAACGAGGTTTTCGTTCTGGTTTTGCCCAGAAGGAAGGAAATTGAGCCTCCAGTAATGATTAAAGCAAATTGAGCAGGTTATATCACGAGGAGAGTTCATTTTCCCTTATTAAATGGAGAGAATGAGATGTAAAAAGGGCCAGAAGATTCAAGGAACAAAGCTGGTCAATCACTTGATGCAGTCTTGCCTGGGCAGGTCTAAATGAGAGGAATTAACAGGGAAAGATGAAGATATCTTCAAGATCCTACTATAGACTGGAAAAGGAAAGTCGTGATAGGAGTTAAAGGCATCCCTGGTACCCTGATTGTGCTGCTTTGGGGCACAGAGAGTTCACCACTAGAACTTGCATTAAATTCTGAGCCTCTCTATGGAAAGCTACAGAGCAGCCAAAATTTGCTTTGACCCATCACTGAACCACAGTGAGTAAGAATTAGAATTACAGAATTAGAAGTAAAATGACTTCACACCTGTTTGAAATGCCTTGTACTTCAGAGACCAGTGCTTGCCCTGTATCATATTTTTATTCTGGATTAGAGGATTTATTTGTTGTATTATTCACTCTTTCTTCTTGCTCACATTGTGTTTTTCAAATAGCAGACAACTGAGTAGCTTGTCCTCATTGGAAAACCAGACCATGATATTAAAAAGCTTAATTCTTCCCTCATGATACATAACTAAAAGATGACCCATCAATAGTAACCTCCATTTTATTTTAAATAACTTTTTTATTAACTACCTTTGGTTTTGAAGCTGGGTTGATTATAATCATTATGTTTTCTTAATATCAATGAAGTGAAAACTCCTAGTTTATTTTATTTGTCATAGATCATTTCTAAGGGGAAAGGCAGATATGTCATTAGAAGTTCTAATATACTGACTCTTCAAAATAAATCAATTTTTGGTTCTATATTTTTTATTTCACTTAGAATAGTCACAAGGTCACATTTCCAATATTTAGGGTAGATGCTGTCTTTCTCCTGCCTTACACTAAGAAGTTCTCATTTTTGGGACATCCTAAACCCAAGTGTAAAAGAAAAAAGGAGGTATTAAAAGCAGTAATACAAGTTGTTTTTTATATATGTTTGCAATGGAGCAAAACAGTGGATGCTTAGGGAGTGAGAATAAAAAATTTGGTGCCCATGGTACAATATTCAGTATTCCAACACCTAAACTCTCTTCCATGTGGAGGAATTAGTTTTCTTTCACAAGGAAAGGAGACGGAACATCATAAAACCTTTCTAAGATAGCAAACAGGCAAAACTACCTGAAGAGCAGCATGTCCTGGCACAATGCAATATTTCATAGAATCATGGAATGGTTTGTGTTGGAAGGGACTTTAAAGACCATCCAGTCCCACTCCCTGCCATGGGCAGGGACACCTGCCTGCCCAGGACACTACCATCCCAGGTTGCTCCAAGTCCTGTCCAGCCTGGCCTTGGACACTTCCAGGGATCCAGGGGCAGCCACAGCTTCTCTAGGCAACCTGTGCCAGAGCCTCACCACCCTCACAGGGAAGATTATTTCCTATTCTCCTCCAGTCTGAAGCCAGTCCTCCTTGTCCTGTCACTACAAGCTCTATTTGAGGCAGAACCTGATGTGCCATTTCCATTCATTAATGATTCAAAACCCTCAAAAAAGTTTCAGCTTTTCTGGATGATGCTCACAATTCTTATGTCAAAATCCAAGCTGGGACATGGTTGTCTCTCTCCTTTCCAAGGAATGACAGAATGGATGAGGTTGGAAGGGCTCTCTGGAAGTTTCAGTGCCAGATGTCATCTCCAATGTCCAGAAATTGCTCCCTGAACATGACAACACCATGAGAGAGCTGCATCCCATTTCTGGCACTATTGGAGACACAGAACTGCAGCTCCTGCCTGCTGGGAGAGGTCTCCAATCACCAGATCAGAGCTGATTGACACTGGAGGTGAAATAATACATTTTTTATAGGATAGGTGCAATCCCTAGGCCAAAAAGAAGAAAGGAAAGAAGAAAAAGAAAATTTAGCTTTTTGCAAATGTGATTGAGATTCTTAAACTCCACAGTGGCAGAACTGCCTTTGGACAAGGGGATTTACATGTTGCAGTTCACAGTTCATAAGTCTATAAGCTGTCAGTTCATTTTATAATTAATTACCCATTCTATCAATGCACAAAATGTTGTGGACTCCTGTATATTCATCTTGCATTATCCACTGAGCAGTGCAGACACATTACAGTGTGCTTTTTTCCCCTTCCCTTGACAAGTATAAATAAACCCGACAGAAAGCAGGAAATGCTCAAGAAAGTATAAAATTTTCAGCTATTCTCCCATTTATTTTCAGTGGGAATAAAACACCTAACTTGTGTGATATCTGAAGACACAGTGAAATTGTGTTTAAATATATATGTTTTTATACCTTAAGATACCTAGCTTCCTTTGAGGATATCCCCTTCCTGCTTTTTGCAAGATCAAGGTCTGTAAGAATGTCAAAAGATCAGGTGAAAAATCACATGCCTTGCTAAAAATAAATATTTTACTGCATTATATTTTTCTATACTAATTCATCCTGAACTGCCAAAATTGACAGTTTCATACTGCAGAAACAATATCTTTGTTCTCTAATTTTTAAAACTGAAGAACAGCTTGATGTATTACTGGAAGGTGGAAGAAAAAGATTGAAGGCAAATTTTCTATTAGTTTTGTGTGAGATGGAAGTGTTCTGGTAAAAAAATAAAAAAGGTGCCTGGTATTGTAACATAATAAGAAATTTCTCATTTTCAATGCTTTTGGCAACAATTCTAATCTCTGATGAGAAAATGTTTGTTAGAAATCTTAGCATCCCATCCGAATATTTGTTATTGTGAAGTTAAGAGTGTGGCTACCTGTGACTGAATGATTTCTGTGGTGTAGAGAACTGTGAAAAAGGAGATAAACTTGTGTTACTGAGACACAGATGATCTGAGAGTGCTTTGCAAGAGGGGCAATAGAGTTTTTACTTGTGTGTTGAGGGGAATCAATCAAGAAAATTTGCTTAATAGCCTCATGAAATGCACAATTTGGTGTTCATTTTCTTGATGGGAGAGGATGGATGGTTGTTCAAATAATGCTGCTGCATTTGCAAGAAGTGATTTGTCTTCCTCCAACTGCAAAGATGATTTTGTTAGAACACAATTTTGTGTTTTTCTTTAGGCACTCATATCCTCTCGAGACCAATAAAAACATAAAGTGGGAAAAAAAAACAGTTAAAAGAAAAGTCTGATAAAGTTAGTCATAAATTTCTGGTCAAGGTTCTAGTAAGAATTTTGAAGGTTATATTAATTTAAATCTTATGAATTGCGGATGATCTGCTAAGTTAAAATCAACTTTTCATTGTCTTTGTGAATTTAAATTCTGAGTTTTTAACCCAACAGAGCCATTTCTATCTTCACATATTTTTGTCTCAGTTTTTATCTGAGTAAAAAGTATTAGACTTTCATTACAATAATTTTTTTTAAAATTTTCTAAGAAAATGTTTATTTAAACCTATTATTCTACTTAAATATTCTACTTAAATAGGCTAATCTAGGTTTATTTTTAAAAGCCAAAACCAAAGGAAACCATGTAACCACGATCAGTCATGGTTAAATGATTAAATTAGCATTAGAAAAATGTTACCAACACAGTTCCAGCTGCAATTCAGTAAAAAGTGACTTTTAAACTTTCAGCCATGAAAAAAAAGTTTCAAATTAAACTTTTTCTCTTCAGAAAAGAGGAAAAACCTGAAAGATCAAGACTCTATTTTCTTAATTTAGACACATCAAAATGTATAAAGATTAAATGATGTGACAGAAACTGTGTAAGGAAAGTGATTGTGAATTTAGGTTAAAAAAATTGTCTTTATTTTTTCACTTTAATAGACGTAATTTAATATGTCAAATCCAAGAAAGTATGCATGCATAATGGAATTTCATTAAATCATGTACATGCTCCAGTTTGGTCCAGATGTTGGTGAAATGTATCTGCAAATTTTAAATTAGATTATATTTAGTCAAGGATTTCTGTAAATCCCTTTATTAATCTCACAGCTTCCTGGGATAGGCAAATTTCACATTCCAGGGTATGGGCACAAAACAGGAATGTCAGTTTTTCTCTATTGACTTGTTTGCAGCTTTGTGTGTTCATCCATTTCAGGAGAATTCCTACTGATTTTGGCCACTTCCATGAGGAAGATCTAAACCAAGGTCTGTAACACTGAGACCTTTCACTGTGCAGAGATTTCCCATGAGATGTTACAGGCTCAGCTGAGCCCTGCGGGTCACAGCTCCATTCTCTGATGTGTTCTCAGACCCAGGAAGCTTTTTTGGGTGTAATGCTGATTTTAGGAAACCTTATCCACCTCCAGCTCCTGCTCCAGGCGTCTTTCTGCCCAGCATGGGTTGGATGGATGCACACAGAGAAGGGTGTAGGATGGGGTCAGGGGTCTGGGCTTCATGTGGGACAGGAGATCCATCCTTTTCCTGACCATAAACATCTCCACTCATGACCCATCTGGAGCCATTTTTTGAGAAAACAATTAAAATTTACCTCCAGCATCAAACCAATGACACAGCAACAAAGATTTACAGAGACGAAGGTAAGGTGTTTTGTGGGGAGGGGGCAGAAGAAATGTAAAAGAACTAAGAATGCTTAATCTAACCATCCTCAGATCAAATCCCAAACCTCTCTCTTTCCCTCTTTGTGTCTGTCTGCCATACTGATGACATTTCCTTTATTCCTGTGGCCAGCAACATGTTCCCTGTCCATTCCATGAGAGACAGGTGGCTGTCTCAGGAAACAGCCTTTCCTTGGCAAAGCATTCTGGTTTTTATGTCCAATCCTTTTCTTAAATCTCCCTGGGGCTCCATTTAGATTAAAATCCTCCTTTCTCCCACCAAACACTATTGATCCTTAATTTATTTAGGAGGCAGTTTCAGCACTCCTTCTTGCAGATATTGACTGCCCTTACTGCCTTGGAAATGATAATGGACCCTCAGAAAAATAGGTGCTACCTCTTGCACTTGAGTAGGCATTAGAAAAATATTAACAGCTCTCCCCCACTTGGGCAGACAAGGAGTAAATCTCCTTTGGGAAATTTTTTCTGTACACTGAACCTTGTATCTCATATTAATGTGCAAAGTCCTAATGATACATCAACAGTATTGATGCTTGTAACTCGTTAGTGGGTGTTGGTTGAGACAGAAGTGAAAGCAAAAAAGATCAAATAGGGCTTAGTATAAATTGACTTAACAGTCTTCTTAAAGAAAATGAAAGAAGCCAGGTCTCAGTTCTTTACATCAGGACTTGTACAATTTTTGTAACAACAAAGCTGTTACAACTGCCATGTTAGCATTTATCTGTCTGAGGGATTTGCTCAGGCTCTGCCTCTCAACACATTAAATCCATGATCCTAAAAAAGAGCTCATGGGAGAACAGTAACACCTGCAGGTTTGAATGTCCTGTCAGAGATCTTAATCACTTCCTTCCATGGTTATCTCTCTTGTGTATCATCTGGTAGAATGTCACCCATTTAATAGCACTTCTAAACCCAGAAATACTCCTTAAAACAGCCTCAAAGAGCGATGAGAAAACTTAAGTTGCATCACAGTTGAGAGCAAGTGACTGTGGAGCTGTATTACCCTGGCAACATTCAAAGGAGAGGAAATGTGTGTTCTTCAACTGTTGGAGAGAAGAAAAATTGCATTTGAAAAAAACAACAGCTCTGCAGAATGGTCTGTCTACATTTTATATGCACCTTTTTCCAGATCATTAATGAGTGATCTCATTAATGAGTGTCAATGAACTAAACTTCACAAAATCTCTGTGATTTTCAATAGGGAAGTGTCCATGTCCACGGATTTATGGATGAAGAAATGATTGAGGCAAAGAGAAGCCAGAAGTGTCCCCACCCCAGAGCACAGAGCAAGGACTTGGGTGTTTGGACACAATTTATTGGCCACCTTTTCTGGATTGTCTGTATCTGCACACAGAGCTGGGAAATCAGACACCCTGACCTTTAAAAAACACATAATGAAAATTTCCTCTGTATTTTCATTTTGCCTTAAATGAAAACAAACTTCTCTCCATGATAAATTCTGCTGGGTAATTACATTTGCTACAAAAGGTGTTTGTTCTCACCTCTTGTTCCCTGTGTTTATTAAAACAAATCAGGCCTAATGCAGTCACCTCTCAGAGTGAATTCATCTCCTGGCAAAATATTTCATTTCGAGTTTAGATTATCACTAAACATGGATGTGGACTTCAGTGCATGAAGCCATAGGGATGGAATCTGACACCAAAAATCATTATTAAGGTAATCAGCATCATGCCCCATTAATTTTAATACAGTTATTAGTGGCAACTATTGCAGCCTTTGCATAATTATTTTGGAAAGTAATAAATGTGCTAATGTTTGGCTTGCAAAAGTAAAGCATTTATTTCTAATTGTTACTGTTTCTTGATCAAGTATTTGACAGAAACTGTTTTTAACCCACACATCCTCTGATTGCCCCAGATTGCTCCCTTGAAGGAAGAAAATTAATTATTTCTTATATGTATGGTGCCTTTTTCTCTACATACATCTGAAAAAATGTCTTATCCTCTAGCTTAAAGAAAACTGGAGATAAGCAAGAAAACGTGGTTCTTTATTTCCTCCACATCTTTGAATATTCATCAGAGATACAGAACAATATGTAGAAAATCTCCTGCTACTCATTTCAGATCACCCTGTTTGATTCAGTTTCCCAGTTAAAACACTAAAAGTGCTAACTCACCTATCTCAGTGACCAAGAATGTGAGGGCTTATATTCATATTCTGAATTTGCTAAGGCAAATATGACATCAGGAGACAGAAATTCCATTCATCTGTGCAAGAAAGGTACAAGAAGAAAAAAAAAACCTACCTGTCCTGCAGCTTCTGGTCCATCTAGCCCATCCTGGACTTGATCTTAAAGATCTTTTCCCACCTTAGTGATTCTATCTTCCCAATCAACAACCAAAATTACATAAAAAGGAAAACAACAACAAAAATAACCAAATACCAATAGTCTGATATTTTGCCAGCATGCAAAAAAGGTACCTGATGCAAGGAGCTTTTGGTCATGTTCTTCTCCACTTTGAGGCAGAGCAGGAACAGGATTCAAACCCATGCAAAATAGGTGAGACAGGGTTTTTCAGTAGAGTCTTTCAAGTGATACTGAGTCTTTCCCCACTGGGATTTAACAGCTGTAGGATGCTCCTTATTCAAGGGAATAAAGGTGCTGAGCTCATGGTGAGCTGGAGGAGTGGCACAGCGTTCCTCACTCCAAACCCTGTCACTCAGTGAGCTGGGAGATGTGCTGCCAGCAAAGCTGGGACCTGCTGTCTCCTGGGATCATAAAATATCCTTGGCCTTCCTGTAAACCAAAAGTGCTGTGGGAGCCAGGAGGACAGAGGAAGAGAACTGAGCAAAATCCAGATGTTCCAGATGTGATTTATTGGTTTGGAAAGGAAAAAGTCATTGCCTTAAAAGAAAGGAGTGAATGCAAATATTAAGAATAACCTATGAGCATCTACCATGCTCAGCCCCAGCCAGGAGTAGTCACCTGTGAATATCCCAGCCATGGCATCAGGAACAGGACAGAGCAGCAGTCAGGGGCCTGCAGAATAGTGCAGATGTCCCACTATGGAATGGTTAGTCACAGTTTCAGCCCCAGGCCATGTAAGTGTAAGAGAAGAGGAGCAACAAGAGAGAGGAGCAACAAGAGAGGGAAGCACCAAGCTGATCAAACTCCAGGGGTGATTACACCCTGGAGGAGAAGGAAAAGGGCAGATGTTGAAGGGTCTTGGGAAAATGATAGTACTGCTAAGAGACAAAGCAGCCTTCCCACAGTCTCTGTTCCCACATTCCTCACTTCCAATATCTGAAAACATCTCGACAATAACAGGGTAAGGACCCAGCATATGTGAGAAAATTTAGGAGTTTAATTACAGAAACTATTTTTGGGTAATTTTTTTAGAAATTATCTGTCCTGTAGAAATGCAGCTTTAAGACCAGGCAGAAAACTCAAAATAGAATTTTTCAGCTGTATCTTGAGTTTATAGCTACAGGCTGCTATTTTTCCCCTGAACATATAATTTAATCCCAGGTTTTAAAGCTTAAACCTAAATGGGGTTTCCCACTGGAATTAGATGCTTCTGTAACTTTGAAGGTCTTTGTTTTTTAGCCTGGAAATTGGAGGATAAACATGGTGTCCTATGCCATATGAATTCTGAGGATGACTACACTAAAGATTACAAATAAAATCATGTAGTACAACAGTGGATTCCAAGCAGGAATTGTGACAAAATGTGTTTTTCAAGCTCTCTGTTGTGTTTCCAGCAGAAAGCAGACATTATTCTTCAGACTCCAGGTAAGAGACTGAGTTACAAAAATGAAGAGGCAATCTGCAGCCCCACGCTGAGCAGAGAGCCCTATCTGAACTGCAGCGTGCAGGAGGGACTTAGGAAGAACATACAGTCCAGTCGATGATAAAATGTTTGTTGCTACCTCCCTGGAAGTTGCAGAAAATCAATATCCCCATCAGTACCAGCTCCACTGGCTTTAACATTTCTTACATTCAGTCTGCAGCCTGAGCAGCGAGGGAAATGCCTCTGTGTGTGTGTCAGTGCCTTGTGTGTGTGCTTGTGAGGGAGAGGGATGTGCAGCGAGCTGGAAACCAATTAAATTGTAGTGTTAGATAGGTGGTGAAAAGGGCTCTGTAAAAGAAGGATAGTGCCAGAAGCTGGAGTTTATAAAGCACTTGGTATCCAGTGAATAATAATAACATTAAACGTGTTCTGAACTAATTTATTTGTAGGGAGAATTGGAGTAAGAAGAGCAAAGCTTAAACAAAATGTCAAGTTCAGGCAACAAACCTGGAGGAAGAGATGAAGGAATGCCAGATCTGATGGTAAAAAATACATCCAGTAATACAAAAGAGCAGTTAATAATGGAAGGCTTGAGGACTACCAATACTGACTGGCAAACCTCACAGAAAATAACCCTAAAATGTTAAGTGGTTTTGCTAAGAACTCTTATTCGTGGGAAGGGAAGGAGGTGGGGGAAAGTATGAGTCATAAAACCAATTTTCCAGTCCTCTTGCATTTATCATCAGTATCCTCAAAGGCCACTCTGATCCTCAAAATCCAGCATGGCCTTGGGGCAGCTGATGGAGATGTGGTGTGGTTGGCCTGGACTCCCAAGTGAGCCCACTGAGCTCTTTGTGCTGCTGCACCTTCACTTCACCCTCATTCAGGGAGAGAACTGCAGCTCCTGCTGCCTCCCAGCTGGTGATGTGGGAGGCACAGAGCTTCAGGAGAGAGCTCAGATGGAGTTCACCTGCCTGAGGTGACAATGTGAAGGAGACCAGACTGCTAGTGGAGATGTCAACAGAGACATCAACACAGAGTCAACTCCAGAGGCTGAATGAGGCTATGGGAAAACCAATTCCTCTTGTTTTTCATGTTTTCTCTCTCTCCCTTGTGCACCTTCTGCTCTCCTAGCTTGCTCTAATCCCCATCTCTCCTTCCCCAGCTGTAGCTCAGTCCAGCTTTGACACCAGGAGAGCTGCAGCACAAGTCTCAGGGAGCAGCTTTGCCTCTCAGACTTCTAAACCCATCAGCTGGGTCAGGCATGTCCAACACTTAATTTTCTAAAGAATAAATAAAATAAGACTCTTGATATTGCCCCAGAATTACAGGATGAGGAGAAGGGAGGAAGAAAGTTTTCCTCAGCATGTTCAACCTTCACTCTGTTGAAAATAGGATGCTCAGGGGAAATATTTAAAAACAGCTTCCAGCCCCGATCTGCCTCTGGCAAGAAGCTGAATAAAAAAACTGAACCAGCACAGTCTCTCTAAGGAAGATTTGGGTATCTAAAAAAACAGGCAAAAGGCTAAACACTGCCTTAAATGTATGTACAGCCACATTTCCATGTTTGTGCAGAACATCCAGAGCTGTGCACACAAGGGAATCTCTGGGAATTACTGGAGTGAAGATATTTTAGAACAATTATTTGGAAGCAAAGCCACATTTATGCACATACTAAAATCAAGGCAAGAAATAGTTCTTTGCATAGGGAGTAAATGGAGCTGTAAGCAAACCAGTTGGAAACTGTTGTCTTTTATATTGCCAGACTAATTAGCACTGCTTTCAATGTTTGAAAAAAGAAATAGTTAGGGAAAGATAAGTCAGCACCTCTAATTAGCATTCTGCATTGAGTAGCAAAGACAAGTGCAGTGGGTTGACAGTGGTCATTTTAAAATATAGGAAGAGGATAAAAACTGCTTGCTCTGAATGTCCAATTTTACCTGTTGCAATCTCATTATTTCCTACAGGATTGCACTGTAAAAGGAATAAACACTGAATTAAGCTCAAAGATATTGGCAAAATCGGGTGAAATTGTACACAATATTGAAGTATTACCCTCCCCCCTTTTTTTTTTTTTGTAAATATCAACAAATGTTTAAGGCTTGCTTGCTTGCTTGCTTGCTTGCTTTCTTTCTTTTTCTTTCTTTCTTTCTTTCTTTCTTTCTTTCTTTCTTTCTTTCTTTCTCTGCTTCCTTCTCTCTCTCTCTCTCTCTCTGTCTCTTTTGTCCAGTTGTGTTATGGCTTCTCTGTTGACAGACCTGGTTTCAAACCAAAGCTCCACTGATTTTTATTGGTTCTGCTCTAGTATTGATACCTCTTACCTGCTGTGTGAGGTAAATCACCACCACTGAAATCAGCCAGATGAAAACCCAAATCCCTCAAACGGAAAGAAATTAAGAAGAGAAATGGCCTGTAGTGTTCCAGCATTAGTGAAATGAGGATCAGGTGTCCAAGTTTAAATTTGGAACACTTGCAATCAATAAAGGTGCTTCAGATTTGTGCCCGCATGAGAGCAGCATTGCTTTATTAGAGGAGCACAGCCTTAAAGAATTGCCATATTCACAGGTCTTGACGTGGTTTCACTGGAGGAGCTGCCACACAATGCTGAACAGGAGCAATTAGAAGTGGCAGTGGCAGGTTATAACTGCAAAACACCTCTGGAAGTTCTTGTCTTTTCAGGATACCTCAGTAATAATGTTCCCGTTGGGATATCCATTTAGATATCCTTTATGGATTAAAGGCATAAATGATCCCATTTCACTCCCACAGGTTTGCAAGCTGAATACCTGTCAGCCTGAATGTGCAAATACAGGAAGAGAGAAAAAAAAATTCCTCCTAAGTATTACAGAGATCCAGTTGGTAGCTCAGCATTCAGCAATAACTACCCCATTCTGCACCTCTCAGCAAGAAAGCTGGGACTCAATAGGATTTCACCAAATTTATTATAATGGTCGAATTATTGGAATAAGTCTACCAGAACACCTGAAGGGACTGATGGAGTATAAATACCATTTCCATTAGGAAGGAGGTATGAGTCAAGCTCACCTGCCAGCCAAAAATCTCTCACATCTGGCTGGGATTTAGCTATGCTTGGTGCCCCTTGTTTGATTTTCCTGACAGTTGGGATAATTTCTCTTTGCACGACACACAGGCTTTTTTCTTTCCTTTTTTCCTTTTCCTTTGAAATGAGTATGTAGGTTATTTTTTATGCATGGTAAGGGATAATGCAGTCATCTGTCTGTGGAAAGAAAAGCATAATTCATGCAATTTGACTGATTATTTCAACATGGTTGGTATAGGCTTTGGTAAGAGGCTGCCAAATTGCTGTTCCTTCCTCAGCCTCATTTTGCATAAAGAGTGACACAGGAAAATAATTCAGTGGGGCTTCTCTTTAGCTGTAAAATGTTCTCAAGCCAGCCTTCCCTTCCTCTCCCTTACACACAAGTAACTAACTTAAAGAAACACCACAAAGAACAACAGAGAAGAATGGGGGAGAACTAATCTTGAAAGCAAGTTCCTTTTGAGAATTTTTCAGTGCTAAGACAATGTAAAGAGCCAGTGCACAAAAGCTGCTTGAAATGTTGTCTGGATAGTTAACCCCAAGGTCTCAAGAACTCATTGATAATTGAAAATTTCTCCTGAGTACAAAACCAAAAAAAAATCAAAACAAAACAGAAAAGGAGAGCTGTTGCAGTCTGTTGTTGAAAAATCAATTGTTGCAGTCTGTTGTTGAAATGAAAAATGAGAAGATTGTTTGGGGCAACTCTTAAGTCTTCTCTACATCCCTGCACTCCAGGAGACTTCCTTATCCTGCAGGAAAAACTGAGTTCTGTGTTTCCAAATCTATCCCTGCATCCAAAATATATCAGAATACATTCTGGTCACCTGTGATCATTTTTTTCCAGGCATCTCACATCATGCCAACATTGTTTATACCCCAGCAATCTGTCTGCCATACTCATGATTTGACAAGACCTAAGTTGTTGGATATAGGACTGGAATCCATGAGGAATAATTTTTTTAATGACATCTCCTGATGAAGAACTTAATTGGAGATCTGTCTGTTACAAAGTTATTAATTCACCTAATGTTCTTTGTTCATTCTATGTATGGAAAGTTTCTTTTATTCAAATGACAGCCAGTCATACATCAAATGCTCTGAGAAAGCCGAAGTTTCTCTTTCACAAACAGACCTTTTGGGTAGACCTGAAATTATGTCAAATAAAACATGCTGTTGTTTTACAAAAACTTCTTTGAAGCTATGCTGACATTAATATTATGGGTTTTTTTCTTCTAGTCCTTCGCTGCCAGTGAATGCCTCCATATTTTACTAGTTATGCTACTTTATCTAGAATAAATCAACTGATTGATGTAGTATATTTCCTCTTTTAATTTGTTTTAGTAGTTTTCGATACTGAAATTAGTAATCTTCCAAACTCTGGAACTGAGACTTGGATATTAGCAAACATTCATGATTCAAAGGGCCCTTTAGCTAACTCCCTCCATGCTTATGATACATCACTTGGCTTGCTAATTTATTAGGATTTGAGAGTTTTCTTTCCATCCTGAAGACCAGGAAAGCTCATGTGTTGCAGTAGGGACAGGCTGCCTGTAGGTGACATAGGCTGAGAGACCTGCAGCCTGTTTTCCATTATCACTCTGTTTAGGGTGGTATCAGTAGGTGTCTGTCATTGGGGACCATCCATTAAAATGTCCTGTATCACAGATTTTATTGTTAATGCCTGTTTTAGTTTCCCACTTCCTTTGGTTTCATTTGTAGCCTTCCCATATTTGGTTTTCTTTTTCCACAAAACAAACCTGACCAGGCAATAATCAAGGGTTAATTGCAGAGTTGCTGTATTTTTAATTAGTAATTAAATTTTTACTGAGAATATAATATTTTCCCTTGCTACAGACTTTGCTGTATTCCTGATGTTTGGAAATCTTCATGGGTTTTGTCACTATGTCAAATTAAAACTCTTCAGCTAAAATTGCTCAGTGTAACACAATTTTTCATGTAGTTCAGGTCATTCCTTATTGAGAGTAGGGAGTCTACAATAAATTCCTGCCCAGCAATTTCATTACATACAACTTTAATGAATTAGTATTTAGAGTCCTGTAACTCTCAGTGCTCTGTGATTTATGAGCATCTAATCCTGATCCCAGCAATTCTGGTTGCATTCTGATTTTCAACAATCACCAGCTCCATCAGATTTCCTTTCTGAGTATGGTGTGGACAACAATGCACACAGGTTTGTTCTTGACAGGCAATTTGGGTTTTTTTTTCCCACATAAAGGATTTCCAGCTTAGATTTCATGCCTGAGACTTCAGACATGACTGGCTTGTTTTAGCCTTCTCTGCATTTTTTGTTTACAGGTCTCTTGACTAGGGAGAGATTTAAATTACCACATTCATACAATCTGCCCTCTCTCCACTTGACCTAATATTCTTTGGTCAAAACTGCCCATCTGGTGCCATTTAAACACTCAATTTTTGGTATCTCCTAAATCCTTTCTTCTCCATTCTGCAGGGTAATATGTTTTCTGGGAAATTCATGGATAGCCTGGATATTTTTAACTTTCCTCTTTCTACCCAGATCAGTCAAGCTTCCCAGACTGTGAGGAGCAGTGCCAGCTGCTGTGTCAGAGTCCAACACAGATGGAGCTAAAGGTAGCCTGTTTTCAGCCCCACCATCCTGCCAGCCCTGAGTCATGCTGTTTGCTGGCACTCCCAAAAGGGAACGAATCGACTTGATATCCTCCTAGCTCCACACCAAATCCCATCCTCTTCCCCAAGCATCCTCCCCTCTGTGGCAAGTGCCACTTATGGCTGCTCTGTTAGTCATATCTGCACCTCATTCTGCTCTGGGTTGGGTTTTCCTCCTCCCCATGAAAGACCTCTGTGCCAGGAGCTCTCCCTTCATTAACAGCACTGTGCCTTCTGAGGGGGAAACAGGCTGTGAGTCACTCCAGCAGCTGCTGGCGCCAGAAGGAGATGGGGATGGATGGATGGGTGGGTGGGTGGGAGGATGGATGGATGGAGCCAAGCAGACAGAGGAGTCTCTCAGTCCCAGTGACAGCTTCTGAACATGCCATGTCCCAGCTTTCTTACCCTCTGCTGGCAGCTGAGCTGGGGACCTGACCCAGCAATATGTTCCACTCACACTGAAGTTTCAGGACAGAAGAAGAAGATTGTGGGGCTTCTGGCAGTCATGGTTCTTCTGCTTCTAACATCTTGCTGGCACTGCTTAATGGGAAGTTAAATGAAATTACATTCCTCATTGTCACACTTTCCCTTCTCTACGCTGTCAGGAGTGTGAATCAGCATACAGGACACAAGGATAGTGGCAGCTGCTGCTTCCACTGGAAAAATAATTTTTTCCTATCATTAAAAGGGACTAATATTTAATTATTAAAGGGATTTAGGAAGAGGCTGATGGATAACAGTCACTTGATATCTAAAGTATGGGACTTTCTGCAAGCACAAGATGAGGTCACCTCAGCTCTAACCCAGAGCATTACTGGCAGCCAAACACAACCTCTTGCAGTCTTGAAATTGAAAAAAACAGACTGAAATTAAGACTGGACATCAGCAAGACTGCAAAAATGGTGTAGAGCTATTTGCAGTTATATAGCAGTTAATGTTAAAAGTTCTGAGAAGTTATTAAGCACCACCCTTTAGTTTTGATATAACTTTGAATATTAGAGATTAGTAGAAGACACAATCTAAAGAATAGATCATTACACTTCTGCCCAGTTTGAAATTCCTGTACCATTCATTTCATGGAATATCTAGTACTGTGTTCTGCAGGACACTGGTTCTGTACTGGACAGCTCAGGCTGAGGATATCTTTCTTTACTAACTTCATAGCAGATCTTTCCAGCTGTATAAGAAACAGCACGGACAGGCTTTGACAGGGTATTTCTCTACAGCAGGAAAGGGAATTCCTTTAAAAGGGAATTTCTCAGTAATTTCTTCCTAGAAGATGCCATCTTTTGGGAGACCAGGGCTCAAACAAAGAAAATCACTGGATTTTTTTTGGGTCTGCGGTTTTGTTGTTTTTTCTTTTGTCTTTTTCAGGAAACCCCATCTTGTAAGCTTCTAATTCCATCTCCACTTCAAACCACAAGAATCTCTTAAGAATTTCTCTGTCAGAACACAGCAAAGCAAGTGACAAGCAATGATCACACTTTCCATACCCTATTTCATGATGCTGTCTTGATGTTTATTCTTTCCTCCCAAAATTCAGAGATTACTGAATGACTGACATAACCAGTGCTGGCATAAAAGCCTTTTATCCATGTTCAAATATCTAATGTTTCTAATTTGGCTACACTGTACAGATAGAATGGTCAAAACCACAGATAAACAGTCTCCAGATCTTCTGATTAGATTTTTAGTTAGAAAGTTGAATCTTTTTTTAGTGTATTTGGATGAGCTTGTTAAAATGAACAAAATTGGATACTAACTTTAACCCAAACAAGAGAAATTGTTTTCAGTTATGTGAACAGATTTATCTTGTACATTCCTTGCATCTGCTAAAGTGTTTTATTTTTAATATAAAAGAACTGCTTGGTCAGAGCTGCGCTTCTTTTCCCTTGAGTATAGGCTGTAGGAAACCAGTCATGTGCTCTGTTTAAAGCTTTTTACATTATTTCCAGAATTTTTTCTGTTAAGAAACCCATAACATCCACAGAAAGTGAGAAATATTGTCGAGTGGAAAACATTTTGAAACTTCTGCATTTTGAGCAGCAAAGAAAAATGTCTTTAACAGCTGATACACTGGGCTCATAATTCAAACTGTCCCTCATTACAGACCTAAATTTATCTTTCATCCCACACAGATTTCTACTCCATCACAATTTTTCTACTCAAAATTATTCACATCAGAAATGTAGGCTCATGAAATGCAGGGGAGCAGAAGTGTTATTTATGCTAAAGGAACCAATCCCACTCCTTATTTCAGCTTGCTGGCTGTAGCTTTATTGTGTCCTCCTTCTCAGGGCTAAGTCCCATATGGTATCTCACATTTGCACCTAAGCACATTGAGAATATGATGTCTTTGCCTCTGAGAGCTTGAATTAATCTACTAGGGCTCAGTCATAAAGTACTATAAAGAGCTGGAGGCTTTATTGACTCCAAGCTCTCCGGATGCATTTTTGCCATGTGAATTATTTAAAGTCCTTCACAAGCTTCCCTGGGGCTTTTTCAAAAGGAACTCACAATCACTTTCAAACATGCTTGGGCCAACCCTCTCTTCAAAACCTGCTTTCTCTAAACATCCTGAGTTCTGGCAGCATCTTCCCACCTCTGCCAGGGGAGTGGAGCCCAATAGTCAAAATTTTCAGACCACTCTGCAGTTAGAAATAATTATTATATTCTAAATGAATGGGTTTTTTTTTTCCAGGACAATAGATAAGATATTCTAATAATTATAATTGTTCTGATGCCCTGTCATACTTCTATACACAAGGTTTATTTTCGTAAGGAAGATGACAAGTAATGTTATTTCAGAATTGCACACACATGGCTTTATACAGTCACACAAGTTCAAGAATACTTGATTTTAGTCAATTTGCATTAAACCTATTTAATAAAGCTATCATCATTCAGAAATTGCTTCAGAGTAACAATAAGATTTTCATTTCACAGTCTTCTTCAAGAACAATTTCTCCATGAAAATCAACTCAAAATTATATGAGGCACAGGAATTCATTATGAAAGAGTTCTGTTAATAGAGTCTGATGATTACTCCAAACAATGCTTCTGGGAAACTTGGTTCCCAAAAGCTTTCAGCTGATGAATTCAAGAGTTCAGCCTGAATATTATCTGTAGGAAATACAGCAATAAAAAAAGCTAAACCACCATCAATAGGCAGATGACTTGTGGCTCTAATTCTTTTTTCCATCAGACTCCAATGGAAGTACTTTTATTTTTTTGTTGTTCCTGTGAAATTAAGCAACACTTTTTAAATTTTTGTTCATATCTCAAGGAAATCATGCTGTAACACCTCAGCCAATTCAGGACACAGTGAAGAAGCTTCTCTACCCTGGTTTATCTTCTCTGTTCCTTCCTTCCTCCTCTTCCTCACCTGGTTTCTTACCAGCCCCCATTCAGGCACAGGTGGACTTCTTCACCTGTCCATATTTACTACTTAGACCCTGAATAAGCAATTTTATTGACCATGCCTGACCTCTCTTTTTCCACTTCCCTTCCTATTTTCAGTTTCAGGCTCAGCCAGGATTTATTTAATGAGTTCATCCAAGTCTTACCAGCTAAAAACCTGCCTTGCCTTATGTTCTTTTACGCACCACTTGCAGTGACAGTCTTAATAAATAATAAGTATTGATAATAAGAGCACCACCATTACCCCAGCTCTTTTCTTGAGCTGACAACTGTGACACAAGCCACTAACAACACAAGAAACCACTTTAATCACCAAACAATCCTGACATTAACTTCCCCAGCAACAAATAATTATCTAAATAATTTGTAAAATTGTCAAGTAGCAACCTGCATTTTCTTTTGCAGCTCCCACTAACATGATGGAATTTCCATTTGCAGCACAATGCAGAATTTAAATTGAAGTGTCCTGGATGCTTGCAAGATATTGCTCTTATCCTGAGGGGAGATCCTTACCTGATGCAATTTAAGATTTCCTTCTCCTTTGAAGTTAGTTTTAGATAACACCAGATGAGGATCTAGCCTACAGTATCAGTAGGGTTCAAACCCAACACAATGAGAAACTTTCCTATTGCATCAGAATCAATAGATTTCCTTCTTCCCTTCCAAAAATCCATGGTACAGAAAAGTGCACTACCTCAAGTAGTGTAGGGTAATGGTACTTTAAGATGATAAAGAAGGTGGAGTTTTTGAAATTCCAGGATTCCATGCAACTCTATTCTAGGCCTAAAGTTAAACTGCAAAGGTAGGATCAGAAATTCCAAAGAAAGATCTCATTTCCTCCAAAAGTGAGACAATATCATACTGGTGTCTCCAGAGACTGAATTCAATTAAATCTCTCATAAGGAAATTGTTTTCTACTATATATTTGAAGTCATTTACTTACTCTTCTCTTTAATTCAATGTTCTGATTCAGGAAAATAGAAAAGCCTAATTCTTAATTCAATGTTGGAACTTTTGTCATAATTGAAGACAAAGGCTCCCCATTATTTGGCAGGTCTATAATACTTTAACAAAAAACAAATCTTATAGATTTTCAGAATGTCTAATAATATACTGATTCTCAAGACAGTCTTTTCAGTTTTCTGAAAAATCACTGATAAACGTGAAGAAAAATCAATTTCTCCTTCATACATTACAATCAATTGGTATCATATTTTGAATTCTTCCTCTATTGCAGTTCCGTGGATCATGACAATTGTCAGACACTGACCAAACAGTTATTAGGTCAAAACAAACCAGGGGGAAGATATTTCCAGTTCTAACATTTTTCTGGCTGTTGAACTCTACATGCCTCTGCAGGAATATATGGATTATTTTTCTAATCATGTATCTGTGGCTAGGAAAAGTATCAGGGAAAGTCTCTCCTTGAAAGTATAAACAAATAAAAATAGCACACCATGGGGAGTGGTTCAAGGAGCATAAAAGTCACAATACCAAAGCCTTCATGAGGACTCATCAGCCAAAGGAAAAGAAAAATTGAAAATAAAACTATTTTCTACCCATGTCCTCTATATCCATCTCTTTTCCCAAAAACTCCAACCTCACACAAACTCATCAGTATTTCCAGCTGAGGTCACCTTGATGAACAGACTTTATCATCAGACATTTTCCACTTCTCTCTGTACCCCTTGCTCCAAGGACCTAATAAAGCAGGAGTCCAGAAATCTTTTACAAACCTTTTGTTTCTAAAAAAAAAAACAAACAGAATGAGGTTTACCACTTGCACAGAGAGGGGTATTATCTATCAAAAAATGATTTGCACCTAAATTAGAAAACAACTTTTGTCCTCAGTGGCAATAATGACAATAATTTCAGACTTGTGGCAAAGGCAAAGTAAGATTGGTCAGTAACTTACGGATAAAATAAACTCTAAATGTAATTTTTGTTTTGCTGCTGTGCTCTCCCCACTTCATGCTTAAACACAACATAGGAAAAATCTGATCCCTTTTTCTGCCTGAATAGTCATGTCATGTTCTGGCAGTGGGTATAGCAAATTGTGTGATGGCTTTGGTTTGCATTTTCTTGCATCAAGAAAAAAAATCCAGGTAGTTCAATAAATAAGTATATTAATTCAATTTCTGAATAAATAGCCAATCAGCTAATAAATTAATTCAAGCTTCCTTCATGATTACACCTTAATGAAATCAGGAGAATAAAAAATCCTATGGGGTTACAAAAGTTTAATTTAATAAAAAAATAATTCTTTAGTGTTCTAGATACTCTCAGGGTCATTTAAACATTGAGCTTTTTCCCCAGCAGTGCAAGTGGTGGTGTCTCATTCCATTCCCTTTTATGACATATAAAATCATAGAATCATGGAATGTTTTGGGTTGGAAAAGATCTTTAGGATCATTGAGTGCAACCATCAACTCAACACTGTCAAGGCCACCACTAATTCATGTCTGTAATCACTACATGTCAATGTTCTTTGAACACTTCCAGAGACAATATAGAATTCATCTCTTTAACTCTTAAATAAAATTTATGCTTTGCAAATTCCCTGCCTTTATTCAGCTGTTCAGTGAGCTTTCACTGAGCCTACAGACACTTAATATTCTCATAAGTGAAGCAATAAGACTGTATCTGATGAGAAATTTGCATATCAAAATGGGAATGTGAGTCCAAATTGGAAAGGCACAAAAAGAAGTGATCAGAAATTAAGAAACCATACTGATAAAGCCAAAGCCTGAATCTCTCAGTAAGAATTCACTATCAAATCACACTGAAAATACCTATTGAACAGCATATAATCTCATTAACTAAAAGTGAAAATTACACTTAATTCTTATTCTCTGAAGGTATGAGTTACAATAAATCCTACTGACATACCAGTGCATGGGCCCAGGAGCTGGGATCTATTATAATCTACTTACCCTCTGAGAACCTAATTTCCACTTGAAATAATAATTAAAAAAAAATCTTAAATACATTGACCTCTAATACATTCAAAATGTTGGAATAAATCAAGTAGCAGACTTAATAATTGACTCTTTACTAATGTGCTGCTATGAAAGAAAAGAATTCAATATGCTTAGTGCTATCCCTAATTTGAAGCTCTAATAGTCCATTCTTCATGTTACTCTTCCTGCCAGATTCCAAGGTAAACCTTTTCAAGCCTTTGGGAGAGGAACCAAAGGTGGAGTAAGAGTAGAGCTGTAGTTCCAGTGTGAGGGTCTGAAAGGGAACATAATTCACCACTTTACACCATATTTCCCACATCAGACAAAAAATACTTGTCATTTTCCTTGGGATAGAAACTAAAACTGGAGCTTCATTGCAGGATCTGTTTTCACAAGGCATCACATTTTAAATAAATTTTAAAACAGCATTTTAAAATAGCAAAAGAGCAAAAGAAATCAAGCCACGCTCCACCCATTTTTGAGGATGAAGTATGGCATGCACAGGGAGAAAAAACTGTACAAAAGTCACACTAAAAACTTGAGACAAAACAGAAAGTGGTGGTGATATGTTCCAGTTGATAATCAATCTAAATACACATCCTCCCTCCATCACCAGTTCTGTGCTGATTTTCTGCACGCCAAATGTAAAATGTGCATACCCACAGTCATTCCATTCCAAAGTTCCAAGAGCCACTGACTAAAGATAACCAAGCTTACCTGTGAAGGATGGAGTTTTTAGCATAAGTAATAAACAGTCAGAAATGCACTATTAAGTCAAGTTTATTTTATTATTTGTATCAAGGTGAATGAGACAGGATGTTTTTCTGAGAAACTTCCCTTTTATTAGACACATTATCAGGATTATTCCAAAGATATTTAAGAAGGGAAGGGGTCTACACTGGTTCTGCTACTGAGTCAAATGTCAAAGTGTGTTGAGATGCAGTCCCTGTGACATTCCTGTGAATATAGCACTGCAATGAGCTATTGGGGCTGCTAACTTTGACAACAAAAACATTTTCAACATGTAAACATCAATAGAGGCTCCAATTGCTGAATTTTTTTGGCTGAATAGGAACACAACATACGTAAAAATCGATATAGATGTATTCCGATTAATCTGGTTTTTTTATTCCAAGAAAAGCAAAGTGAGGAATTAATTCACCATTCCCCCTGGATGGGTTCAGCCATCTCCAGGAACACAGGGCTCCATCACACTACTGGTAGTGGCAGAGCTGGGTATCTCAGCTCTTATCAAAAGGTTATTTTACAGAGACCAGTGCCCTATTGCTACAATAATCACATTATGCTATTGGTATTTAAGTAATGGAAGCACTTCACCTTCTAGTTTGATTTTAACCTCTTGCAAAGTCAATATTTTCAGAGAATGATCAAATTGTATGATGGGCTAAAGTATATTTCTGACATAATCTGAACACTGTTTCCTGAATGGAGTCTCAGATGTGTACTGAGTCATTCTGCCCACAATAGCCACTTGTCACTCTTAACAAGCACACCTGAAGACATATTCAACTGTTAATAGATTCATGATCTTTGTCAGAGGATCACAACATATTTTATATCAGCTGGGTAAACCTGCAGCCCTGCTTCACTTGGAGTTCATTAATTCTGTCTTTCCCTCAGTTATGCTGTTATTGAGATCCATGTCATTGGTTATAATATTGCAGAAAAAGCTGTTCACATCAATGTGTTTTCAAATTTAATTCCATTGAGTAAAAACAGGCACTGGTGCATGGACACTGAGATAATGTGGAAGGTCTGGAGTGAGGATTTCCTGGAGAGAACATGGAAGTGTGAGACAATCACAGATTCATGGAAGTCTCTAGGTTGGAAGAGCACTCTAAGATCACTGAGTCCAACCCTTAGCCCAGCACTGCCAAAGCCACTACTAACCCATGTCCCCAAGTGCCACATCTATATGGCTTTCAAACCCCTCCAGGGATGGGGGCTCCACCACTTTCCCAGGCCACCTATTCCAGTACCCAACCACCCTTTCAGTGAAGAAACTTTTCCCAATAAACAATTGTTTTAGTATAAAAACAAACCAGTAGGAGATCACAAGTCAGGATTAAGAATTTAATAGGAAAATTAAAAATACGTGCAATAACACAAGGAAGAACACTGACAGAGTCAGATACAACCTGACACCCTGTTGGTCAGGGTGGTAGAAGCAGTCCAAGTGAAGTAGCTCAGTTGAAGCAGTGATCCTGTAGAAGGTCTGCTCTCCTCCTGAAGATCCAGTGGTAGCTCTTGTCCTCTGGGAACCCAGCAGACAGGGCTGCCTTGGGCAGTTCCAAGCCAGGTTATATCCAGGTGGGAATGCTTGGCTCCTCCCTCCTGGGTGGAGCATCTCCCAATAGGATGAGATAATTCCGTGAGTCATGCAGTTGGTTCTTGATGCTCATTGTCTGTTATCAGGGGTGAGTCACAGCAGGAGATAACAGCTAATGCCCCACAGCTGGTGGTAATAGAATACTAAATACATCTATATTGTAACCTAGGACACCAACCTAAACCCTCCTAGTGCTACTTGAGGTGATTTCCTCTCACAACAGCACTGACATCAGCGCTCAAGCCCAGACGCAATACTTGCAGATGTCAGATGAAATGATTAACCATGAAACAGAAAAATACTCAATCAGAACCTGACATGATGATCCTGCACAGTGTAACCTTCAGCATGGACAAGGCAATCAGGTCTGTGAGTCTGTGGGCTTTGAATTCATGACCATTGATGTCCTCTAACAGGTTAATTTGTTTACATATTTTCAAGGGATTTGGCTTCCTGGAGCTTCTTTAAAATAAAAGTTGTTCCCAGACTCTTTTTTTTTGAGCAATGCAGAGTCATGGGTTAGCCCTCAGTTACTTATTCATGAAAAGTTCTGTTTCCCAGCCTGATTCTTTGCACCCAGTCATTAATTCCCACTACCTATCTGAGAATGTCTGCTCCTAATTAAATTAAATCCACCACATATCTAAGAGATAGGATCTTTGTTTTTTTGTCTCCCTGCTGTCTTTGAGGACTGATAGATAAACAATTTTGATTTGATACTTATCACAACTTCCTAATAGTTTCATTTAAATTCTTTCCTTCGTATTTTGTTTGTTTTAATGCTTTATAGGATTCAATTTCCTCTGCTAAAACCTGTGACCTGCAAAATTACAGTGGTGAAATAGGGATATTCAAAAACTGTTTTCAGGTGATTTCACATTCATTTTCCTATTTCAACTTAAAAGCTAGTGAAGATTAATGTAGATTCTGGTTTGTTAGAACACCTAACACATTGCACAGAGAGTTTTGCTTTGCACTTGCCTCTTGAAATATTTGACTTCTTCCTGCTCCATGTCCTAAATCTGTATTATGATTAAACCTCAGGCAGCACCAGCATCACACACCACTCGCTCCTCATCAGTGGTGGAGAAACTTGTAGGGGTAAAAAAGTAAGATACCATGGTTACAGTCAGCTAAAACAGTCACAATATATTGTCATCTTCTGAGGAAAAAGTGATTTGGAAATATAAACTCTATGATAAATGTATAAATCCAGTAATCTAGGAACAGATTGCTAATTGCTATACAAAGGAAATCAAGTTGGTCTTCATAAGTCAGCAGCAACTGTTGCTGCTTAGGGAATTGAAATTACAATTACATGCTCTATTTAGAAGGAAAACACAACAGTCTTTTAATGAAATGCTACCATAGACCTATTGGTAAATATTTGGAAGTTTTTTTCAGCAGGTACTGAGAGCCATGGCCTCACTTTTCTCCTATTAGTGTGTGCATAAGATGCTACAGGTACTGTTTCACAGTTATCCTCATGTTACTGCAGTAAATTTTTGTTATTACTTATATCATTACTTTATAACTCATAGGCAGACTTGTATCCTGTTAGTTGGTAGGAGTTTACACAATGAAACCCATTTGCTCTGCCTTGGTTGATAGATGTTTGAGCAGATTCACACAAGTCATTGATTTTTCTCCCAGAATCATGCAGAAGGTGCCTATCCAAGGGAAACAAGCCCAACCACACTGAGAAAACTGAGCAGGTTGGAGCCAATCTTTTTTCTCCCTTTTGAGCTCTCCATTCCTCTGATGACTCTTCCAAACCAACAGGACTTGTTGTGAAAGCAGCAGCTGGACTGGTCAAGGTTTAGAGGACAGTTCTCTTGAAAAGTCCTCCACAGTATTCTCATTGTAAGTGCTGGAAGCCAGAATCACTGCAACGAGCAGGAAATGCTAAGATGACACAGTTCTGATGGAAGGTACATTCAGGGATTTACAGAAAACAGATTATAAACTCTGCCCTAAGATTGCAGTAGATTTTCAAGATTTGGAAGCTGAAGATGGACGTTTGTAGAATACAGACAGCAATGGAAGACAGAAGGTGAAAATACATGCCTTCTACACCACCTATGTGTGAAAATTATCATCGAGGAGATTCCTCAAAAGCATTGCAGACACTCTTTGTATAATCAGAGGGAGGAGTCTTTGCCATGTCCACCCCAAAAGAGCTGCCAAGCAAGGACATGAGGAGAAGATGACTTTATAATGCAGAATGTTTTTATCTGCCTTTAAGTGACTCAGTGATAACACAAACTGTATTGAAGTCTGCAGCAAGTGGATGAAATAATAAAATGAGCTAATATTCCATGGAGGACGTGACAAAGTCTCTAGATGAAATTAGCTCTTCTTGTTATTGATATAGCTATTAAAAAATGGTTGATAAGGCATAGGAGAGGTGAAGAAAACAGTTTTAAAAAACATAAAAACCAACACAACAAGGGACAGGAATAGGATGCAAGAACATGAGAACCAAGACTTCCTTACAACAAAATAGGTCTTCTAAGACTTATCTTAACATGGCTCTAGGGCACCACTGAGGAGCATCTAAGTCCAAAATTCCGGAAAGCCTTTCTTAGACAAGACCTACAATGATCAGCTTAAGAATGAAATGGATTTTGTTTGCTTCTTTCCATTGGTATTGAGAATAATTTATGAAAGAGCAGAACTGAGGCTTTTGTGATGGACAATACAAAACAAGGAGCAAGGCACTGCATGGATACAAACTTTTAAAGAATATTCTTCTGCTTGAGATGCTTTGTCTCAGTAAAACAATGCAAATCATGCGTGAGATTGATTTAACTGTGATTGCTGCTTCTCTACCATCACAGTAAAACAGCTGGAGTATATTGATGAACCCAGCCCATTCCTGAACATTTTTTATAACCATCATCTACTTCATCTGCTTCCTTAGACAGTAATTTTGGTGGGGTTTTATACAGGATACCTTCTAGGTCTTTATTTGATTTTAGACTGTTTTCACAGTCCAAAGAGTATCCAGCCCAGGAAATGCATTTTTTCCTTCCCTGCATATACATTTCAACACGTTTGCATTTGTCATTTGCTAAATGCATTATGACACACCATGGCTGCAATTCCCCAAAGAATTCCTCCTGTGATAAAGTGATTTGGAAAGCAGCTGATCAAGGCACTGGGCTTATTAAGTTCCTAGTAATAGCTAAATCCATACGCTTTAGGAAGGTAACAGCAGATGTTAAAATGTGTTATTGCCGCTGGATAAGTACAGTTTGAAAAAATAATTTCCAGTAACAGGCTTCCAGTTTTCAGTTGCCAGCACATTTATTCTGGTTGTAAAATATATACATAATGCTTTGTAGAAATACATTTGGTAAGCATGCAGCCATTCTGGAGTGCTTTGATCACTGTGTTACCATCAGGATGAATTTCTGCTTAGTCCAGCTGCCAGAGCCTCTTGAGACTATCTGAAGAACAATGAGGCATAGCTTCATCTTAAATGAATCTGGTTTAAAATGAGGAGATACCAGGGGGAGCAATTCTTCTCCACGACCTAATTGCACTTCCCCATTCATAATTCCTACAGTTAAGCCTATGCTACTGGCAGTCAAATTCTGCTATCATGTGTGACTCCAGGGTGTATCCAAAGTGACTCCAAAATTAGTACACAACTACTGCAAAGCAGTTCCTCTTCTGGATAATGAAATCTCAGATGCAGAAGAGGATTTGTATACTGTCATGCTCAATATTAGAAGCCCTAATTTTAGGGGACTTCACCTTCATTACCCACATGAGGAATCTACTTGGGCTGCCAACTGAGAGAACCCTTTTGATGTGTTCACCAAGGAGAACTTGAACAAAACCAAGCAGGGCAGCCTCAGCCATGTGGGCAAATGCCTGCTCTGGCTCACTGTGAGACTCTGAAGCAAAAATAAAGCCTCATGCCATTTCACCAGTATTTCATTATCAAAGACTACAGGATATAGTAAATTTATCTACCAACTACTACAAATTAGCAGGGCTATAATTAAGCAAGGTACTTCAAACATTATGCCTCACCACAGGGGACTGTAGGTCCTTGTGCTGCTTCTTGATGTTATTAGGTCAGAACCTGCTTCCTTTGGTTTCCTTCTTCACTTTCTTTTCTAATTACCAATTTGATATAAACTCCTAGATGTAACTGTGGAGAAAATTTCTCTGCTGAAATAGAAGCACTTTCTAATTCACCTTTGTCAACCTTTATTTCTCACTTCTTGCGGTTTGGTTTGTCATATCCCCAGCTCTTTTTTCTTCAATTGCCTTTAGTTTTGTTATTTGGTTTTTTTTGTTCTCTCACCTTCCAGAGAACCATCATCTGGCTACATAAAAGCAGTCAGATATTCAAGTAACACTTTGTTGGAGTGCAAGTAAAAAGTTACAGCATTTTAGCTTATAAGTTTTTCTGCCTAGTTCTTTGGCTGCCAGCTCTACAGCTGGGTTACATCAGGTCCTGCACTGAAAATGGTTTACCTTTTAAATCTAATCACTCTCTGGGACTTTAGTATTCAAATAGAAGACATTTTTTTGTCACTAGGCACCAACAGCACAAACCATTTACTAAAGGAAGGTCTTTGTGATCCACCTTTCAATATCACAGCAGCAGATGTGCCTTTCTTTCAAAGACAAGAATAGAAGGAAGTGATGAGAAAACTCTCATTGTAAAGAAAAGCTTAGTGAGTGGTTTGCAGCTATTGTACAGGGAATAAGGAGATTTCCCACCCCTCTCATTGAACCTTCTCTGCCCCTCATGAAATAACTGAAGATTGAGTGAACAGCAGCTTTCTTCTTCAATCTGCTAAGATATTTACCTGTGGGTGAATAGATACTCACTCTGCTCCAGAGGAACCAGAGCTCTCACCTTTGGGTGATGAAGCTGTACTTTCTCTGTGGACATTTACCCAGCCAGCTAAGGCCTGTGGGGACATGAAAGAATGGATAATTGTTGTTCCTAGTAAGGATTAAACACTTCCTGCAGGGTGGGATGCTCACCAAAAACAAAGGGTGAGAAAGAAGATACTTTCAAGTATAGGTGTAGCAAAGAGACTCAATATCCTCTCCAGCTGGTATTGAAATTAATCCATGACTGTTAATCCAGTGTTTCTCTTCAATCCATGCTCAAACATAAAATGGAAAATAATTCCAGCCGGTGAATTTCCTACAGCACAACAGTAGCCCAGAGTTGGGATGTTCACATCTATGTTTTTGGTGACACAAGAGCTCTGAGGGTCTGCTCATGCCAAGAAGCAGAACTTCAGATGCTGGGGAAAATACCAGTGAAAAATAGAGTTTTAAGAGCATCTGGGGTAAAGTGGCAGCTGAACTTCAGGATTGCAGTTTTGGTTTCAGATAGTCAAAACTGGAGGTGGGCTGGAGCTTATGAATGAGGGAAAGAGAGCAGGAGGGAAAACAAATACATACTATTTATATATGCCTGTGACATTTAATAATTGCAAGAAATATAGTAAGTGAATTCCATCCATCTGTCCCACAAACCACCATTAGTCAGTAAATTTTTTTATAAGTCTCAGAAGAGGGTGTTGAGACTTTTTTTTCCCTCCTCTTTTTTCCACTTTCCCTTATGGATCACGCTAATGAATCACTATTTTTCCAGCTATTCTCATTTCTTCCCCAAAGTGGCACTTCATACTTCTTAATTCCAATTTTAATTATCTCTTTAGGAAGATACTTCACTATGTGTGATTTATTGTACACAGGAATTAAAAAAATAGATAAAGTGCATTACCTAATTCTTTCCTTCTTGCAGTTTTCCTGCACTGAATTGCAAAGTAGAAGGTGAAAATTTATAAGAATTGTCTTCCTTTACATAGAAATTTGGTGCCAGTTGCCCAATCTCTTAATGTGCAAATTGACTGTGGTTTTATGAAATAATATGCTAAAACAGTGAATTGGCTGTTACAAATGTTAATAACCAAAGTAACACATTGGTAAAGTGCATATGCAAATAGCAAAAATACTATGTTGTAGTAATATACACTATATATTACTGTATTCTCACCTAATTTTACCCAAAATTATTTCAAAGCCAGAAATATGCATAATTGACAATATTTGCAATTCCAGGTCTAAGTGGGTAAATCACTGCTTATCTTTTTTTCTCCTCAATTGGCTTTAAACTGAAATACTAGATGGTTGTTCTATCATTTAGATTTTTTCAAACAAATACAGATTCTATGTAGAAAATGGACATTTTGATTAAAAAATAATTTTAAAAATGAACCCAGAAAAACAAGGAATTAATAACTCTTGTCAATAAGTAAAATCTTACCTAGTTCTTAAAACTCTAGCTAATGTATATTTCTGTCATGTGGTGATGCAGGCAGAGGAGATCATCTGATTATTTGACAATAACAGTATCTTTTCTCCCCCTTTTATATGTAAATGATCACAGTTTAGCCACCTCATTAACTCCATGTTTTTAATACTCTACTAGAAAATTCCTCCGAGCTATTGCTACATCAAAATTAAAAACTTGTACTTGACCTAGAATGTCTTTTAGGAAGTCATTAATTTTCAGTCCAAAGATAAATGATAGATTTGTTGTTCTAATGACTAATGATGCTAATTGTTAAAATTGTGCATTTTAGTTTCTTATACTTCTATTTCCTTCTGATGGACTAAAGTGCCCTTTGCTTTCAGAAGCCTCAGAGGATGAATTTACATAGAACATCAGCAAGTCCTCCCTTAACCTTCATTTGCTAAGTTAAATGCTTGAATGTTTTATGTATTTATTCATTTATTAGTGCTATGCTGCTTTTCCAGAACAACTATAGCTTTTTCTTTTTCTGTACATTTTTAATTCAGCAAAGCTCATTCTTTATGACTTCATAAGAAATAACAGGGTTTTTTGGTCATTATTGCCTTACTTTTGCACACAGCATTGTATTTGCTATTTTTAATGAGGACTTCATCCTCCAAACATTACTGCTTATCTCATAGAAAGGCAAGAAGTATTTTGAAAGAATAAACATCTTTTCTTTAGCCCACTTTTGCCTGTGTTATATCACAACTTGAAATACGTTTTCTGAACTTTCAAAGTCCCCTAGTGCACAGCAACAAAAAGATTTACATAAACATTGAATTGAGGAAATAAACAGTGAGATTCAGCTTGCAGACCAACATGCTCAAAACTTAGCTTTGTGTTTGGCTTGGCAGATAAGATGCAGCATCTGGAAAAGTCTCATGTTTCTTTGGACCAATAACTGGATATCAGCCTGGACATCTTAGGGTCTTTTCCTAGGGAATGTAGTTGTGTGCACAACTGAAGTATAGTCATAGAATTATGGAATATCCTGAGCTGGAAAGGAACTGTCGCTGTTGAATCGCTACCGGAGTGAAAGAACCAGGCCGAATCACAGGTGTCATAAATCCAATTTTATTATTTAATTCTAAAACTTATATAGACTTTCAAGGGTCGTCCAGATTGGGTCAATTCAAAAGCTCCCCCTAGGCCAACTGGCTTGTACAGCCTATCTTTCCAGAGACCGTTTCAATAACATCAAAACTTTATCTGTTTATAAAAAACACAGGAAGAAGAAGAGAAAATTCCCGTGGGAAAGAATCTGTGTTACCACAGGGAAACCATTAGGATCATCCAGAATAAATCCTGTCCTTGCACAGACACCCCAACAATCCCACCCTGTGCATCCCTGAGAGCATTGTCCAAGCACTCCTGGAGCTCTGGCAGCCTCAGGCTGTGCCCATTCCCTGGGGAGCCTCTGGGGGAAGAACCTTCTCCTAATATTTCACATAAACCTCTGCTGACAGAGCTCCAGCCGTTCCCTCAGATCCTATCCCAGCTCACCAGAGAGCAGTCAGTGGAATCTAAAAAGCTCCAGAGCTCCTCAAATGTATTGTGAGAGACCTGAACACCTGCACTGACTGCGTTGATTTGATCTCCTGCCACTACAATACAAATTTAGCCTAAACTGGTAGACGTGCTCACACTGGCAACTGGTTTAGGTGCCTCATCTTGAAACTGAACCCTTTTTGAAGAAGCTAAATTACAAGGCAGAAGAAAGAGACATTTCCCTCCTGCTTTGCAATGGAAAATAACCAAGGAAAGTGGTATTTGAAGAACTAGACATAAATGCAGCATTTTTTTCCCCCTGCTTGGTATTGTATTCTCTATTGTAACTTAAGGACCTGCTGTCCTCATTTTTCCTTGGAAGTTACACAAAGCTTCTTAGGTTGCATTGTCTTATGCCTGTTACAAAAAATTGCTGTTTCAGATTTGGGTATAATCTACCAAGTATTTATGGTCCAAGCTAAAACTTGCAGGTGAAGTTTCCTTTTTAACTTTACATTTTGTGCACAAAATGTAGAAAGAGTTCCATGGGAAGTGACACTGTCCTTCTTTAAATCCTAGGGACATTCTTATCAGAGTGAATTGAGAGAGCTGAAATTATTTTGTATTTTTAAACTGTTCTTTAATGAAGAAAATGTTAAAATTATGAAAATCTGCAGGGGAAAAGAAAAAGATTGGATTTTACCACAGTTAACCAACTAAGCTCAGCTTGAAAATTTTACTCCCTGGTATTTTTGTACCTGCTTGCCTGTCTAGCAATAGGAAAGTTACCTTCTAATGTTTTTCTTACATTACACTGAAGTCCATGAGTCCAAAACCTGATAGACATTTTTTTCATTCAAACACTGAGCATTAAGTGACCAGGAAAGTGTAACCTGACCTTCTGTGAGGTCCTTACTAGCTCTGAGCAGGGTTGCACCTGATAGTAACTTATCAGGTTCAGACTTTCATCAAACAGCATAAGCCTCAGTGAGCAAAACATTGATTTGGTGATAATCAGAAGGTTGGAATGGTAAAATGTGTTGGGGCACAGAGGTCCTGATAGTTTATTTTCAAGCCTACTGGTTTCAACAAGGTGTGTAATTACTCAGAGACCACAAAACCAGTGCAAGACATCAGAATTAGCCTCCCTGTTCAGCTCCATTTATCAGTCCCAAAGGTTAAAATGCTGGAATCCTGAATGACATTCAGCACCAGGGCAAAAGGAGAGTTTAAAAAAAAAATTGTGGATCATGGGGGAAGAAATAAAATCATATTGGAAAAATATGCAAAAGCTTTTTTTTTTTTTCTGCAGAAGCAGTGGAGTGTGATTCCATGTGAAGGAGGGATAGTTTCAACATTTTTCTCAGTCCTCCCACAAATCCAGAGGGAAAGCAGGATTGTAAAATGTGCCTAAGGTTCTGCAAATCTGTGAGAGTCTTTGAAAACAATACAGGCATCCAAGCACTGCTGTGCTCCAGACAGCTGGTAGGGTTCCATAAAAGAATGAAATGTTGTGCAGATGAAAGATCCAAAGAATCCCAGTGCTCAAAACTCCATCCACCCAGAATGAGTCACTGTCACGATGGCCACACCAGAACAGATGGCTACTCTGAAACAAAAGTGCTGCACTTCATACCTGAAGCTGGTTCACTAATGGAATATGCAAAAACTAAGATCAGTAATATGTTATGAAATAGTTCATGAAGAATAAAAACAATCTTTTTGTGCTGCGATGCATTGGCTTGATGGTGCAACCATAATTTTGAAGTTTGGTGTTGGGTTTAATAAAAGCCCTAAAGAATCGCTGTCGCCTGCTTTGAAATTGTACAATGTGGAAGTTTCTGTCATGAATTCAAAAACTTCCCAATAGGCAAGGTTTCTTACTGAAACTGGTTAAAATTAAAAAAGTAGTAATTTAAGTCTGGAAGTGGTTCAAATCTGAGTATAAGCTTTGAAGAAGGTATGTTGATATAAACCTATTAAAAATCACATTGATTCAGTTTATGAACACATTCCATAATATTTTTTTTCTTCTTCTTGTTATGCAAGAGTTCCAAGTAGACAGTGAATAATTAATAACTGATTGGTATATGCCTCAGAGTCGATCCAAATTCAGCACCAACCTCAATACATTTTAGCTGAATGGTGGAATCACTTAAAAAGTCACTTGATTCACAATAACAATGAACTGAGAGCATTTGATTTTTTTCTTTGACAGTTTGAAAGCTGTGTTGTTTCCTTCCCATAACTTGTCCAGCTTCAGCTGTTGAGTTTCTGGATGTTAAGATGCTTCTGTTGGTTCAAAGACCCTACCAGCATCAGATACTTTCTCACTTGATCTATATCTTAAACAGCTAATTACACTGAAATTATAAAACTCTCCAAGCTTTTGAGCAATTCCTGGTACTCCATGAAATCTTCAAACCTGTACTTTTGTTTAGATACTACAAAATTTACAATTCCAGGTTATATTATTGTCGTGCTATAACCCCAGCCAGCAGCCAAGCCCCTCACAGTCTCTCTGGTGGGACTGGGGAGAGAACTGGGAGGGTAAAACCCAAAACTTGGGGGTTAAGATAAAGACAGCTTAATAAAGCAAAGCCCCACAGCAGCCACTGGGAAGCAAATTAACTACCCCAGCCAAAACAAGCAAAATTTTCATAAAATTTATGGGTAGAATTAAATTTATAGCTAGTCACTGGAGGTCTGAAATGAACAGATCATCACTAATGCATGGCAATACAGCAATTTCTTTAAAATCACCTTTGAGGTCCAATGAGAAGCCAATTTTTAACATGCTTTTTGCCATGCTAAATTTAATTGTTCTAAGTATGACATCATCTTATATTAAAAAAAGCAGTGCATTATTGTCTGAAAAATAACTAAATAGCAGTATAAAATGAGAAAGAAATTGCAGAGTACTTTAAAGGAATGAAATCACAATAAGGCTGGCAGCCTTAAAAAAAATATTTAATCTAATACAGCTCAAAACTTAAAATATAAAGCCCTTAGAAAGAGAATATCAAGTTACAAATGTGAAGCAGCTCCTTCTAGAGGAGAGCAGCATTCCAATTATCAGTTCACAGTAATACTTCAAACACAAATATTACTGGGCATGTGTCTTACTTTTATGTGCCAAGAGCAACCTATTCTTCACAATTTCACTTTTAGTGACAGAACCACTCTAACAGCCTTTCTCAGGTCTGTTATTCAGAGTGCTTAAAGATCACACTCTAAGCACTCAAGAATAAATCTATCTGGAGCAAAAAGATGAATTATATTACAAAGTTGGCATCAAGTTAAATTGTTCAGGCAGGGAAAAGAGGTTAAAAAAAAGGAAAAATGTTCAAAGCAGAATACCCACAAATCTGCAGGTACAACACACAAATGTTGGCAATGCCTTTTCAAGTAGGTTCCTTATGCTCAAAGGACTGTAAATACCTAGGCAAAAAAACTGAGACAATACAGCTGAACCCTCCAGATATTAAAAGTTAAAATGATGTGAACACAAATATAAATATATGTATTCATAACATTTGGAACAGGACTGAGGAAAAAAAGGAAATATTTGAGATTAGCTGGAAATTTTTTCCTACTGACGGGGTTGATTAATCAACACTTTCCCTCAGTTGTTATGACAGAACCTGGAAAATCAAGAATTTTTCCATCTTGAGGCAGTGTCCTGAAGTGCTCAAGAGGACCAGTGTTTCATCATGGAAAACACCATTTAGGAAGAGCATAAAGCTGGGCCATCTACATAAAACCCACAAACCAAGCCAAACAAACCAAGCAGAAACACTCAAAAAAGCTGATCTCCATTTAATGTAAGAGGGACTGAAAACCAAAATCATGAAGAATATTCCCAAGCCTACACAGGTAGATGTAGTAGAGCTTCTGCAGATTTTGCACTTTTACTCATTACCAGCATTCAGTTGCCAGTTGTTCCCATCATTCCCTGTTTTCCTCAATCACACAAGGATTCTGCTCACAAAAAAGAAAATGTTATTTCTGTACACAATCTGCATTATCTTGGAAAGGGAAGCACAGAGACTCTTGACACTAAACTGAAGTGGGCATTTGAGTTGCTGTGGCTTCCAGCACACAAGCCAGGCAGAATACTGGGCAACCTGAGCCAAACACAGCAGTCACAACACCAAACATCACAAAGATGCACACTTGAACCCTGCACATCTTTTCGTTTTCACTTCATCATACACTTCATCCGAGCATCTCAAAACTCTGAAAAATATTTATGAAATCTTACAGAATTCCTGAGAGGTAAATTATCATGAGTTGCCATTTTACAGACTGATACACTGAAATTAAAAGACAACTCAGCACTAGAGCCAGGGATAGAATTTCACACATCTAACACCTTCCCTTCAGCCCTGAATAAAAATGTCCTAAGCTGCCTATAACAACAAATACTCAGAGACACCCTGGCAGCTCTGAGAGACACATTCATATTAATACTATTAAATTGTAAAAATAGATGTTTTGCATTAATTGATTTTCTTTCTTGCCATCCATTCCAAACAGTCAGTGAAGTGTTTCAGTTCTCAGAACTGAGCAGATACAGATTCATCTAGTCAAATATCTCATCTTAAACAGGACTTTTCCACACGTTCACAGAAACAGTGAAAGCTTGTTGTGAAGTTAAATTCTGATAATCCTGAGAATCTTCCTTAAAATTAAGTATCCAGAACTATTTATGTCTCAATATATACTAATCTGAACTTGCATATTCAACTGATTTTCCACTCTTTTTCCACTGCAGATTTTACAATCATTATGCCTTACAATTGTTAAATTTGGAAAAGACCGGCAAGATCATCAAGTCCAACCTTCAACCCAGCCCCACCACCATGTTCCCCACTAAACCACATCCTCGAGTGCCACATGCACTTTTTTTTTTTTTAACATTTTCAGGAATTGTGACTCCATCACTGCCCTTGGCAGTCTGCACCAAAGCTTTACAAGACTTTCCGTGAAAAAAAAATTCCAATTTCCAATCTAAACCTTGCCTGGTGCAAGGTGAGGCCTTTTCCTCAGGTTTACTGAATGTCCAGTGTCACAGGATGATATTTTATAAAAGATGCTCACAAACACAACGTTTAAAATGTATTGAATTAAGTTCACTGACATGGAATGAGACTGGGATAACTTTAGGAGATTTCCACTGTTTTAGCTGAAGTTCATTTGTATTGTCTCAGTGTGGTGACAGAATATTTGGCCAAAAACCTTGTGTTAACTTTGAGGTACTGAGAAGCAGAACTCAAGAAGGAAGAATTCCACAGGGAAAGCTGGAATATGCTACAATGCAGACAAGAGTAAGTTAAATGTAGCTTTGTGGATGCTGACTGGAAATTGATGGAAACATAAAGAAATATTAGACCTAATTTGTCCATCATTGTCACCCTGTTTTATTTAATGGACAGTAGTTCTTTAGGAAAGGGACAACCTCCTCATGCATTTTGAAGCTGCAGAGCCCTTTTGCCCATGTCTCTCTCTGAAACTGTAGTATTAACAGGACTTACCCTCCATCATGGTTAAAATGCTAAAGACATTTTCAAGCATGCACTCTACATAGCCCTCGAGGAGAATTTTTCACTGATTTGCAATGATGTTTTTTTCATTTTGGGTTTCTTTTTATTTGGTGGTTTGGTGGCTTTATTTTCCTCAAGCTGTTATTTGGGCAGATAAATTAACAAAGAGTAGATATTCATTAATTGAATGACAGTAAAGAAAAATGGGGGCTTTCGATCAAGAGCTTCTTGGTTTCTTGTGGTACTTTAGATGAGAACAGTGAAGAACTCAACACCATCTCAGGCTCACTGTAAATGACACAGCTGTGCTTTAATCCATTCCACAGTTCCAAAAGGAAGAGGGAGAAAATGAGGGATTTTTTTCTTGAGCAGGAAATATTTTTGGGAGGTCATCTGTTTTGCCTTTTTTGTTTGTTTGTTTGTTTCCTTTTCCATATGAGATTCTCATGGTTTTATGGGACACCAGAAATGCAGTGAGATGTGCAAAATGGCTGGACACAGGTTAGTCACTACACAGCTTTCTGCTTTAAGTTGTAGTGAAAGCTGAAATCTAATGGTTGAAACGGGGAGGCAGAATGTGCTTTCATCTTTCCCATTTTTAAAGATTTCTTTCACTATATCTCACATTTAATACTTACAAGGGAATTCTTTCCCTGTTGTGATAGATTTATCTCATGAACACACTTATGTATTCTGTCCTTGAGGCTGAAAGTGTTCTCAAAGAGTTCTTCCTGTTACTCAAAGGGAAAAAAATTCTGTAGAAAGAGCAAAACTTTTTACAGTTTATCAATCCCAATCAGCAGGTCTGACTGTCCATTGACAAGCCCTAATAAATTTTTGAAAAATGACCACCATGTCCTGAAAAAAAAATACTGTTCAGAATTTTTCAGTCCTGAAGGGCATAATTTTAATACTTTAGTCTATGGAGTAGGACCTACTGTCAGCAGTAAGGCTCAGTATTAAATCAGAACTGCAAACCTACAGATTTTTTTTCTCTTGCATCAGTGAATGTGACTGAGAAGCAGGCAGTTGGTTTGCAGCTGTGCCACTGCACTGATTTCATTGGATTCATGAGCTAAATTAAGACAGTACCTGTTAATATGCAGACAGAAATCTCCCAGCTTATTAACATGCACACAGCTACATGAGTTGCATACAACGTCAATGTTTCAATAATTAAGTTCTTTCTGAGGTAAGGGATTCCTCTCTCAAGAGCTGTGCTGGAGTATATCCTCTTCTTAATAGCTTCTTATCATCCATTCTCCTGCTCTTTCTCAGTCTGAGAGAACAAACCTGTGGGTCACATCCTCACTGCCAGTGGAACCTCACACTGTTTGAGAAGGAAGATCTCTGTTTGCAAAGAGATGAGGTGATCTGTCCTCCATTGCCTAGGCAAACTGTAGACTGCAGAAATTACTCTAGAGGTCCTTTAATTTGTCACAAAGCCAAAATCATCCATGGCTAAACCTCCTTCCACATGCCTGCCAAATGTTTCTCCTCACATGTTGACCCACGCTCTATGGATCTTTTCATTTCCCCTCTTTCAATCTTTTATTTTCGTTTCCTGTTCTGTCTCTAAATTTCTCTTCCCCTGTGCCCACTTACCATATGTTGTGTTCTTCCTGATCCTACCATCAAACCGAAATCCAGGCTCCCATGATCAGAGCACACTCTGCTGTGTCAGCACAGACCACAGAGCCATGGCAGGGCTTGGGCTGGAAGGGACCTGTCATCTTCTGCAACGTCCCAAAAGGACACCCCAAGGGAAATCTTGGGAATGGCTTCAAACTGAAGGAGAGAAGGTTAAGATTGGATATTAAGAAGAAATTCTTTCCTGTGAGGGTGGTGAGGCCCTGGCACATGTTGTCCAGAGATGCTTTATCCTCAGAAGTGTCCGAGGCCAGGCTGGACAGGGCTTGGAGCAACGTGGGATAGTGGAAGGTGTCCCTGCCAATGGCAGGGGCTGGAATGATATGGTCTTTAAGGTCCCTTCCAACCCAAACCATTCTGTGATTCAATGAGCCTCAACTAGACGAGGTTGCTCAAAGCTCCATCTAACCTTTGGATGGATATTTCCATGGATATTTCCAGGGATGGGGCATCTACCACCCCTCTGGGAAACCTACTACGGTATTTTACGACCCTCATTGTAGAAAACTTTCTTCTGTCTAATCCTTGATGGCCTACAGGATCTCAAAGAACAGCTGGACCATCAGCACACAGACCAAATAAGTTCCCATCCAGCAAACCTGCCCAAAAAAGGCAGAGAATCTTCTTCAGCTGTGGACCCCACCTGTTGAAATGGAAGAACCTGAAACCATGACCAGACCTTCATTATGGAGCATTGCTACTTCATACAGCATGGTTTTTGTCAAGAAGGGGTGTAGAGGTTTCTTCAGCCTTCTGAAATATCTGCCGGACCACCCACAGTGGTCCATGGCTCATGACCATCTGTTGCAGAGATCCAGATCCTCATCCCTTAAATTAAGGACACATTTGCCAGCTATAGCAAATTGAGCTACACTGCCTTAAGGATGACTTGGCTAATGGACTCTTTAGAGACGTGCAGCCATACTCAAGCCAGGCATAACTGACAGTCATGAAACTTTCTGAAAAGCCCCCAGAAGTGGTGGAGGAATCCAGCTTCCCATGTCATCACCAAACTGGGAGAAAATAAGAAAAAACTACCATCTGTCACACTAATTCTTTGCCCCTGTGAACTTTTAAAATTATGATGTTGTCATATTAATGAGCAGAAATTGTTTAATTTATTAATTCATCTTTAAAAATTATGGGTAATGTTGTGTACCTAGTCATGACATCTTTTCTTTATTTGATGCATTAAGGAATGTTATATTCAGTGTCATCAAATGATCTCCCTTAATTATGACAATGGGTAACGACGGCCATTAAAGTAATGACATTTGTCACCATCAGTAGTGGCAAGGATAATGAATAATGAACAAGGCCAAATTTCCACAGAGACTTTATAGTCTTATATTCCACTCAGCAGCAGGCTAGAAAAACACAGAAACAAAATAGTTCCCTGAGGACAAGATAAGTTAGAGGAAGACAAGAGAGAAGCTTGTTCTTTAAAATACTGAAACATCCTAGCCAAGATATGGATTAATGATGTGGCATAAAAAAACTCCACCAAAACTTAAAAGCCTTGTGAGCAAATCCATTTTATTAGGTCTGCAATAATATCACCCTATATACTCTTTTCAAAAAGAAACACAAATCAGTTTTTAATGTGACTACTCACACCTGGAATACTGTGTCCAGCTCTGGTCCCCACAACTGAAGAAAGTTGTGGACAGATTAGAGATGGTCAAAAAGAGGCCACAAATGTGTTCAAAGGGCTGGAAAAACAGAATAAGTTGGGTCTTTTTCCCTGGAAAGAAGAAGGCTCTGGGGAACCCTCATTACAGAATTCCAGTGTCGCTGTTGAGCCGCTAGCAGAGTCAGAAGACTCAGGTTCAAAGTGTGGCATCCAGAAGAAGGTTTTATCATTTAATTCCATCTTATATAGACTTTTCAAAGGTCACCCAGATTGGTCAGTTCGAAGCCTCCCCCTAGGCCTGATTGGCCAGGCCTGAACTGTCCACATCTGAGAAACTGTTTTTAATAACATCCAAACTTTATCTTTGTTTATAAAACACAGGAAGAAGAGAGAGAAGGGTTCTCATGGGAAAGGTCTGTGCTAGCCACATTCCAGTACTTATAGGGTGGCCACAAAGAGGGTGGAAGCTCCCAAGGAGTCTATGGAGAAGGCAAGGGGCAACAGGAATGAGTTAGAACAGAAGAGAACTCATACAGATATAAGAAAGCAATTTTTTACGTTGAGAGCAATCAACCTGGAACACTCCCCAGGAATGTTGCGGAGTCCCCATTGCTAAGTTCTCAGAGGTGACTGGGCAGGGAACTCAACAATCCCATCTGGGCTCCAAAAGCTGGTCCAAGTGATTCAAGCTCCCTTCCAATCTGTCCTATGGATTGTTCTGGGATTCCATGTTTTCACACTGAATCCCAGAGGTTGCTTATATCCTGATCTTGAACAAAAAAACTCCTGCATTAAGAATATAGGGATGGATTTTGAGACTCAGGAAAATTATCTTTTTGCCCTACCTACAAAAATAACAGGTAACCTATCCCTATGATGCTTCCTAGCTTTGCTTCTGAATGTAATCACAATGGATTCTAAATGTAATAATAATTTATTTTGTTTCTGACATGAACATCCTGAGAAAGGTATCTGCAGAAAGGTACAGCACATGTGTCTTGCAGTTGCACATTAAACTTCCCATGAAATCTGATGCAATGTGGCACAGAGAGTATTTCTGCCAAGAGGCATGAGAAAACGTGTTGAGCAAAGAACAGCTCAGGCACTCCTACAGTTCAGACCATAAAAACCACCAAACCTGGTGTTACATTTGTTTTTCCAGACCAAAAAGGAGAACAAGAACTTTATTAGGCTCATTCTCTCTGCCCAGATTGTCCAGCACAGATCCAGCAGAGAAGAAATCTAAACTGAACTAATCAGTGATTCCAGCTGAACCACCATTATGAAAAACCTGTTACCTGCAGGACCTACTGCCCACTTTAAAATTGGCAAGGAGGACACTTTAGGCTGCTCTGACATGTGCTTTTCTAGGACATGACATAGCTCTGCTGAAATGAATGAAAGTGCATTTCATAATAAGTGTCTTGCTAGCTTTTAATAAAATGATGCATTATTAGCAAAGATTAAAAGAACTAATTATGTACAGCATGCTTGAATGATGGCTGGGGGGAGAGAGAAGATAGCTGTCTCTGTGCATTTGAAAACTGAGCATTAAGAAAAGAAAGGATTTTTAATTTTTAAGGTAGCAGAGATGGGACAGACATCATTAATAAAACAAGAAAAGCAAAGCAAAAAAAGAAAACCACAGCTGGAAATTCAGTGAAGGTAATTTGGGGCTCAATATCAAACAGGTTTTGTCAACAAACTGAACTCCTCAAATTGATTGTGAAATCTCTGTGAGTTTGACTACTAAAACCACAATGAGAAAAAAATTATGAAAAGAACCCAAAGAATTATTTGTTGAATATGGAAACCAGATTGCCTGAATACATCTTAAAAATAATGGACAGCTGTGTGAGGAGAAAGGTCACACTCTGGGCAGTGACAATGATAATTATTCCTGGCACTCTCAGATGGATGTGATTTAGCTCTTATCATGTGGGTATCCACAGCTTATGAGATGAAAAACGTGACAAAGACCATAATACCATTTTCCTGACATACAAATCTGTGAAACTCAAGCTTCTTCAAGCACAGTTTTGATACCATTTTAAGAAAGTGGTTTGGAAATAAAAATATTTAAAGCAGAGTTTAAATAGCAGTTGTGACCAGCAGGTTATATCATCTATTAACTGTGTTAGCAGGCTGTATAACTGTATTTGTGTGTAATAAAAACGCAATGCCTTCAAGCAAAATAAATTGAATAAAATCTATGTTGAAGTGAAATCTGAAAGATAATCAATTTGAGCATGGAAAGATTTGAATAATTTGACAAGGCATGGATAAAGAGTTTCACTAATTTGAAAATGGAGTTTGCTAATTTTATGTTTGCCTGTTGAAGAACAAGGCTTGGTGCAGCATCCCAGGAAATCTCTACCTACCCTACATCCCATGGGCAAATCAAATGGAAAAAATGTCATGACTGGGGCCCCAAAATAATGCAAGTTCAAAACAACCAACTAAATTTCCTCTTGGATGGAGCACATTTATCCCCATGTATTGCTGGGCAGCAGAAGAGCTGGAATGTCATTTCAATAAATGTCCTGAATTCTTTATTAAGGGCAGTAAAGCATTTTCTTTTATATTTTTTCCCCCATATTCAGAATTTTCTTAGGGCCAGGCATGGGTTAACGGGGTAATTCCCCCTCCTCCCCATCTCCTCCCTCTAAAAAGCAGAAGGGGGATATAGATGATGCTACTACTCCCAAGTCAGGCTCAGCCCATCAGGAAATCAAAACTGAGTCTACGATTAATGTGACCAATTGAAAAAAAAACCTACTTCAGCTTCAAAAAAATCTTTTTCCCCCCACTATGAATGTCTTATTCAGCTGAGGACAGCAAACAGTCTTATGTTCAGTGACAGATGTTACATTCAAATGGAGTGGAAATGTGATGAACTATCCAGTTTTGTCCCACAAAGGCTGCAGTTTCACTGGAGTGGAACACTGAGAAAATGGCAACCAACCAGCCCAGATTTATGAGCAATCCAGAGGAAACAGGACATGGAACATGATCAAGAACATAAAACACCTGAACTCTTTTAAAATATTGAACCTTTAGAACATTATGTTCACTAAATAAGACTTAGTTGACAAAAAAATGAACAGGTATGGACACTATGTGGATTAGTTTGGAAATGATTTAGAGTTCAGTGCACAGTTCAGAGTAGATATTCTCTGCTCATTTGGCTTCTGTGTGCAAACTGTCTGTGCATGAGAACTAAAAAAGAAAGAAAAGGAAAATTAATCAGGCTAGAATTACTACTTCACACCATATTAAAAGAAATTGAGAAGCTCAGTGGAAGCCAGATCAGGAGGGACCTTAAAATAAGCAAATGGATTAGGCTTGGTGTGGAAAAGGAGAGCTCATGGACAGGTGGTAAAAATGGGAAATAGGATCAGAGCACTCCTTATGGCAGCCCTGATGTAAATTGTAGAGTAAGACAAACTTTGACCAGGGATGAGGAGAGGAGGATCTGGTAGCTGAGATTCCAGACACTGAATATTCCAGACAATGAAGCTTGTGAATCTTACTTGCAATTTTCAGTCAGCTGGAGCACAAATGTCATCAGGTGCTTTCTCCTCTCCTAAAGTGTGGTTTGCTTTTCACATTTCAAATTCTTTCCAAATTTGAAGAACTTATCCTTAAATCCAGCTCTTTGCTCCTCTGCATGTTCAAAAATGTTGTTCTTCTTAAAAGAAAAAAGCCATACTTGTGGCCTCCTGGGTCTGGAGAAGAAACACAGTGGAGTTTGACTGAGTTGTGTCTTGTCATCCCTGGAAGTGTTCAAGGCCAGGTTGGATGGGGCTTGGAGGAACCTGGGATAGTGAAAAGTGCAGGAGAGCTTGGAACCAGGTGATTTTAAAGATCTCTTTCATCCCTAACCTCTCTGTGACTCTATGATTATATTTTTTTCCTCTAGTACAAATTGTAACAGGCTTAGCAGGTAGGAGATAAGAGGTTGTATGCTTGGTTTCCTTACTGTGAAGTCCACTTCCCCAACCAGAAAACCTACAAAAAACCCCAAAACTAACTGTTTTATGGTTGATCTCTCAAGATGAGAAATTACCAAGTATGAAATCAGAACAGCAGCACACATTGCTAACTTTCTTATCAAGGTGTTTCCAGAGTGAGGCAGAGTGAGAATCTCAGTTTAACCTGAGTTAGTCTCATTCTAAATCCCCATATCAGACAGAGCCTAATATCACAATATTTGGAATACATAACAAGAGTTCAACATTCTTGAAGAATTTTGACTTAAAAACTAGAGGTTTTGTTAAAAAGTTGAAGAACAAGGGTTGGTTCTCAATACAGCAGGAATATTTCCTCTGGTGTCACTTGTCTGATTTTGCCAGACAGCTTTACTAAAACCTGACGGTTACAAGGCAATCAGAGTTTATGCTGAAAGCACAAATAAAAAAAAAAAAAACCAAAAACCAAAACAAAACAGAAAAGAATGCCCCTCAAAAATCCAGTAAAGAAAAAAAATTGTAAATGAAGAAATATAACCAAAACTGGCAAAGGGAAAAAAATATAGTTGATGTAATTTCACAAAAGACAGGAATATTGATTAAGAGCAAGACACCATATGTAGAAATCTTTTGTGTATTATACTCTGTGATGTGGTAGAACTCAGATAATTTGTTTTTTAATGATTAATGAAGTCAGAATCATTAGCATGTGTTTTTTTCTACAAAGAACGAAGCAGATGGATCTGTCAGGGCTTTATAAAGTTCAAATTACAGATGAGGATTTTCCTCTCCACTGTTTGCCTTCATTCTAGGGGGGAGAGGGGCAGTGGGAAGGAAGAGTAACTGCTATTTCTTTGATCAAATCAATTTAGGATTCTGCATGAATTCTGAATAAACCCCTAGCTGTCTGGATTGGTTTTTTTTAAGCAGTCGGGTTTTCAAGTGGGTAAACTGTATTTTATTCCTTCTCAAGAAATTTATATTCTTATTTCTTAATAAGCCATTCCCAAAAGGCTTTCAAGAGGGTTGCATTGCAATGTGGGCTTATAGCTCTGCAGTTGTATTGTTACTAGGATTCAGTCTCTGACTCAAAAAAAAAGGCCTATAGGCAAAACTAAATCAATTTAATCCGACTTAGCATCCTCCAGGGTCTTTCAGCAGAGGTATCACAGCACAGACATTTGGGATCTTTTTAGCTTATGTGACTGTTCAATCACAGTAAAGCACCCAGGCTGCTCCTGGGATTTCTCAAACAGAAATCCTTGCCCAAGAACATCCTACAGAACTTGTGTTCAACATCCAACCTTCTTCACAGCTGCACAGTGGCTTTTGTCCTCCTTATCAGATTTACTGATCATGACAATTGATGTGCTGAGTTTACTCAATCCACAGTTGTGCTCCAGCCCTTGCTCTGTTAAGATTCTCTGAATTCCAATATTTCAGTCCAAGAAAGGAGATTCTCACATCTGCTCCAATTTTTTTTTCCAAATGTAGAAAAGAGCTATGTAAAGGCTACATGCACATCCAGAAAACTGCTTCCTCAGACTAACACTGTTACAGAGGCTTTATCACACTCCCACTGTGTCCTAATTATAAAGTGATTTTTAAGAGCTTCCAGGTTTAGCAGAGAAATAGATGACAATTGATGGGTATTAATTTGTCTCTGGGACTCAGGTATCCACATGGCAAACTGGAGACCTACAACCTGGATGATGCTCCCTGCAATGCTGTCCCACAGCACACCCAACTTTACCCCAGGGCTGCTGCTTCCTGGAGTTTTGAGAGCTCCAAAGTCACAGACCCAAACCTTCCTGTTAGTACAGGTGAGCTACAGAATTGCCAAAACTGCCTGGGATCCAGAGAAAAGGATCATTGCACTAAATCACCTTACAGAAAGCCCAGTGATGACTTTTTCTAGAGAAAACATTCCCAGAAGTAAGAGCTTGAACTCATGTTTCCCCCTGTCCCAAGCTGGTTTGATTCCTCCAAAGATCCTTAAAATCTCCTTTGCACAGTGACACTGCTCAGCTTTACTCGGATTAGATGAAATTTTTAACCTTTTCAGTCTTTTTAGGCAGAAGTTGCCATAGGGTCAGGTGAGCAGTGCCCACTCCAGCTGGGTTAGGCAGGATTGGAGATCTCACAAGATCTCACAGCTGCCCTGGGCAGAAGGGAAATCACACATGAGTCACAGAGACAAACCTAAGATTTTGAAGATCCCAGTTTGGCAGCAAAATGCACACCAAGCACTTTGGTGCTCTCATGAATTTTGCCCCTCACCCTAATTCAAATTATTATCTCTGGTCATTTGATTTGGAGACGTTGAGTCCCTTTCTGTGATGAGCCTGGGACTGTCATCAAACAGTCACTCTAACACAAACCTGAAATTAATTAAATTTACCTGGGATTAAGGAAGTACTCTGTTGTAACTAGAATGCTTTCCTGGACACTATCTGTTTAATCACACATCAGTCTGCCTGATTATAATTGAATCCTCTTAATTAATTTTCCACTGTCCACCACTCCACGTTATTCTGAAAAAAAAAAACTCCACAAAAAACCTTCCCAGCAGATTGCAAACAAGAATGGCATAAAATTATTTCCAAAACTGCTCTGATAGAAATCATCTTAATGAAAACTTGTTACAAAATCTGAAGCAAAATATGGGCATGAAGATAATATCTGCCTCTCCTATTGAAATACTGTGCAGATTTCAATGTCCTTGCAAGCAGTTAACTGAAGAGTTAAGAGACTTTACAGATATATCTGTGTGCAGTAGCAGCCTGTGTTACAAGAGAAAGGGAGAATGCTGTAAGAATATAAACCTCTAATAAGATGAGAGACTTTTACTAAGCCACTCATGCTTGAAGTCTATTGAAAGATAATCTTTGGTACAGTACTTCCAGAAAAGAAGGAAACTGAAATCAATATCCAGTAAAAAACAGATTAAGAGACCGAGCTAAAGAAATCAGAAGTTACTCAGCAGAACAGATATATATCTTAAAGATTGTCATTGATCATGAAAGGATGGGGTCTTTTTAGCTCCTGGGAGAGAACAATTTCTAAGGATGAGACCCCATCTCTTTCACTTTAGGTATAAACCCCTGCAGTACAATTAATTTAACATCTCCATATTTTAATTTAAAAAGAAAGTGTGAGAAAAAAAAATACAGTTCAGTTATCATCTAATCAGGAGGAGGAAATCTAGTTTTGTACAAAAGGACCTTCTTTTCACTCACACATTTGAACGTCTTTGTTTTTCTCCCTGTGAAAAGAGACAATTCATTTTTGAGACGAGAGATGATCTCGCTGCTGGGAAATGAACATTCAGCAAAGGTGAGGTAATTGCCAACATCTTCAGAGACCTTTGGCCAATCTAATTACTCCACAATGCCATTCCAGACTCCAAAATATCAATAGTAATAGTGTGCATCCTTCCTACTCAGGTGGCCAATGCTTTGGACCTGCCATAAACTCTTTCCATGAAAATGAGCCCAGAATTTCTGAATACAAAGTGATCTCTATCACAGCAGCCATTTTTTCCTCTCCTTTGCTATATATTAACAGAATCAATTTGAATTTTAATTTTCAAAACCTATGGATACACTTCTTTAACCTTTTAATAACTACTGTTAAGATGAGAAGACACAAGAGGCAAAAGTTTAACAGTAGAGAAAGACTAAATATCTTAACAGGGATTCCAGGTGGAATGTTTGATTTCATGTCTGAATGATTAATTTCAGCAAATTAAACAAACCTATTTTAGTGAACAGCTTAGTAACTTATTTCCACTGTGACACAATTCAAATCCTGGTCTACCCAGTACTGAAAAAATTATAAAGGGAAAGTAATACCAGCATGAATTATCAAGGTATTTTACTTTGCTCTTCATTAAAGTGTATTCAGTGTTGAACATTGTTTAATATTTCCAATAGGTATCCATAATTTTTGAGTCCTTATTCAGCAGCGAACATCTCACAACCTCAAAATACCAAACTTCAAAATAAATTCAAATATTCAGTCCAATTCTATGTGTTTACTGCTGTAAAAAGGGAATGGCCTTTTTAAAACACACACCACCAAATTTGCTTATTTTTCTTGTCCTCTGGATTACTTTTTTTCTGATTTAAAGTTTTATTCTGACACTCCCTAAAAAAAGTTTCACATTCTTAGCACAGGTCTTTGTGATGGTCACTGAATGGACAAGAGGCAATGGGCACTAATGGAAATACAGGAAATTCCATTTAAACAGGAGGAAAAAAATCGTTTCTTGTGAAGGTGACTGAATGCTGAAATAGGCTGCCCAGAGAGGTTTTAGGGTCTCCATTACTCTTCTAATCTTTACAATTCTGAGATTCTACAGTTTACAATAAATGCTGAACTTTCCGATTTACAAGTGATGTAAATGCCTTAATTGTTTATTTGGTCATACTTTATTAAGAGCTCATAAGCATATTGCATCCTGAGCTTGCATCTAATATTCCTCACAAGAAACCCTAGTTGTGCCATTCCAGTCACCAAAACCCCAAAGTTTTAAACAATTTTCCTGTGAAGTCTTTCTTCTCCATCTGCAAAAATAATCACAGAGAAAAAGAAATATTATCTACAAAACCAGACTTATGTTAGTCCCCTGGGCATCTGCAGAGCCGTTTGTCTTTCTTATTCTCACTCCTCTCTGCAAGTGAAGTTACTGGGGTTTGGGATTTTTTTTTTTCCCTTCTTAATTCTGTCCCCCCAGAGGCATCACCACCATCCCTGATGGGCTCAGCCGTGGCCAGCAGTGGCTCTGTTGTCTCCAAGCTCTCTGGAATTCACTCCTTGGACAAGGGGGAAGTTTCCAGGAGTTTCTCACTGAAGCCACCCCTGTATCCCCCCTGCTCCCAAAACCTGGCCATGCAAGCCCAAGACAAATTATTTCTCACAGCTCCTGCAGCCTGTTACAAAGGAGGGCTGATGCTGTGATCTTCTGCCTGTTGGCTTTTCTTTTCTTCTTCCCCCACCCTCTGTTCCTCTGATGTGAAAGTAAAGCTGTATTTTCACTGCAGAGCTTCATTTCCTGTGTGTACCTTGAGTCTCTCTCTCAATTTTCTTGGTCTCTCCCTTGATCAAGCACAGCTTTCAGGCTGCATTTGTGCTTCCACATCTGCCCCAGCTAGAAGCTTGAATCTGGGACAGTTTGTTGGAGTTCAAAGAAATAGAATTACCCACTCTGAAACAAGGGAAAATCATCCCCTTGCACTGACAGCTCTCCAGTTGTTTACTTCCATTTTTTCCTTGTTCTCTCATGACCAGGCACATTGTCTCCTGATCCATCTTGAAAGCTAGCATGTCCCAAAGAGTCACAGAAAAAGATTTGCTGTCTTCAGTCAAACTTGGATAGCAGCTCTTTCCTCCCCTTTCAACCCAGCAGACTGGAGATGGAGGCTCACACCACCATTGAGGAGTTCAAGTTCATTTGAAACCCACATTTCTCTTTAGCACAAGATAAAGGGCAGATTCCTTGTGTGTCACCTTCAGGGTGCAGGTGTTAAGGGACAGGACAGCTTCACCTGCTGCTCAGATTTGGGCAGTGATCACTAAAAGGGACTTTGCAAGGCAAACATTAACATTAATTCAATTAGAAACTTCACAGACAATGGATGCTAAGGAAATTGCACGCTGTCCTCATATTTGTGTGTGTCCAAGCTCCTTGGGTTTTTGCTAGCTAGCTCTCAGTTTAAATAGGGCACAGATTTTCACTGATGTCAGAAGGCAGAACATTTTGGAGCTTCTCAGCAGGGGAGGAGTCATGAATGGTGCCTGAGAAGGAGAATGGAAAGCAGAGTTGTACACAACAGTTGCATCCAGGAAGAGCTCTGTGTAATCAGATTTTAAGTGTTTCTGCTTCAGTACATAGCCATAAATGTCAGCTGAAAGTTAACTTCGTTGTTTATCAAATGCATGTTAATAACTTAATTGAAAACCAAAGTGCTCTATTGATTGCAAATGTAAATTGGCAACGCTGTGGTCTCTGCCTGCCAGTCAATGACAGCAGCACGAGGCAGGGAGGCAAAAACAGAATAAGGGAGCTGATTACAGAAGGTGTTGAAGGAAGAGATAAATGCTAGAGAATACTTCTGTATTTCAGTATCACCAGACTCCCTACCACACAACTCTTCATGCAGCAGCTGGTAAAATTCAACCCCTACAGCCTTTTTTTTTCAGTGTAAAGCTCAGATGAGACACACACATCCCCACTGCCCCAGCACAACGTCCCTGAGGGAAGAGCAGGAAGCAATGCTGGGTTACAGCAGACAACCCCTCAGGGAGCACTGTCTGGACTGACAGCTGCTGGATGGCATCAAGGACTCCAGGAACATCTCACTCTTCTCCCCAGATGTACTCTTACTGACAAGAATGGCATAAAACTTTCAAAAGAGTGACCATACCCAGAGCAAATAGCTGCAAGCAACTGGCAACATTTCAAGAGGGTGACCAAAAATCTTCCTTAGGGAAGAGAGAGGAAAGATTTCCTGTAAAGATGGGCTTTTCTGCATAGGATCTACAAAGGTTTTGGCAAAATCCTTTTTAGCAAATGTGAACACCCTAGTATTGCTTGGTTTTTGACAGTGATAAAAATTCATTTAGTATCAACAATGTCTCATTCAGTGCTAGAGTCAACAAGCACTTAAAATCTTGGTTTTATAACTCACCCCTCCCTGCCCTTAAATTCCCATCTATCACAGCATAACATTATTTTGTAATTCTTTTGTGAATGTCTTTCCATATTGTTTACAAAAATAAGTGTCAAATTCACTTGAACTCCTAATTACCAGTGAAGTCTGAGCAGCACTAAATCCAACCCCTATTACTGTATTATTATGCAGAAAGGGTCATAAGTGAGATTTGATTGATACTATTTGTTTCCTGTACACAAATGAGAGCTTCCCTCTGAGCACAGCAGATACTGTCTAGAACAATATTGTTATGGAGATAAAGCGCTGTGGAAACATCTTTTAAAGGAGAATTAAAATAATTCACAAGCAGCTGAACTAGGGAATCCTGCTTTCCTGTGTGCTGGAGTGAGGAACTGCTGCTGGAAACACTGCCTGGACAACCAAAACAGGTTGAGTTTATGTGGTTTTCCTTGGTTGGAAGCTCTGGTTTGGGTTGTTTGCCTATTCAGAATTGTCACAAAACATTTTGACCCTTATCTGTCTCCACTTGCCACTTCTGACAAACGGAGCAACAGATTCAAAAACCATAAGGAGGGAATTAAGCATCAGGTATACAGAACTTGATCTGATCAGCCTTATTTACACATAAAATTATTCTGGTCTCCCTTCTTCAAGTCCATTTAAAAGATTTATTTCCAACTCAACCAAAACTGCTAGAAGTCAGGCAAAGATATGCTAATCTGATAATAACTAATTTTTACAAACATAATCTGCTAGTTTCAGGCAGATGGGTAAGGTAAAGCCACATCAAATTTCTAATACTAGAATAAAAAAGAGATAAAGAAAAAACGGTTTTGTTAGATTCACAATAAGAATGCTGTAAAGATACCTAAAATCTTAAAATGTCAAGTGACAAATTATTTTGTAAATTACTATTTAAGTCAAGTAGTAGTTGACTTGATTTTTTGAAGAAACTATAATTGAAGTACTTTAAAATTTTTTCTGCCTATATAAAATAAAATAATTGCATAATTAGCACATAATTACTTTCAGGAGTGGCTGATTTTGGATTCTACTAAGTATGTATTAATTGCTGTGCTGGCAACCTCAATACAAAAAGTCAGAAAGTGAAAACCTTCCCCTATCAAGGTCAGCATTTGCATTATAAGACAATCAAAATAGTGTTAAATCAATGACCAGTCCAACCTGCAGTGGCTGCAGGGCATAGGGCAGTGGGTGGAAGGACAGCCATGGACTCACAAGGTATTGCTGGCAGAGTCACACTGACCTCACTCTCCGAGGTCTGGGGTTGCACCAAGTAAAGACAAATATTCCCAATGATTTCCCTGGGGCAGGATTAGCTCCACTGATGAGTTATCTATTGACTGCAGAGCCCACTTGGAAACCTCTTCTCCATCCTCTGTCACACATAATTATTCCTATTGTTCAGCGGGAGGACTTATAGATTCATAACAAACAACGGAGAGTAAATCTTTACTTTTTTTATAATCCAGTGCTCCATTCACTGAGTTACACTTTGTGAATTTTTGTGGTTGTTAAAATGGTTTTTGATCAACTTTTTTTTTTTAAAAAAAAGAGAAAAATACCAAACAATCCAGACATGAAATTGTTTCATTTACATACCATTTTTGGCTCCTAGGACATCAGGAAATATTAACATATTCCTACAACCAACTAAATGTATTAGCACTGCATACATTGCTGACAAGGCTTTCTTCAACAGGAGGTCAAACCCCATTTGATCTTTGAAACCTGTTCATAATTTTGTTGTTCCAGCTTTGATGATAACACTTCCCATGATCCTGAAATCACCCAAGATAGCTGAGGCACTGATAATATCAAATATCCAAATTTAGTCATCTCTTATTTCTATCTCAGAAAAAAACCCTTTTCTTTTTTTTTTTCTTAAAGTTGTCATTCAGTGATTGTCCTTTTTCATTTAAACCCATTTCAAATAAACCAATTTGCATTTATCTGAAATATTAGAAGGCCTGGTGGCAGATTTTCAGCCTGGTCCTGCTCACATTGACACCAATGCAGTGTCTTGCAGGCAGCTATTTGTACTTCTCTCATTCCTACATTTTCTGCTCTCCATCCCATCTGTATTTCAGGGATCTCAAAGGGATAATTAGCTGTATTGGTCAGTCTTACACACAGGTGGACCACGAGTCATATGAATGGCTGTGGAATAATCTAAGCACCTCAAAAATCCTAAAAAACAGGTCACTGCTGGAAAGGTTCAATCTGTCTTTGGACAGAATAGAAGGAAACAATGAGTGGAAGGATTTTTGCAAGTCTGTCGTGGAGTGTGACCTTCGATGCACCCAGCCTGTGTGAGGGAAGGCAACTGCTGCCAACCAGATTAAATTGTCAAAGCGAATGAATTTAAAGCCGAGGTTTTAACTTTCTACCTATTTACATATCACATGGAGTTTAACGATTAGCAAATTAGACACAAATCATGTGCAAATCAATGCAAATTACCGGTTCACACACACAATGTAAACTTCATTTTTCATGTTGGGATGTAGCCAGTGCCTGGTTAACAAGCATATGGATTTCTGATCTGGGGTAAATGAGCTGCTCCCCCCTCTTCCCCTCTCATTCCTCCACTTGGCACAAACCCACCACATTTCTCATTCAATCCACATAATTCACTCAATACTCTCCTCATGTCAGCCTTCGTGTAGGCAGGTAATAACTTCTAGAGTCATTAAATTAGGCTGTGTGCTTTCTCTAATTTGTGCTCCTTGCTTAGAGTCTTGTGGTCACTTATACTAATTAGAAATGCTGGGTTTATTAACATAACTTATATGCTTTGGAAAGCTCCTGGAGGTTTCCAAGGTGTTTATAGATCCCTGCAACCTTTGTTTTCTTGACTTTCGAACTGTGTCATATATAACTATTCTGAACTGAGCTGACAAGAGCCCTTTGATCTCATCCTCATAATTAAAACTCATTGCATTCACTGCTTCTCCAAGATCACACACACCCAGAATCACAGAATCAGTCAATAGTCATGCCCAGAATCAACTTCTCCAGGTCTGTTCTGCAAACTCCTGCTCAAAGCAGGAGCAACCTCAAAGATAAATCAGATTTCATAGACTCACAGAATAGTTAGGGTTGGAAGGGACCTTAAAAATCATCTAGCTCCCATCCCCTGCCACGGACAGGGACACCTTCCACCATCCCAGGCTGCTCCAAACCCTGTCCAATCTGGCCTTGAGAAATTCCAGGGATCCAGGGGTAGCCACAGCTTCTCTAGGCACCCAGTGCCAGGGCCTCACCACCCTCACAGGGAAGAATTCCTTCCTAATATCTCATTTAAACCAATTCTCTTCTAGTCTGAAGCGATTCTGCTTTGTCCTGTCTATATTTCTTGGGCTATTCTGAAGATTGGAAAATCTGCAGGCTCTGTGATTCTGCTCCCTACCTGCTGAACCTCTGCTCTGGTGCTGAAGGGAAAATGAATTTCCTAAAATCCAGTGTGAGTTTCCACTGCTGAAACATGTGGCCTTTGCCTCTTGACCTTTCATTGTGCAACCCCAAGGCTCTACTCTGTCTTCTCTCCATGTCGCCGCAGGCAGTGGAAGGAAGATTCCTCTAATTCCCCTTGCAACTCCTCTCATTCCTGTGCTCCAGCCTCTAGCCCTCCCTGCTGTACTCTCACCAATTTCTCATTTTTGGGGGACTCTGACAGATTTTCCACAGACTCCTCAGTAGCAGTTAAAATAGAAAACTGTCCTTTGGTGTGCTGCTGCCAATTAGCCATGAAGTTTGAATAATAACCCTCTTATGCAATTAGCAGCCACAATTTTTCCCTTCTCTCAGAAAATCTGTGTAGCAGAGACCTTCCTTTAAGGCCAGGTGGAAAAAAGGATGCCTGGAAAACTCTGTTTATTACCCCCAGACTGATTTTGGACTGTTGCAGACAAGGAAGATCAAAACACACAAATCAAGGGAATGTGCCCACTGGCAATATATAATCCTTAAAACTCACAGAAAATCCTACACAATGTGTATGTACAAAAAAAGTGGAACTGGAAACATTGCTGAAGTCCCAGCTTCCATTTGAACTGCCTCAGTCTGGAACATCTCACTGGGCATGAGTGATTTTAGTCCCTATCAGATGTGAATAACATAAACAATCAAAGAAATATGTCTTCTCTGACATGACCCTTAATCACTGCCAAAAAAAAAAAAAAAAAAAAGAGAGAGACGGTGACCTTGATTAACATTGTGCTGCTGAATATGAGATGAGAGATCCCATTGATCACAGATTCAAGCAGCTGGGGATGTACAGAGCCTTTGTTTTCATCCCTTCATTTAGTACCTACAGAATTTAAGGTATGATCAAAACAGAGGAGAGCATACACAGGCTGCATCTGTAATCTTCTGCTCCCTGCTGAATACAAAGCTCTCACATTTTTGTATGAAATAAGAAAGAAACACTCGTATAACCTGGGCTCAAGAGGAATTGCCAGTTAAGTTTCCATTTTAATGTGTGTGCAGGAGGACAGAGTTAAAATTCTGCAGGCATCCGCAGGCAATATTTTGTTGACCATTATGTATGTAACGTCTACAACATAAATAAATTAAATGTGCTATTTTTACTATATTTTTTTTTTCTTTTAGAGGATTTGGGCCTTAAGAGTCGGCCTGTAATCAGAAAGGTGTTTTGTTCTGTAGCAGTACAGTCACCTGCACAACATATTAAAATATATAAAATTTCTGCTTTTTTTAAATGTTAAAAGTAACATCTTTTCCATGAATATTTATTTTTTTTAAAGTTTGCTTATTTCACAGTTCATCCTTCTCCCATCTAAGCTGCTCTTTCCTTTGCTCCTTGCCTTGCTGCCCAAAGAAATTAATTCTGCTATGCCCATGGTTTTGCATGTATAAAACATCAGATACCAGCATTTTCTGACCTTCTGCTTCTTTCATAATTCTGTTCATTATTCTGTGGCTTCAAACAACCAGGTATTACTCGCATTTTTCAGAATTCACAATCATCCATCTGATGTGTTGAACGTTTTAAGAGGCTTAGTCAACAAACATCCAGCAAGAAGAAATGTGCCGAAAGCAGCTATAGCTTGAATCTTGGACAAAAAATGTCTACAAATAATTACAGACCTCTCTCGTGAGCCCCAGACACTGTAAAACAGACTAAGGTCACAGTTGGATGCTAAATCCAGTATTCCTGCTAACATTTGCAGCCCCAAAAGTTAAGAGCTCTGGAAAGGATGTGTGGCTGGGGCTGATTGGAAACTGTTGGGAATTATCTCAGCAATGCCATGACTCTCCAATTGTTCTGGGAATTTGCATCACAGGAAGTTATTTACCAAGTTAGGGCCAAGGTTCAGGCCACCATGTGGATGTACCCTGTATTCCAGGTCCTGAGGGAAGCAAAGAGGGGGCAAATAATGTTTAATTGTTCAACAATAGTTGGGAGGTCTTTTATAGTGCATTGGGAAGTGAGCAGGGAGTTCCTCACAGCTTTGGGTACATCAGTTCCTTTTGAAAGCCTGCCCTCCCACAGACATCCACTTCTGAAAACACCTCAGTGCTTTGGGTTTAGGAATTAACCTACATGGGCACTGCAGTGACAGAAATACTTCCTCAGCCAGGAGACTTCATTTACAGCCCTGCCCTCGAGATTTTTGCCCCTGCTGCAGTATATCACAGAAGCTCATTAAACGAGGTGTCTGTGAACCACTTGCTTTGTATCTAAAAATAAGTTCAGTGCCTTATTTCCACCATGGGATCAATCCAAGAGGGAGATGCTTTTCTCAAGAAATCCAAATGTGCCATCATGAACACTGCATGTTTTTACCTCAGAAACCATATGGATTCACAGAACAAGTGAAAAGGTTGTGGTTTGGGATTTCTTTTCCCCTCATCTTTCCCTTCCCTTTATCGCTTAAGTCTGGGCATTGTTCAGGAGGTTTGAGCACCAACTGCACCCACAAAGAGTTTAGAGAAGTACCAGCTCTGTCTCCAGTACTGCTATTGAATCAAAATAAGCTGACATAAGCTGGGTGATAGCATGGCTGGTTTTGTGCTGCCACAGCTTTTAAACTGCTGTTGAGCTCGAGCTGTGATCAGACTGAAGTTGAACAAAATAAAGCAGAGAAACCCGCCCGAAACAACTCTCCCCAGCTTTGAGTGAATGCTATTTTTCACTGGCAAACTTAAGCCTTTCTTCTAGGCGTTCACTCTGTCTGTTTTATCTGCTCCCAGGATTGCTCCATTGTGAGGATGAGCACAAGGCTGATACTGCTCTGAGCCATAGTTCCCTGGGGAGGTTTTATCAGGCAAAGCTGTTGCTTTCTCAGCTTCTGCAGAAAATTCATTCCAAATATATATCTCGTATAAAACACATTTGATTTTTTTAAATATATTTTTAATTTTAAATACACCTCCCTCTCTCCAAGTAAATGCAGCTTCTGTTGTGGCTCAGATGTAGAGCCTTGGATCTGAAGCAGGGATAATCATGATCAGATGGGATGACTCTGAGTGGGGCTTCTATTCCAAATTTGTTGCTTTTCCTTCATAGCTGTTATTTTAATCTTTTCCACAGGCATCACTCCAGACAGTTTTTGAGACACACAGTTATGTGTGCAGGACATTTGAATTCTATCTTTCCCTTGATAGGGAGGGTATTTATTAACAGGCTGACATCAATATAATATTTGAGCACAAACATTTTTTCTCTTGGACTCCAACTCTTCCAACCTGCCATTGCAGGTATACAAATTTGGTTTTTTCCACTTTCCTACTTTTCCAAGGAAGAGAGGAGCAGGAGTGGAGTGACTGTAGAAACTCCCTTCAAGCATTGAGACAAAATAAAACTGAGGAAAAATTATTGTATTTAGATAATTATTTAGTCTGGAAAAGACATTTAAGACCACTGAATTGAACTGTTAACCCAACACTGCCAAGGCCACCACTAACTGGTTAAGTGCCAGAACAGAGGTCCAAATGAGTGGTTTTAATTTCATCCTTGGAGATTTTCAACACTCAGCTGGACAAAGTCCTGAGTAACATGCTCTGACTTCGAGGTTAATCCTTTTTTTTTGCACAGGAAGCTGCACTACAGACCTCATACATTCCCTCACAACCTGATTTTTGTATGATCCCAGCACATAGACTATACAAAACTGTGAACCAAAGGTGGGATTAAATATGTACAAATTAAATCCACGAACATACAGAACAACTTTTTTAGATTTGTATCTATCTCTGCAGACCATTCTTGCTCACTGGCCTCAGCAGAGGGGGACTGAGATACAGGACAGTGTCTGCAGGTGGTAGTGTTTGATTGTGCTGATATTTAGCAGAAAGGAGGAGCTGATGGCTTTGATTTAGGGCTTGTGATTTTACATAACTGACAAGCCAGGCAGAGTCTGTGGATGGGTGTTTTCTACTGCAGTCAAAGCAAAACAAATGATATGGTTAAGGCACCATGCAAACTGTTTGGGATATTGTCATATCGTTGCGTGGCTTCTATTTCTGACAAACATTACTTACATTTCAAAGCACTTTTTTCCCCCCAGCTTTCCATATGTTAGCTGCTATCAAAATGCACTATTTAGAGTTAAAGGGAAAGAAAATTAAAATTATTATTTTTTCTAGTCTCTGATCATCAAGTGCTTGAAGAAAATCCGAGACACTGCAATATGTGTAAAATGTCCAGCTTTATCCATAAGTCCAGGATGACTCCACTGGCTCCAAATACTGTCTTAGCACTAGAGCATCACAGCCTCAGCCTTGCAGCAAATAAAAACCTATACCTTTCCCAGGCATTGCTTCAGTCATTCAAAACTCATCTAAAATAGAGAGCTCAAGACTGGGATAAAGATTCTCCCATTTCATATAAATGCTAAATATGATTGTCTCTTCGGAGGGATAACAAGCTCTTCTATGGTGTCAATGTGTGGTGTTAAAAAGCTAAAAATAAGAAATCAGAAGGAACAATACATACTCTTACACAAAATGGTACTGGGGGAAAATTTTTCAGAGAAGCAATTTTCTGGGTGGTTATTCAGGCCCTATATCTGAAACACCAAATTCAGTTCAGAAGGTACAACCACAGAATGGTTTGGGCTGGAAGGGACCTTAAAGCCCATGCAGTTCCATCCCCTGCCACGGGCAGGGACACCTTCCACTATCCCAGCTTGCTCCAAGCCCTGTCCAGCCTGGCCTTGGACACTTCCAGGGATCCAGAGGCAGCCACAGCTTCTCTGGGCATCCTGTGCCAGAGCCTCCCCACCTCACAGGGAAGAATTTTTTCCTATATCCAGTCTAAACTACTCTCAGTTTGAATCCATTCCACCTTGTCGAATAACTACATGCCGTGTAAATAGTTTTTCTCCATTTTCATTGAACTCTTCAGGCATTGGAAGGCTACAATTAGGTCACCCTAAAGCCTCTTCTTCTCCAGGCTGAACAATCCCAGCTCTCTCAGCTTTTCCTCCCTGCAGAGCTGCTCCATCCCTCTGCTCATCCTGGAGCCTCCTCTGGACTCTCTCCAGCAGCTCCAGCTCCTTCCTGTACTGTTCCCCAGGGCTGGAGCAGCTCTGCAGGTTGGGTCTCACCTGATGGGGCAGAGGGGCAGAATCCCAACCCCTTTCCTGCTGCCCAGGCTTTGGGATCAGCCCAGAGATCAGCCCTGGTCACATCCAGCCCTCACCCCCAGCACCCCAAGTTCTCCTCCCCAGGGCTGCTCCACCTGCTCATCCCCAGCCTGGATGGTTCAGATGACTGGGCTGGGAAGTTACATGAGCACATAATCACATGCAGTCTTTAAAGTTTCATCAGAATTGCTCCTAAATGGCTGTTTAAAGCCAGTTTCAGGTCAGAAGGAAGAAGGCATCCATCCAGTGTGCTTCATCTAAAACCAAATTCCATGGAACATGAACAAACACAAAAAGGAGAAAGTGTTGAAAGCATTGCAGTATTAAAGGAAAAAAAAAAAAAAAACAAAACAACACAACCATTTTTGCATTAGCAGAAAGGATTTTATTCTCTTGACCTAGAATGGAAAATGGTTTCTGCCAGTTCAGGTGAGGGTAGTACAGCAGTGGGCACAGTGCTAGGGAGGAGAAATCACTCAGAGCAATTAGCAATATAAATGCAGATTTCAACAGGTGAGTGACAAGCAATTTTTGAAGCTGGATGTACTTCCAGTCTTAAATTCAGATAGTAATGTGGGACTAGGAGACACCTACAGCATGCTAATGTGAAAAGCTACTCAAAAAGTTGAGATGAAGGTTAATGCCTACTTTGAGCATTTACACTTCGGTTCCAAATTTACTGATATGAATAGAAGAACAGTTTACTAACACACTAGTTTTACAGTCCCTGATCTCATGTGTAGGAAAAAGCATTAGTGCCAACCTGATGCTAACAGATTGCAGGGAAACAAGAACAAAGCAAAAGATGATCTACATTGCTGAGAGACTCAGGGTTTGATACCAGTGGGAAATTTATTTTAGACAGTTTTACACCATGCAGTTAATAAAGCACTGAGTTTGCAAGATTGTGTACATGTGAGCTCACTAGGAAAGTTTGGCCAACAAGTGAGTTGTAACCTTGAGTTTGTCACCAGCCTCCCATCCATTATCCTTTTCTTCCCCCTCTGCAGTAGCACTTACATTACTTATTATATATCTCTTCTTTTCTACAAGAGATAACCCAGATTTCGCCAGTTTTCTTCAGAGGAAACATTTCTTGATTTCTTACCATACTTCCTGCTTTCTTCTTCAGTTGATCCATTTAAGAGTTAAATATCAGGATTTTGAAACCAGTGATGTCTTTTTTCCCCTTTACCCCTTTTTTTTCTGAAGACTTTGGAACAATTAAATCCAGGTTTAAATGAATTGATTCAACCAGTCTTAGCTCTGAAAAATTATTGTGATGTCAGTATTAATGGTGTATATTTATTTACATGGGTAATTACTCAACAAAAAAATGCTTTCTGACTTTGTACTTTTTGTGGCCTAAAATACCTGATATTTTTTCAAATACTATTTCTTCCCTCAAAAAATATGACTTTATCTCTGCAGGCTTTATATTTGCCCTTTTCCTATTGCATTGCTCCAGCCAAAAGGAGGCATCTAAGTGGCCTCACATCAGAAACAAAATCCAGGCAGAAAAATGTTGTTAATTCACTGGGCTTTTCTCAGATCTCCAGATTTTCAATCCAGTCACAGCTGACCTTGAAACTTTGGATTTGTGGCTGAGGAGATAATGGCAGAAGTGCTGATAGACTAACTAGTGTTTTGGGATATGAATCTGGAGTTTACTCCCACTAGCAGTATATCATTCTGCAGCTGAGGTATTACTTATCTTGGTGCTCTTACCTCTGTCAGCACTATGAGCAGTTATCTCCCTCCATATCATTAAGGGAGAAAAATCCTGTAGAGCAGCAGGACACAATTTACACTTTGGAACAAGAAAAAAAGTAAAAGGGAAGAGAAGATAACACAATTTGGGTGCAAGCTATAAGCTGTGTGGCAGTGAGAAAGGACTGGAGTTTCAAAGACTGAGTGAAAACAAGAATGCAGTTGCTTTACTACTACAAGAGATTAAAACAATCCTAAAATCCTTCAAAAGGGTGGATGTGTGTGTGTGAAATCCCACACAAAGACACCCAAGTCCTTAGGGTACCTTTTCTAAAATTTCAAAATAATTCAAGAATACTGCTTACCTTACACATTTTCTCAAATAAAGGGTAAAACTAATAATTTAAGGTTTTACTGCATGAAATTAGGTTATTTTAGTGCAGTTGGTATGTTAAAGATCTTTATAAAATATACCACCTACCCTTACCAAAATCTAAATAACTGCCTGCATTGAATCCCAATGATCTGTGTTTCCTGGAAGTAAAGGAAAGTTTTATTCAAATGATGCTAAACAATGGAAAGGATCCAGGAAGTAAAAGAAAGTTTTATTCAAATTATGCTAAATAATCCAAAGGATCCCCTGAGAAATAGGGCTGGTGATGCTAAAAGGTCTGAACAGAGACACAAAGCTTCAAAATTCAGCCTGGAGCAAATTTCAGTGGCTCTGGTCATATTCCAAATTACTGCAGTTGTTCAATATTAATCTTTTCTGTTGTGTTATGTCCAATGCTTGTTTGAAGAAACAATATTAGGAAACGAATTTGAAAAAGATGGACCAAGACACAGGAAATAAATTGCAAGTTGGACATCAAGATTACCAGGCAGGGCAATTCTAAAGCAGCCAATTTTCACACAGACCTTGGTGATTCAAGGGAACATACTTTTAATCAATAAGCCTGTCTAACACGCAGCCAAAGATATGTTTTGGACTTACAGAAGTTCTAAGAATTATTTGTAAATATTTTGCTACCAACATTTATTTTTAAACTTATAATATGATCTAAATATAGGGGAGGGAAGAATCAGGAATTTTCAAAATATATCTTAAGATGAGGTATGGGGAAAAAAGTTGGTTTTTAAATTCAGGGAACTAAATTGTCCAAGTATATCTTAATGCTTTCCAGTCCTTTTCCTGGCTAGATCTAGGAAAGCTGAATTCTACCCTATCCCTCACCAATCATTCTCTTCCAATGGTCAAATACAGTTCCAAACACATCAAATCACCAATCTTAACTACATTGCACCAAAGCCAGTTGGATAAGATCACTGAGGGTAGAATTACAGAATATCCTGAGTTGGAAGGGACCACCAAGGATCACCAAAGCCCAGCTCCTGGCCCTGCACTGATCACCCCAAGAATCACAGCGTGTACAGATTAAATTTTGCAATGACAAAATAGCTGCTTTGCCAGGGAACTGGCTTGGTAATCAGGACCCAAACACCTCAAGTTTTACCTTTTCCTTTGCATGGTGGCCTTGGGTAATTACTTTCCTCTTGCCCCAACTCCCCTTTCCCTCGTACAATAATCTGCTTCTACCAAGTGCTGCAAGAGATTAAGGTATTTAACTTTGGAAGCCATGTGCTCACTTCAGTGGGTCTTATCTCCCCATGCAAATATTTTTTTGCCACTGAGAAAAACAGTAACCTGGAAAGGCACCAACAAAGAGCCTTCATTAGTGTGGAATAAAGATTGGCCTCATGTTCTTCCAGCAATGTTGGAAGTAGTACTCTGCCAGCTAGGGAACACAAATTATATGGCAATAGCATCTTGCCTGTACTTTCTGAGAAGATCAAACATTTTGTGCTTGCAGATTATGCACTTTTTGTAGAGAATCTTAGAATCATAGAATAGTTTGGGTCAGAAGAGATCTTTACAATCATCTAGTCCAACCCACCTGAAAGGAGCAGTGGAAAAGGTGGGCTCTCCTAGAGAAGAGGGTCCACAATAATTATTGCTTGCTATATAAATCCCATTTTCCTTGAAAGGTGATGGGTGGATAAAGCCTGAATTGCATTATTTACTATTTGGGTATTTTTAATTTTTCAAACCTCTGAGTGCCACTGTTGATGTTCTGGGAAGGCAGCAGAGCAATCTGAACTCTGCCTAATGAACTTGTGATAATGAATAAAAGAAGTTGTGCTGTGATCTTTGAAATTTAAGTTTTGGGGTTTTTTTTCTGATAACAGCAAGGGTATTAAAACAGTCTCTTTGTACTATGAAAATGGAATTCATAGCTATAATCAGAATTTTATTCTTATTGGTGGGCTAGAAAGAGAACACAGTCTATAATATCATATTGTTGATGAGCTTCCACATTCACTGCTTATTTATTTCCCTAGAGCCTACAACATTTTTACTTTCATCAGTAAAAAAGCAGCAACTTCCCATAATATCTTTCAGGTCATACAATGTCTATATTGAGGCTATCATGTGTTGTTTTTTCATCTGTGGTGGTTTTGTTCCTTTTGGAGGGGTGGAGGGTGTGAAGAGGGAACAGCATTTGAGAAGGATTTGTATAACTGAGAATACATCCCCAAGCTCTCAGTCAGAAACTCCCAGGCAACAAATTCTGCATCCAAGACACTCAATTTTAAATGAAGAGTTAATCACTGGGTTTATATTAAAAGGAAGGGGGGTGGGGGAAACAAGAGACAGGGTAAAAAAAATGAAGGAAAAATTTTAAAGAAAGCACACTTATTCCAACTTCAGTAATTAAATATTGAACCACACTATGATTTAATGTATCCTATTCCTGCTTCAGCCTGGTCACGTGCTCCTGAAGGGATATCTGGGAAATCTGGTACATAATTATTAGCAATTTATCTTCATCTGTCAAAAAAACATACAAGGCTCATCCACACCAAGAGTGATCTTCCTGTGGCTCTTTCTGAGCACACAGCTGGCAATTGTCATGTTCTGGAGCTTTAAGCAGCATAAAGGCTTCACTGATGTTGTGTCGAATGGATTCACACACCTCTGCATCCACATTAATATTTACTGCTAATTATTGTTGCCAATACAGAGCAAATAAATGAAGTGTGAGGATTCATTTGGATTTCTGAGTGAGGCTAACATTTCACAGCAATATCTTAAAGCTGCAATACATCCCGTGAAGTTTTATCAGACTTGTGCCACACAGCATAAGGGAAATACATGGGAAATAAATGCCAAAGACATTAAAAATATAGACCCACACTATTCTTTGAAAAACTAGGTCTGTGATCACATTGTAGCATAGAATGTAACTTTATATTTCAAATATTTTTTCCTGTCTGTGTATGAGTGCACTGATAAGATAATGAAACATAGAAATAAGATATTACTGAACAGCTTTCCTGTGTGTGCAGCTATGCAAGTTGAAAAAAACAATATCAGCAGCAGGACAAAAGCAGCCAAAAATCAAAGTTTAGGAAGGCTTAGGAAGATTATTGCATTACCTCCAGTGCAGAAGAGATACAGATCTTAAACATATTCCAAATCTATTCAGGCTTCAAAATAGCTTGGAATGATCTGTTTTCCTCCATTTTGCTCTGAAAGCTCATTTTTAAACACAAACCCTAAATAAATAACAGGAACTCCGAGAGGCATAAAATGCCAGACAGTCCATTGCCATTTCCCTGGGCTGAATCAGCTTTACCTAACCCAGGTATGGTTAGTCACCTGTCAGGGAAAACATGGAAAATAAAACAGGGGAAACAGGGGATGTAAGTTGTGCAGCATCCTCTAGCCCTGCACCAGAGCACATCCCAAAGGACAGTTTTGGATCATGGCCATTCCATCAGACACAGAGCAAGCTGTCTGGCATGAAATGCTGTGCTGGGTGAGGGTAGGATGTGGCTTTTTCCAGGAGGTGATAGGGATCAAAGATAGAGCCATTCACTTAAAGCAAGCTCGAGGGAAGTTAAACAAGTCAAATCAATTTTAAAGAATAACTAAACCCACAGGACAGGACGTGGGGGAATGGCTTTAATCTGAAAGAGGGAAGATTTAGATTGGGTATTATAAATAAACTATTTATTTGGAAGGTGGGGAGGCCCTGGCACAGGTTTCCCAGAGAAGCTGTGGCTGCCCCTGAATCCCTGGCAGTGTCCAAGGCCAGGTTGGACAGAGCTTGGAGCAACCTGGGATAGTGGAAGGTGTCCCTGAACATGGGAAGATATTATTTAAGGTCCCTTCCAACCTCAGCCATTCTATGGCTCTAGGATATTATCACCTTAAAGCACTTTGAAGCATTTATATGACCCAATGTCCCCTGCCAAGTTCAATGAAGTTCCATTACTAGCTTTCATTCAATTAGCTCTTCCCTTCGTATCTCCTTTTGCCTCACTTCAGTCCCCAAATCCAGCAGACATCATCAAGTGGTTAATGGCTGATGTGCCTCCAGCTGGAGGAAGTGATGTCAAATACGTGTTATGGATCTTCATACAGAATTCACCTACCAAGAAATCTTCCAGAGGAAATTTCCCTTGCATTCAGTTTATGGATGTAAGATTGGGTGTTGAATGCATTACTGCAGGAGAGAAACAAATGATCACAACGGAGCAGTGATTTTTCCTCTCTCCATAAGGAACACTGCAGAAAACCATCCCTGCTGAAGTACATCTTATCCTGAGAGGTTCACAAATAGCAGGTTTTATTCTGTACACTCACAGGTGGCAGGGTGGGTAGTTTTTAGATTTCATCTTCCCAGCAAGGTCATTTCCCCCAGTGATTCAGCACTTGGGCATCTCATTTTCTCTTCTAAAAAAGGGGAAACAATGTCTAGCAGGAGAACACAGACACACAAATTTTTGGAGACAAGAGAGAGAAGAAAGGGGTTGACGACTTCCTTTGTGCCAAGGAAATTATTATACTGAATTTATTCAGATGTGGTGCAGACAGCTTGCAGTGGGTCCATTAGAACTGCCTTGCTCTTAATTACATTGACTTTTAAAAGCTTTGATTAATTATGATAGAGAGCAAAGGTTTCCAGCAGGGAGATGATTGGATCAGAAAACAGCTCCTGATGCTGACCAGATCGGGTCAGTGTTTGAAGCATTTTATGTCTCACCATAAACTGAACACAAAGCTGTCAACAGCAGGATTGTAGATGTTGAGAAAGATTTATAATGGTCAAAGAGATCTATGAATGCAGAACACTGGCAGTTTATTTATTTAATTAAATTGGTGGAAGTGAATGAAAAGAAAGAGACAAATAACAGTTTAGGGAGGTTTTTTGTTTAGTCACTGGAATGAAAATAAATCACATTAAATACATGCATTTATTGTAGAGATGGATTTTTTTCCCCTCATTGAACTTAAAAAAATGCCTTTTTTTTTTTTTTTAATTTTGTAAAATTCATTCACCATGTGAACTGCAATCACTTGAAAGCCTTTGTAAACAGAGTCAGATTCTTTGCATCTCTCCACCTCATTTCCATCCCAATCCTCAGTGGCTTTCTGAGGTGGGTGCAGGTGCTTTCTGATATCTATGGCACTATTATGAAAAATTATGTGCTTGCCTGAGTTGCATAAGAAACAAATTTGCATTCAATTCCCCAAAGAGCCATCGAAGGTTTAGATGTCCTTGAAAGCATCACTTAAAGTGGGATTCATTGAAAACTAACTGATAGTTGAGCTTTTCAATGGCTCTGGAATGCCAGCAGAGGAAAATTGAATTGCCCTCTGCCAGGGCTGCTGTCTCTCCAGGAGCTCTGGGTGGAAGCTGGATGACAAGGTTAGAGTAGTTTTATAAAGTTACAGGACCCAGGTCTCTCTGCCTCATTTTCTACACCTTTAATTTAGTAATGGCAGCAATTCCCTGGGCTGCTGTATCAGGGCATATTCATTAACATTTCAAGTCCTGCTGCTAATGACAAGTATAGGTGAAAGATTTAAGAGAGTGAGATTCTGGCTTCTGGACTGATTTTGCACTGCTGATATTTGTGGCTTCTTCAATCTTACTGTTGCAGCCATTCCCACCTCCTCTGTGTATAGGGGTTTTTGAAACCCTTGACAATTTCTGGCATTCTTTCCTTCATTACCTTTATATCCTTTTTTTTTTTTTTTTTTAAATCTCACTACAGTAATTATTTTCTTTCTAACTGCCCCCTAGAGATACATATTCTGGTTTTTTTCCTGATAATCAAATATTGGGTATTTCTATGATATTTAGCTTTTAGAATTACTTTTTGAGTTAGAACCTACTGTAACCTGCAGCACCAGTTTCAAGACTGCAATGTAAGTCTATTTGAATGAGCTTTAGATGACATTTTTCTTTGTCACCTGTGCTGTTACCCCATCAACCTTCAGACAAAAGCTTAGTGGGAATAGACTGTAGTACTGTTAACTCAGGCTTCTAAATCTCTCTGCTTGAATTTCAAGCTCTGATTAAACCTGAACTACTCCCCAGCTTTTAAACTGCTGGTGGGAAGCAGGTCAGCTGGGGAAGAAAGCAGCATCTGAGGAGGGCATACATCAGCAGTTTTGGGGGTCAGGCAATCTGACATGAGAGACACAGAGAAAATTCAAGAGTCAGCTCATGATGTATTGCTTTCCTTGCTGCCTTCAGAACGGGGCTCTGTCACAAGCAGTACAGTGATATATGGATCCTCCAGCTTCCCCTTCCACCCCACCAGCTCCCCTTTCCACATCTGACACAATCTTGACACTAAATATACTTTTTCTAAACTCATCCTGGTCACTAGGATGTCCCCTCTGATTTCGCTGTAAGGTGAGCTCATAATTAAGAGTTGAAGTTCAGAAATTCAGGTAATTGCTCCTCTGGGATTTTAGGGCCAAGCACTCCTGGGGCTTTGGAAAATATGAACCAGAAGTGGTGCCTCAGTGGGAACCACACCTTCCATACCTCTCAAGCTGCTGCTTTCAGAGGAGCCATCCACACAGCAATTCCCACCTGTACTGGGGCAACAAAAATCACATATGGGCACATCCTGTGTGTTTTCCAAGGCTGCACCTCAGACTCTGATTACAGAGAATTAAGGACCCATGGCAGTGCCAGTGTGGACAGCCAAGGTGGGAAGTGCCAAGAAAAAAAACCTCACTCTAATATCCATCACTCAAAAAATCATATTTCCTACTTCAAGTCATGGTTCCACACACAGCACTAAACAAAAACCTGATGTCATATTTGCTGTCTGCACAGAAACAGCTGTACTGGGAGTGAACCTCTGGGAAACACACACAGCAAGTTATTAAAAGTAACTTGAGCATGTGACAGGGCATCTGAGTGAAAGAATTCAAACTTCTCTGCTATTAGACCTTCCCCTTACTGCACATTTTTTTCCTGACAATAAAGCTGTAAACATCTTCTGAAAATTAAGTGGACCAACCTCTCATCTACAGCCTTAATTATAGGAAAAAAAAATCTACAGTGCAATTGCAAGCATCAAAATTCATTTCAACAACAAGTTCAATTAAAAAAATTAAAGTTTAATTACACATATTTGATTTTATAGTTGAATAACAAAACCTTTGTCTCTCCTGTTTTTTCTTGAATAGAACTTCCCCAGAACACCCACCATCTCTCCTTCTCTTCCCCTTCTTTTTACCAGGGGACAATTTACCAGAATGGGCAATTTTTAATTTTTTAATTTTAGTAAACAAACCAACTTTCCATCCTGTGGGTAAATTTGTACAACCTCTTCTGCCTCCTCCCCACAGGGTGATAGGTTCATATCAGAGAATAAGAATCAAAGCACTGAAGGATGTCATTCTCTCAGGAGCAACTGAGTCAGAAATACTCCAGTGATTTTGGAAAGGGCAGAAAATGAGCTTTTCCTGATGGCAATGATCTTTAAATTACTGCCCTAATTAAACATTCAGAGTTCTTACTCGGAGGTGTGAGTATGAATTTCACAAAGAGCTGTGCTTCAGTTGTAGCAGAAGAATATCCTTTCGAATTCTTGTGTTGTGGGCAACTTCATTCCATCTCCTCCTAACAGTTAGGGTTTGATTTGCTTATATCTCTGAGCCCAAAAACTCTCACCACTCATTGGAGCAAGTGCAGAGGAGGCACCAGGATGATCAGAGGAATGGAGCAGCTCTGCTGTGAGGAAAGGCTGGGAGAGTTGGGATTGCTCAGCCTGGAAAAGAGAAGCTTTAGGGTGATCTCATTGTGGCCTTGCAGTGCCTGAAGAGATCCTACAGAACAGGTGGGGAGAGAATTTACGAGGGCCTGGAGTGGCAGGACGTGGGGAAATGGCTTCAAACTGAGAGAGATAGTAGAGTTAGAGGGGATATTAGGGAAAAAATTTTTCCCTATGAGGGTGGTGAGGCCCTGGTACAGGTTGTCCAGAGAAGCTTCTCCATCCCTGGCAGTGCCCAAGGCCAGGCTGGACAGAGCTTGGAGCAGCCTGGGATACAGGAAGGTGTCCCAACCATGGCAGGGGCTGGAATGGGTTCATCCTTAAGGTCACTTGCAACCCAGGCCATTCTGTGACTCTGTGATCCTGAACCCACTTTTCTCCATTTCCAGAGCAAATCAAACCTCAACACTTTGGAATTCTTTTTCCTTTTCTATGAAGTTTCTTTGGTGACTTTTTGTCCTCATCTCATCTGTCTTGAGCCTCTCTCTTGCTAACATCTATGACAGTTCTTTAAAAAACTTATTATGTCCCCATCAATACCTCCCTTCACTGTGACACTTTGTAGCCACTGTAATAAAGACTGTGAAAATGACCTGGGTCCAGAGGACAAATTCACACCAAATGTTACTTGTGTTATGTTGGAAGGACATAAATAAACCAAAAATAAGATGGAGCCTTCTAGGCTGAAATAGTGAAAAACTATTGTTTTGTCCTCTTGTCCTCCTTGTCCTCTGAGTCTCACCTTAAAATATTCAGATTAAACCATTTGGTAACATAGGTTTTACTGTTTGGGGTTTTTTTTTTACATATTCCTATAATAATAATCAAGTTAAGCAACATCCATTTGCTTTGGATTTGCACAGGACTCAGCCCAGTAAAATCTGGAATTGATCTCCCTCTGTACAACCAATGCTGATTACAGTCTCTCCTCTCTACAAGTTATTTATATTTTGCTAAATGATCATTAGTGAAACATTATTGAACTCATGAAAAAGAAGAAAAAATAATGAAGGACAAATTATGTTCTGCTAACAAAGAAGAGAGAGACATTTCTATTTTGCATCTCACAGCCCCGTTGGAATTTGCCAGAAGGAAGCTTGATGTAATACCTCATGAAATTCTATTTCCATACCAGCATGTGTATCCATGCCATGTAATCTGAGAAAAGAGGGAAAATAAGAAGAATTTATTAAACAGGAGTCCTCTAACAGCTCTAAGAACCTGGGTTGTGCTAGATCTTAGAACTACTCAAGGTTTTCAAGTGCTAATGAAATTTCCCTGCTAGAAGTCATTCTTTTCAACTTTTTCAAACCAGGGAAGTTTTCACAAAATTTTCTTCCCTGTGTTGTTTACAGCTACTTTTAGATCTTTCACATGGCTTTCAAATTTCAGAAAGAAGGTGGAGGGTAAACAAATATTTTTAAACTAGGTGTGATTTTTTTACTTTTCTCTTTAGTCAGCTTTGTTAAACAGATTCTCTACATAATCTTGAAAGAAAAAAGGGGGGAAAAAGAAAAAAATCTGTCTTAATACTGCTGAAATACATCAAACTTAGAGAGGTTTGAAAACACCCAGCAGGGCAAGAACATAAAAAAGAATTTTATAGCATTTGTGAAATGCTTAAATCCTAAATTTGAAAATTTGTTTTTCAGCTTGCATCGCAGTGGAAGAGGATTTTTTTTTAAAGTAATTCACGTCACGATCAGTGTCTTGACTTGTGCCAGCTTTGAACTCCTGTAGTGTAAGGAATGGCAGCTTAAGATCTCAGCTCCTGTTTTACCATCTTCCTGCACACATTGCTTTGATCTCTACCAAATTTAGCTGACCTTTCCAACAAAACCAGGACAGAACCCTTCCAACTGCATGAAAATTTTAGTCTCAATCTAATTAAGGAAGAGGTAGAGAAAAGCAACCTCTTGAAGGAGAATTTGGATAAATAATGACACCAGAGACTCAGAAATTATTGGGCTGTAGCCAGTCCTTTTCCTTGTAACATCCTCTCTACAGCTAAATTATTTTTTATATATATATTCAGGGAAGTGTATTGTCACTAGTGAGTTTCTTTTACGGCATCACGTTCTTGTCTACAGGGTACCCACATTTCTGTGATTGAACTTCCCTCCAAAGTTCGTTATGTTCCAAATTTTTCCTTCCCATCAGTGTAAATTTATTTCAGAAATGCTCCTTAGCTCTCCTTTCTGTATATGAAAGAGACTTGTTCTCCTGTTTTGCAGTTACTTTCTTGCCTCCTGGGGCTCCTTTCACAACCTTGCCTGCAAAGATGCAAGGATGGAGAGAACTCAGCTTTAGTTTATGTCCACACATGAAAAAACCCACAAACCAAATGACCCAAACTCCCTGCATTTAATCCTTCCCGCAAGCCATTTGGAAAACACAGCTGGAAAATCACACTGCCTGACTCCATCTTTCCCAGGACAGCCCACTGCAGATTGGGGTTAGCCCAACAATGCAAGTCTGCCCACGAAAAATCTTTGCCCCTGTCACCAGGTGAAATTCCATGAGCCCTACTCATTCCTCACCCATGGGAACTCCCATTTCACTCTCACACCACGATCTCAAAAGAATTTGACAGCACTGGGAGATTTGCTGTCAGTATTCACATTCCTCTGTAAATTACTGACTTTGGAGAGCAATGTGGGACCTTGACACTGATCCCTCTCTCCCTTGAATTGCCAGAAATGAGTTTAACTTGGTGGAATTGCATTAGTGGGAAGCCAGATAATGGCCCTAACTCAATAAGGCACATTATTTGTTTGCTTTTAATCTGGTGGCAGTCCCATTGAAGTCAGCCAGCCTCGAGCATATTCCAGAATAGCAATGCTTTTTGAGTAAGGACTGGAATATAAAGGTGCTCAACCTGAATACTTCCCCTCTAATCTAATATAGAAGAATATGTTTATAATTTAGGAACCCATGATTTAGGAAACAGAGAGAGAGAGAGAAATACTTGGCATTAATGACTTCATGCCTGTTATAGGGGGCTTTCTTAAGAATAGAGAATCATATAAAATGGCCACATTTCCAGGCACTGTCAGAGGGGCAGTAGAGTCCAAATTATGAACATCATGGAAAATTTGTAGATAATCAAACTGGATTTGGATTTGATCATACATACATATGGATCTCACCTGTAGCAGGGCTTAAATGGTTTATCAAGCAATCGTCCCTTGATCCTCCCTCTCCCCTGGTCTCATATGCAAACAAGTCTCTCAGTTGACTCCCAGACCCCACAGCAGCTCCTGAATTGGATCTGGCTTTGATCTTTCTGGTCCCTTCAGCTGTCAGCTTGCAGACCCTCTGGTCTCTGTAGAATCTTAGCAAAAATAATATTCTGAAGAAAATCTCAGTCTTCATTAGTTATTCCTGATCAGTTTTGAACTCCTCTGACTTCATCCCCAAATTAAGGAACAATTATTATCGAACTAAATCCCCACAGAGAGGAGTTTCCACCCCAGGTTGGATGGTCTGTCTTGCAAAACAAGACTCATGGTAATTCCACACAATCTTTAAGTCACACGAAAAACTTAATTTTAAACCTTCTCAGCTAAACACAGCTGACTCCCTTATCTCTATAACTACTAAGACTATAATAAATTGATAGTAATTTACGTGGGTGTCCAAGTAAGGGGGAATAATGAAGAGGAGATTAGAATGATGTAAAAACTGTTACAAGCTATTGAGACTGAATACAGTCTCAAGACAGATTACCAAATTAAAAGAAAAATATTTTGATTGCCTCTATGTGATCGAGATTTAGTCTGCTTTGGAAGTGGCAAGCAGTTGAGCTATATCAGCAAATGATAATTTGTGAAGGAGCTCTGAAATAATACACACACAAAAACCCCAAAAGCCTTCAAAGAAGATGAAAGATTTTTCAGGTCTGTTTTTGAAGCAGGTAAAACAAGAATATGTTTATACAGCTGCTAGAAAAATGTGTGATGATTTAGATGTTAAACTCACTTTTATTTTTGAATAGCAAGTGTTTAAAAGCACAACTGAGTCTTTACCATAGAAGGAATTTCACGTTTCTTTAGGATAAGTGCTTCCAGCTATCCCATGGGATAATGGGATAATCCCATGGGTTGGGCTTGGCCTTACAACTTTTAGGACAGGTCAAGTTGTCTGCACCTCAACAGACTTTTTCTGTGACTTTCAGGCCATACGTCCTATGTCTTAATTCCCTATTTCTAAACCAGGGGTAAAGGCTTTTTTCTGCCTCTGAGGATTTCTGGGAGGATCAATACATTAAGGATGCGAGACTTTTAGATATGGAGGTGATGTGAGCTGTACATCTCTGAGATGGATGGCTGCTGAATGGAAGCCAAAACCACAGTTTTGAGAATCTCAGAGAGATTTATTATTCTGGTCCTCATACAGTGGAGAGCTGCATGGAAAAAAATGTGACCTTGAGATTCCTGTTTTGATTGCCTCAGTGCCCAGAAAAAAACCCTGCAGGTTGACCCAGACCCACCCAATTTTCTGCTTCATTTTGGGCTCCCATTAAGTGACCATGCACCTTCACTGGCCAATACCCTCTTACACTGTTGGTTAAAAGGGAAGGAAAAGTATCATCCCCTTAATAGTCTTGTACCTTGCCCTGACATAATGGCTGAGATTGGAACCTCAAGTGCAGTCTGGGGATGCTCTGGGTCTATAAAAAACTGACAATCCCACCCAGGAGATAACTAATATGTGTCACCTACACATTAAAGTGTCACTCCTCATATGCCAGGGCTGTCTTATGCCTTTGCCTCACGGTTCTCTTCAGAGACAGAGAAAAAAAATCACATTTCAAAAGAAATTCTCTCTTTTCTTCCATCCCACCTGCCTGATCCATCAAGATACTCCAGCAAAGGCCACTGCAAATGCAGACAAATGGAACAAACTTGTGACAAAATGGAGATGATATGGTCCTACTTAGTTTAACTTTCTCATTGCCTGACAAAATGTTTAAGCAAGTCCACCAATATGACCTCCCAAACCCAAAACATGCCTGCTGCAAGAAAAAATCAACAAAACAATCTCTAGAGCTAGAGAACTGTCATAGCTGAGTAAGGATTCAGAAAGCAGGATTCAGATCAGTGTTTCCTTAACAGATAAAGTGGAGGTGGGGATGCAAAAATCCGTATTTGGAAATTGAGAAATATGGCAAGAAGCAGCGAGCAAGAACAAAATCAGAGGGCAAGGTGCTAGAAGTCCAGGTTTTATACTCCTCATTTTAACATGAAGAGGGATTAGGAAGTGTTGTTACTTCCCTTCTGTTCATTCACAGAACACTGCTAAAATAGGAGGATTATTTTTTTTTTTTGCACTGAATGAACAGAAGCTATGGAAACTGAGGAGATGGAGGGTACAGCACTCGTTTTGGTCCTAATTAAACACTTTCCAATTTCATACTAAGGGCCAAGTTCATCTGCTTTGACAGAAATACTGCCAAACAAAGGAGAAAGGGAACGAGTCAAAGTGGCTGAAATCTCAGATAATAGAGCAGGAGTGGTTGTGAGATTCATGTTCTTCATACAACAGCAAAGGTATTGAGTGTTTATTGGCTCACTTGACCTATAGTTATGCTACACTCATAACAAGGTGTCAGGGAAAGCAGCACATAATTTTCTGCTAATTATTCATAAGCTCCCCAAGAGTTCTCACAAAGCCTTAACATCAGATAATTTAAGCACTAAAATAATAAAGAAAATATTTTACAGTTAGGACTAGCCAGTTTGACCACTACTGCACTTATAAAACAAAAGCATATAAATTGCACCAAAGAAATACCAAGGTCACAGAATCAAGCCACAAAAATCAATGGACTCCAGTGTACATTATAATATATTTTGTAATTATGTGAGTTCATGTTAATTCTCTTCTGTTTCTTTCCACAGAGAGGATAGTGCTCAATTTCCTCCTGAATTCTTCAGTGCTTATTACTATAGTAACCAAATGCTTCAAAAACATTAATTAATTTTCAAAATATCTCTGTGGAAAATTAAATCCATCTGGACATGGTCCTGGACAAATGTTTTAAGGTGGCCCTTCTTAAGCTGGTGATTGGACCAGATGATCTCCAGAGGTCCTTCTCAGCCTCAGTCATTCTCAGATTTAGTAAAAAATAATATTGTCCTTATTTTGTTGAAGGGGAACAGAGGTAGAGGGTGATTAAGAATGCTTTTTTTGGATCTCTCTTTCAAAACATATTTGTATAATATTTTAGGCATCTTTGCATTTGCGTCTTCAAAGGAAAGCTCTTTCCATCTTTAGGTTAGTATTTTTGCAGATGAGATACAGTTTTTCCTTGAGTATCAAAGAACTGAGAGTCTCGGAACTGAACCAGCACTTTAGGATCAATCAGCCCCAGATCTTTTCTTTTTCTCACCTGCTTCCTCATTATCAGGATGCTCATCCTAATCCATTGATCTCCAAACCTCAAGCTATAATCCTATCGAGGTGTTTTCACGAGATATTTTTCTCTAAATTAGCACCTCTACATTTGTATTTAATGCAGGGGGCAAGAGCAGAGCCTTCAGTGGCTGTGCTTCCTTCACCAAAACCTGTCACTAAAAATTCAGCTCAGAGATGTCAGCAAGAATAAAAACCTTCACCTCAAAACCAGACTGAATGTCATGAAGTTGTAAACAACTGAAGAGACATATTTACAACAAGGAGGGTCAGGAAACAATATTATGGAGTCTGATCCAGACAGAAGAAGTTTAATTCACCAGTCAGGTTTAGGTGACTCTAAATTAGGATGGGATTTTGTACCAGCTGACCTTTGAAGGTAAAAAGAGGCTTCGGGGTATGAGCTTTTGCCTAAAGCTTGGATTCTCTAGGTGGAATTTTGGGGGCTTTAGGAACTTTGTCTTGCCTGACATCACAGCTGAAATAAACCCAGCTGGTGTTTCACTATGTAATTCAGGGACTTTAATAGACTCTGTCTGGGAAAAGCCTCCAGCCAAGGTCAGAGTCACAAACCCAGCAGAGCCACAAACCCTGTGCAGAGCAACCTCCAAAGCTGTGCTGCCTTTTTCCAGCCAGGAAAAGCTGTGTAGGTAGCTGGGTCTCAGTGCCATGCTGCTCCAGTCATTTGGCAGGCAGCAAACCACATCAAATTAGCCCCACTGGGTCCAAATCATAAAACAAACCTTCAGAAACAGCAAGAGATTAGCTATCACAAACTTCTAATTTTGTTATTTATAGTAACAACTATAGCCAAATAATCATGTTCTTGGGAGCCTGTATCCTAGCAGGCACACTAGTGTTTTTTTTTTTTTTAATTATGCTGGTGCCAGAGTGAAAATACAGTAATAACAAGGAGGAAAACTTCACTGTTCCCAATTAAATTCTTTTTTTTCTTTCAAGAACTTTCCAGTAACTTCCTAGTTATTATTCAGCACTACTCCTTGGTCCCACCATGTCACCTTCCAGCAGGTTTGCCAACTTCACTGGCATACAGAGGGCAATTTCACCTGCTTTAACACTTCTATTCACCTGCTGCACATAGCTAGGGCAGGCAGGCACAGTGTGTGCAAACAACCTGGTGGAATTCAGCAACTGAAGCAGAAACAGCTGATAAGATCCTCAATATTGTCTGAAAGTGCTTGCAATTTTTAGTAACAATGCCAGCAGGTTAATAAAATCTGAGGGGAGTCTGAGGAGCAGGACCAAGTGAAATAGATATTGTTCGGCTGGAGGAGAGAAATACAGAGTAAAATTCTGTCTTTGGGTTCTTCTGCTCCAAACTGTGTGGAACATGGGCCTTTCTCTGGCAGGAGAGCCTCTATGGAACCTTTTCTTCCTGCATTGTCACAGGTGAACTGTCCTAGGTTACAATATAAATGTATTTAGTATTCTATTTCCACCAGCTGTGGGGCATTAGCTGTTATCTCCTGCTGTGACTCACCCCTGATAACAGACAATGAGCATCAAGAACCAACTGCATGACTCATGGAATTATCTCATCCTATTGGGAGATGCTCCACCCAGGAGGGAGGAGCCAAGCATTCCCACCTGGATATAACCTGGCTTGGAACTGCCCAAGGCAGCCCTGTCTGCTGGGTTCCCAGAGGACAAGAGCTACCACTGGACCTTCAGGAGGAGAGCAGACCTTCCACAGGATCACTGCTTCAACTGAACTACTTCACTTGGACTGCTGCCACCACCCTGACCAACAGGGTGTCAGGTTATAGCTGACTCTGTCAGTGTTTTCCCTTGTATTATTGCACTTTTTTTTTTTTTAATTTTTCTATTAAACTATAATCCTGACTTGTGATCTCCCACTGGTTTGTTTTCAAACTAATACATGAACAAAAACGTGAAGAGGAGGAGAAAAAAGAGCTTGCACGTGGGAGGAAAGTTAGCATAAAAGGAGGGAAATATGTATCTCCTGTACAGAGTGCTACACACAGTGTTGGTTCACTTTTCTCTCTCCTGTGTTCTCAATCCTTTTTTCCTTGAGGCCATTCCATGCCTGTCTTACAGTCCCTGGGGATCCTGCTCAGGTCATGTTGTTTCCCTTTTCTTGAAGTTATCTCTCTGCCTTAAATACCATTTTTACACCTTTAACCTTTGCTCTTTACCATGACCAGCCCTTTTCTACTCACACTCTGCCCGTCTTGCTTATTTAGGTGAGAATTCCTCAGTGCAAGTTTTGTGGGTGGCTGTGGGTTTGCACAAAATCCAGCAGCAGTTGCCATGTCTTTAATGGCAAATATAAAACAACATAACAAAATAAACAAGACATAAAAAGGGTCAGGTTTGAAAGTAAGAACAGCCCTCGAAGAAAAGTCTGCAGGCTTGTTCAGTCTTGAAAAGAAATTCAGCATGGAATTTTATACGTTAATTGGGACAGAAATAAATGTTTGAAGTGGGATCCTCTTTATTTTTTTTCTTTTTATCAGACTGACCATGATCATATAAAATTTTTTCATCTTTTACTGTGCTGAGTTAGAGTTAAATCCAGGCTAAGCCTGTTTATTTTCTTGAAATCCTATCTAAACATGTGGTGCTGCTGTAAAGGCTTGAGGCTCAAAACTTCTCTAAAAAGTAAATAATTCAAAAATTATTACAAAATAATTCAGAAATTATGTGGAAACGGAGTGCAGTTTCCACTGATTAAAAATTGCAATGAACCAGGTGAATCGAGAGAATGTGTTTGTACCATTTTGTTGTGAGATGTGTATTCTATGACTGCATTTCAGAAAACCCTTTGGAGACAGACTAACCTTATTATTCCCATTTTATAGGGAAGATTGAGATAAAAAGAAAAAAGAATCTGTCATTACACTCAAAATCTGCAGTAAGGTCAAAAATCAACACACTCCTACTGTTCCAAACATAAGATTGTTCTTGCAGTACAAATTGCTAGACAAGAACCATTTTCAAAAAGTACTAATTGATTATGCACTACTGTGGTTGTTGCTTTTAATGTGTTACAGATGTTTGGATACTGTACACACTGGATTTCATATCTTTCATAAAGCACACGACCAGGTGTAGAGAACTTCATAAGAATATTTAATATCTTAGCTATTATGAGATTTCTTTTTTCATGCAGTTTTTCACAGAGTGAAGGTAAGGATAACAAGATATTTAATTTTCTTTCTCCTCTAATGTGCCATTATAAGTTATTTAATTGTGCAAACATATATGCAGAAATATAATATATATGAATGTGAAAAAGAACTCTGGCATCATAGAATATTAATGTACCCAGAAGGTCTTTTATTACAGAGCTCTGAATTGTACCGAGAGAGGCACAGAGATTACTGATGCAGAAAGCAGCATTTTCTCAAGGTAGGTCTATTCTTTTATAGTCCAGCAGTCTGCCTATTATTGTCACCAAGTGCTGGCCATTCCTGCCACCTGCAATGGTCTTTTGTCCTTATTTAAAATCTGTTCACAGCTCTGTCACAAATAACAAATCCTACTCCCATTTAGGGTTTTGTGTGGTGACCACAGCTGAGCCCAAAGCACAGAACAGGGTCTAGTTCAGGTTACCTGCTCTGCTGAGACCTTCTAGGCGTCCTTTTAGTTACTTCATATACCTAAAATTCCTAAATAAATCCCTGTATAATATCAGTTTAACCACCACACTATTTTAGAGCAGGCTGATAGTTGTGTGAGCTGAAACTGGGGAGGCTGAGACAATCATCTCCTCCTGTTGCTGTTGTGAGAAATGAGAGTAGGAGACATCAGAAGATTCATCAACCCATATGTGTCAGATCTGCTGAAGTTTTATAATGGATTGGGCTTGGCAGAGATCCTCTTCTTGGTTTGCACTTGGAGAGGTGAAGTATCAGTTCTGCTGCTTGGCAGAGAACAAGAGCACTGCATGGGTAGAGAAAAAGGAAGGAAACTTCCCAAACTGGAGGAGACAAGACATATGTGTGTCACTTCTGTATTTTGCCCTGCTTAGATGCTGCACAGAAACATGGATGAAGCAAAAGGATTACCAAGAAAAGCCTTCTCCTTCAGGCTGGGGGCTCAGGGGAATGTCTCTCTCTCTCAGCCTGATATTTCTGAGCAGATATTCCACACTTTCTGCTGCAATGTTGGGTGTAGGACCAGCACAGCAATTAGGTATTGAGAGCCATAAGCAGATCAAAGTGCATTTAAGAAGAGAAAGCAAATATTTAAGTCTTTAGACTTAAGAGCTTTAAATGGTGAATAGATAAGTATTAGGCAATATATTTATAAATCCTCCAAATTTCCTAAGGAGCTTTCCTTGAAGCTATGCATAAAATAACTGCCTAGTGTACAATATTCTGCATTATCTGCCAGACACCAACAACCACAAGATGCTGAAGGAAATGAAACTTCAGTTGCAGACAGATGAAAATTCCTTCTTTCCAATGAATAGTCTAATGGAAAGGTGTCTTCCATAAAAAAAATTTTAAATACTACAGTCCTTGAATTTTAGTCATGTGTATTCAAGTACCCATATTTATTGTGGGCTAAACCAGGTGAAGACTGAACAGAAGTGTAGAAACCATATATGATTATAAAATAATCCTATTTTCTGAAGATTGGGATTAAAAAGGAACATTCTAGTTATATTTTAGGCTGAGAAATTATTATTCCATTCAAGTAATCTAAATAGAAAAGTGTCATTTTAATTATTATACCAGGATGCAAATGCAGCTAAATTGAAGAGTTGATTATTCACAAAATTGTGTCATTCTTCTACAAACAAAATGAAGCAGAATGTGTTTTGTGGGTAGAAAGTTTAGGCAGTACTAATGCAGTCAGTGTATTTACTGATGTGAGTCTCATTCGAGAGTCAAGTGAGCTCCAATCAGTTTTTCTCCAGAACCTGCATGTACGAATTTTAACTGGCAAATTAGATAGATGTCATCTGTCGGCTCTTTGGGGAAATAAGAAATCCCTCTACAAGATCATCAAATTAGTTTTCACCAATTGTACGAAATTATATTAAGTAATACCAGGCTATGTTTTATTTATTTGAAAGTCTGCATCAGGAACTGATAAGTCAAATCCAACCAAACATTCCCAAGGGTAATTTTTATGAAAACGTCTGTTTCAAGCCCTGGAGTGAATGTGACACTTTAGAATGGCTCAGGCAAAGGCAAGACTCACACACAACCTCTGCCACTGGTCAGGGGATCTTCAGTAAGAAACAGCAAGGGGTTATTTCAGCAGGTTCAGCAGGAGAAAGGAATTAAAATGGAGAAATAATTATTTTCTTGTCATGGTCCTTCTTAATCATTCCTGAAGTACACTTTTACTTTTGGCTCCGCAGTCTTGCAGATCTTGCCAGTGAGTTTTTGCGCCATGGAGAACCACTGGGAAAACTCCTGAATACTTCACTACAAATAGGTCAAAACCTGGCAATTTTGCCACCTCAGCCAGAATCCTTCACAGAACAAAAGTTTCCAAGTCTCACATGCAAATCTAACACATCTTACCCAACAACACGACTATAAAATACATGAACACATTTGCTAAATCAAAGTGCATCTATTCCAGAAATAGTTATGACATTAGGAGTTATTTCTGGGTAGAGATGGAATGAAATTGGAGTTCTGAGAACTGCAGTAATCAGTTATAAATGATAAAAACTCCACAAATAAAGCCACCGAATCTGGACTAGGTAAATAAACTATTTTCTAGTGGTGTGACTAAACCACTTGGGGACTGAATAGGATTGATTTGTTCTGTGGTTATGTAACTAAAATTAATTTTGTTTTCCCACTTTCCATATGTTAAACATTCTCTTAAAATTAACTGTTAATTATTAATATTAATTCATTTTAATTTTTATGCCAATTGGAGATTTTCACACTCTTTTATAAACTTATTTTATTTAAAATTATTTAATTTCAGTCTGGACTCAAAATTACTTTTGTTTTAACCCATCTGTAATACTCATTAAGGCCAACCAAATGAAACTAATTCACAACCAAAAAAACCCCGCCTGATTGTGTTCCTAATAAATTCTTGTGGATTTGCTAAAATGAATTCTCAAAGAATCATGGAATGGTTTGGGTTGGAAAGGACCTTAAGGATCATCTGGTCCCAACCCCCTGCCATGGACAGTGATGCCACCCATCAGACCAAGCTGCTCATGGCTCCATCCCAGCTGGCCTTGAGCACTTCCAGGGCAAACAGGGAATGTTATCTCTCCAGGTTATCATATCTCCACGCTCTCTCTCCATGCTTTTTTCTCCATGCAGGCGCTGGGAAAGGCAGGTACCTCCAAAGGACAGATCACAGTGATGCCTGATGGGTTTTTTGTCCTTTTTCATTATACTTTTATACCCTTTTTATATACTTTTTACCCTTTCCCATTCCTGTACTTTTTACTCCCTGTATTTTAGCCCACATGTTAATAACCCTTGTACTCTAGCCTAGTTCAGAATTCTTTAGAGAAGACGAAACAATCTCCACAATTTCAAGAACAATGAGGCACCAACCTTGAAAGAGCCCCATCCCTGGGACATGTTTTTGTAAACTAAGTTGTAACCTTTCTGAGAGGAGGTAATTTGAATAAGGGGGCAATTACTTCATTTGTTAAGTTTCTCACTGGGGAATTTTAGATAAGTATGCCAATCGATGGAGTCCATAAATTGTATACATGTGATATTGTCGCTCTCTTTTCTTTTTGGTGCACCTGGGATCCTATTAAACCAAGGTTGTACCCTTTTTCCTATATTGGGTGTCTGTGTCTCAATTTTTACCAGCATTTTAGGCATCAACAGCACAAATTGCAGCTGAGACAGACCCTCCACATGGATCAGAGCAGCGTGAGAAGATGCTGTCACAGCCTAACCTCCATGGAAAATGGACAACAGTGGGAGAATCTGTTTCTCTCACATGCTGCATTTCAAACTTTGCTCTGTGCTGATCTAAGAACACACATTCTTTGTTTGGGACTGTTTTTAGGGGTTTGAAATGACACCTCTCTGTACCCTGAGCAGCAGTGCTGGGAAATCATTTCAGCATCTCACACAACTCACAACCTTCTGAGCCTCATGCGGTGCTGAAGAACAGCCACGCCTTTTGCCACATCCATAAAAAAACTTCCCTGAGGGTTTGTAGGTTTGGAAATGTGCAATCCTGCCTCCGAGGGACCCTGAGTGCAGGGAATTATCTACAGGACTGGGCTGCAAGGGACAGAGAGGAGGGGAAGGTGAGAGAAGGGACAGGAAGGGGAGGGAGAGCCACCTGTGTCATGAGAGAAACACCCAGTGGGTTGTGTTCATCTTCCAGGACTTCACTTCCCTTGTTCTACTTCTACTTGATGCCATTCCCACACAGAAAAATGATATTCACTGTGAACGTAATGAATGCATGTCGAGAGCTAAGTATAAGTAAACATATCAGGGTTTTTTTTTCTGAAGATACAGCAAAAATCACACAAACGGTGCAATAACTGGGAAAACAGGAGTTATAAGAGGAAATTCTGAAATACAGTTAATCCAAATTTTGCTATTTTTTTGCAAAATTATTGGGCGTACAGCACATAGAGTTCCTCAAATAACTTCAATGCTTTTCTGCCAGAATGTTCTAAAGGGGAATGACAAATAAACCACCTTTAAAATAGTATTTATCTGGGACAACACATAATAAGTAACAGCAAATACAATCTTCCTGTTTCCGAATTATATCACTGTAGCCTAAATTCTTCAAGGAGATGTGGCTGCTGAAGCTACAGTGTTTTGTTTTAAAATATCTAATCTGTGTTCTTAGCTATTAATACCTATCTAGGAAATAATTATGTATGCTGAATCATTCATTCAATAGCCTGTGATGCATGATCCATCTGTGTATGGTTAAATAAATCATAAAACTCCGATTTCAATGAAAAAATATATATACATATATACATCTACATATGTGTATAAAACACCTTGTATAGATAGAGTATTGGTTGCTAAAGAGAGACTTGGTTCAGAGACAGATTTGATATTTTAGTCTTATCCTCCTGCATAAGGCCTAGGAAGATAAATTTGATGCCATCTTCAGCTGGATTTAGAAAGAATTGTTCTGGCATAACCCTTAAAGCTTAACTGTGTGTAACAACTTCATATTCTTCACTCTGGCAAAAGTTACTTCTGCTTGCATGGATTTAGTGACACAGCAAAATGTCACTGATTCTTCCACTTGTATAAAGATCCAACATTTCAGAGAGAAAATGTGGCTGTGCTGGAGTCAGGATGAGTTTTACAGTATTTAAGTTTCATTCCTTGCATTTGCAATTTAGGACTGAAGACAAATGGCTGAGGTTTCTGACTAAGCCCTGGCTCAAGGGAAAAGAGGCCCTGAGAGAATGTGCAAGTACTTCAGAATATTATACATTAGGCAGAGAGGATTGGGTCCATTGGTGATGAGATTCATCTTAGGAAACACGTTTAAGCTCATTTAACTGAAATTTTTCTAATTATTTTTAATTATTTATCTTAAATAAGTTTTGGGTTCAATGCTATGATCCCAAAAAAATTCTGATTATCTTCAACCCCTGATGCCTGAGAAAAAACACATCACATTTCTCAAACAATTTCAGTAAGAAAAAAACCATGCACATCAGAAAGGCCAAAACGTTTTGGTTTGACACACTCAGAGCAAACTTCCCCAATTTTGCATGTTGAAATGCTTTTCCTTTCCACTACACCCACAATCAGCATGAAACAGTTTAAAAGAGCCTACACACAACCAGATTTTTGGAGAGGGTCAGCTGAAACCAAACTGAAGCAGTTTTGGTTTTTTGCATGTCTCCACATATGAGCTGCATATTCAGCTGACATTGAGCAGCAGGTTCAGCAGGAGAAAAAAATTAAAATGGAAAAAATATAATGACTTTCTCATCATGGTCCTTCCAGATCATTCCTGAGGTACACTGAAACTTTTACTGCCATTGTCTACACAGTACTTGCCTGCTTTGTCATTAAATGGGTGAATCAATCATCACAGATCCTGAATTCACTGAAAAAATATTGGTTAGTGGAGCTGAGCCAGCTCAGGAAAAAAATGGCCCATTGACTTCTCCCTCTCAGTGACAAAGGGAAATGTTCTTTCAGTAAAAGGCAGAATTGATGGCCTTTTCTTGTTGATTATAAAAGGTCAAAAGTCTGAAGGAAAAATACAGCAACTGGACAGAGAAAAACTGTCTTTGCTAAAGAGCCCATGAACTGCCAGTGGCACCAAAAGCTTTGCTTTACTTTGCATCAACAGCCTCAGTGAACTTCACTGAGCACCCCTCGGCCCCACTCACCCAAAAACCACAAAAATACAGTAATGGTGCTGACTCACCTCTGGGTACAAACACAATTCTAAGTTTGAGAGCCTTATCCTGATCCTTCAGATCAATGAAACATCCACAGCTTATCTCCACACCCAGTGCAGAGGTGCAGAAGCACAAAGCACATTTCCCAGCCTGACCAGCTGGGATTTGGGGCCATGGTGGATATATAGAGTCACAGAATGATTTGGGTTGGAAGGCACTCTAAAGCTCATCCAATTCCAGCCCTTGGGGAGTTCTTCCACCTTCCACTATCCCAGGTTGCTCCAAGCCCTGTCCAGCCTGGCCTTGGACACTTCCAGGGATCCAGGGGCAGCCACAGCTTCTCTGGGCACCCTGTGCCAGGGCTCCCCCACCCTCTCAGAGGAGAATTTTTTTCCTAATAGCCAATCTTAATCTCCTCTCCTTCACCTTAAAGCCCTTCCCCTTGTCCTCTCAAATACCTATGAACTGTCTATTGCTCTCCTAGGACTTTCAGACTACTTAATTTGGCCTCCCTGTTCCACACTGGAGAAAGCAATACATCCTCCCAGAGCAGCAGCTCACACATATTGGTAGACCATGGAAGAGCCTATATTCTTTAAAATGCATCATGGAGCTTTTATCAGTTGTTTCCTTTCCCACACAGCTGCTTGATCTCTCTCCAGAGCTAGCCCAGTGCAGAAAGCACAGTTGCACCCTGAGCCATGGCAGCAAGGCTTCCCAGGAGCACAGAAACAAATCTTCTTAGGCAAATCGGTTTATGTCCTCCCCAGGCACGTGCTAATTTGAGCTGATTTACTGATGCCAGCATCCCACCCAGTGTGTGGCAGCAGCTGGCCTGCTCTGAATGATTCATAATCTGCCAGTGGGGTAAACCACTCTGCATCCTGACATCATCCTGACACCCCTTTCCTGCTCCCTGCTCCAGACGTTGTGTTCTGTGCCAGTTCTTGGGCTGCCTGACCTCAAGGACCACAACTGTGTCTAGCCTGGAGAAGGCTCTCCTGGAGGAGCCTGGAAAGCCTGAATGCACTCTTCTCCTAATTCCCCAGCACCCGCACAGGGTCCCAACTGAGCCCCTCGTGTTTGAACTACTCTTCTATTCATTTTTTCTCCCCTTGGGAGTTCACAGCTCGAGTAAGAGCTTGTCTTTTATCTGGATGAAAAGAATTCCATCTGAATTTAGCAGCTTTTCTTACATCCAGCTTGTACTGGGGGTTGGATCCAAAAACCTATGGCAGCTTTTCCAGTTTTTTCAGAGGGATTTGGATGGGGCTTTCAGCAACAGGATTCTCTTCTGATGAACATAATTGTCCCACAGAGGCTGACAAGGTGCACACAGCCAAATTGTCCCAGGCTGTCCCTGCCACTCACAAGTTAAGCTAGGTGGCCCTGTGAGTACATCAAAGAGAATGACAAGTGTAATGCAACGTTTTTTCCCAAGTGCTGTGATGTTGCAACCTACAGAAGGGTTATTTGATTCACCCTGGATAAAAAGAAAGTCACTGTTTCAGAGTGTTCTGATTCAATGTGTTCTGATCCAGTAATTTCTTTCAGTAACCTCTTGATTCCACTGGACTGGAGGAACCCCTAAGTAGAAGCCAAGGATTCATTCAGCTCATGCCATTCAGCCTTATTCTAAAATCCACCAGTATTTATGAGAATTATTCTAGAGATAAAGTGTCCCTGAGAGTTAATGCACATTGAAAGGTAAGTATTGATTCAAAGACAATTTTTAAAGAGAGACCAACACATTCAAATGCTCCTTGCTTTACACCAAAATACTTCAGAAATGTCAGCTGGCTGCTGGTTCTCTTGGCATGTGTAGTAAGAGAGAGAAAAGCACATTAAACTGCCTCTACATGCACAGGATGGCTTCCAGTCTTAACATTTGGATGCTTCAACCCCCAGTTCTGCATCGTGGAATAATCACAGAACCACTGAATGGTTTGGGTTGGAAGAGACACTAAAGCTCATCCAGTCCAACCTCTGCCATGTTCAGGGACACTTTCCACTATCCCAGGTTGCTCCAAGCCCTGTCCAATCTGGCCTTGGACACTTCCAGGGATCCAGAGGCAGCCACAGCTTCTCTGGGCACCCTGTGCCAGGGCCTCAGCACCCTCACAGGGAATATTTCTTCCCTATCTGCCCTCCTTCCCTTTAAACTGAAACCTTTTATCAGTGACTTCTGTACATAGTTAATTTATTAAACATTTGGTACCCATTAGTATAAAGGAAACCATATAAACATAACTAATTTTTAAAGAAGTCATCTTTTTTTTCTTTAAAATTACTTCTAATTATTTCTAAAACAAAATAAATTTAGAAACCAATGAACTATAATTAGATTATTCAGCCAGAGGACATAGAGGAGCTAGATTATAAATGTTCAGTCTTTTCAAGGGATATGTATTCCCTTTGGTTTATGCTCCACTGAATTTCTTTCATATGTTAAATCTACTTTGAAGAGACCCTGGCACTAGAGAAAACTAGGAAATGGCATGGTGGGAAAGTATTATATATCCACCAGACACTACTGGGGGAAAATATGAGTAAGTAATGACATGAATTCCTTCAAGAAGCTGATAAGGGGAATATAAATCAAAAAGCAACTATGGCTTCTTCTGAGAGGAGGAAAGCTGAGTGTGCTGAGGACACCTGGAAATCCATCCTGTCATATCCAGCTCCACAGGGCTCTGCACTAATTCATCCTTCCCATTGTACAGCACCATGAGGTTCCTGTGAGTCTTTATTGAATCACAGGTATTTTGGCCAGGGTTTTGCACGTGTCTGTCTAATGGGGCACAGCTGAAGAGATTTTTCAGAAATATCTGCATCTTGCTGTAGGATAGAAGGAATAATATTAAAGTGTCTGACCAACATGGACATCTACATGCTTTGGGGCATCTTTAGATCCCTATTTCCATCTTCAGGCACCCAAACCTGTTGACAATTGAGGTCCTTTGCTATTGCAAATAGAAAGCAACATAATAGACAATATCACTGTGTGCTGTAACTAAAAAGATACAATGCACACACCTAAATTGCATTCATCCAGTGTTTGGTGTTTGGGTCACCCAGACCAACCAGAGCATAAACTGCTTGGCACAAACAGTGCTGCCCTGCTTATCTGGGGTGTAGAACTTACAATTTGTATTTCTTTCTGGCCCAAAGAAGAAGATAAAAAACAACACAACAGGGAAAAAACCAAATAAATAAACAAAGCACACAAAAACCCAAAAGCAAGTCAAAAGAAACCAAGCTTCAAATTATCGAAGAAAACCTGATCAGTATACAATTATATAATATGTCATGCAAAATGCCATAAATGCTGAAGACAAACTGCTTTGGCATGAGTCATTCAAGTGCCATGACCTTAGGAATCACACCAGGGATCTTCTTGCAAGCAAGAGCACTTCCAGATTTTCCTGGCCATCCATTTTCCAAAACAAATAACTGTGAAATTACTACTTCCACGAATTCAGATACTACTGGTAGCTATGTCAGCAGTAAAAGGTTATTTTTTTTCTTTTACAGAGACTGGACCATATAAAAATCACTGAAATAAAACCTACCACATCAAGGGTTGATTCCATCTTGCCAATCTATCAGCTAGTGGAGCTCATCCAACCTGAGTTAGCATGTAAGAACTAAGCCATGCCAAGTAGTAGCTGGCAGATTTTCCTACCCTCCAGAGCAAGGATTAAGCAGGGACTGAGTTTTTGAACTCCTGAAGTTTGTAATTTGGCTGCAGCTCTGCTTGCTGGGCAGAAAAACTCTGCCTGGCCCCTCAGAAATGTTTAAAACTGCTCCCATTAACTGTGCCCGTGGTTTGATTAGTGGTATTTAAAGGTCTTTTGAATTTTTACAAACCAGTAGGAAAACCACCTTTAAAAATATGTATCCTATTGTCAAATTGAGATGAAAATGATGCAAACTTGCTAGATTTATTGCACATTCCCAATATTCTGTGTCCTTACTCTGTAAAGTCTAGAGACAGCTCTGTGTGCTAGGCTGGTAAATAATAGCTCTGGAAACTGAAAAATTTCAGTCTTAGGAAAGCTCATGTCTGATCTTAAAAAATAAAACCCTCACATAGACTTGATTCTGCATTCAGGGGGTGACACATTTCCCTATGCACCAAATACACCAAGTTTTGCACTAAAATTTTGAGAATCCCAGTGAAAAGTCATGGGAGAGAGGGAAGAGTTAAGTGCAGCTCAGTAAACATTATCCACAGCAGGAGGAAAGTAGGGCCACACGTCACCTTGCCCAAGAGCAGCTCCTGGTCCCAGAATGGCTCAATTTCAGTCAGAGCTGCTGGTGACGCAGATGAATAAGGAGATGAATGAGTTGGCTGATGTAAATGGGTTGGCTTGTTTGTCAGCATGAATGCCTCCTAAGATTAAAAGATCTCATCCCCACCAAAGGCAGGAACTTTGTTATTATAAGTTACAGAAAGTGCATGAGATCCCTTTCATTTTAATATAATACTCCGTTAATTCAGAATGAAGGATTCAGTCGATACACACACAGTTCAGCTTTTGATGTGCTGTTGAACATTATCTTCTGCTGTTGTTCATTTCTTCTTTTGTTGTGCAAAGAATAAACCCTGTATATCTGCCCAACCCTGCTCATCTTTCTTGTCTTCTCTTTTTCTAATTTTTTTTAATTCTATCACATGTATTTACAGCGATTATTAAAAAAATTACAAAAAAAAACCTTACTCCCCCTTCCCCCAAAGCTTTCATTTGCTCTCACATCACTGTTTCCTTCCTTGCATTAACATCAAACAGTTCGTCTGTGAAGACAGTGGCTCATCAAAATCACTTGGAGTAATTTCAATTTCACACTGATCACGCAGATCTGAAACCTCTCCAAGCAGAGATTTTCATCATAAGAGAAAATTTGGTCTCCTGTTGGGGCTGTTGATATTTCAGCTCTGTCTCTTGTTAGCTCTTGGAATAGATGTGTCACGGGAGCTTACCTACAAAATTGAATTGATTGCAACAATGATTCAGGATTAAACAAGATTATTGTATTTCCTTCCAAGCAGCATTCGTGCTGCAATTTTTTTTCCTTTTTACCTTTTTTATTTTTTTTCCCCTTCTCTTCACTCATACTTTGAAACCTGGCCATTTTGAACAATATAAAACCAGTTTCTGGTTTTGCCCCACCCTCCCACTGCTTCTTTTGGCCTTTCCTGATGTTGTTTTTCTTTATTAATTCTCTTGCAGTTACACCTGGAGTCTTCAACCAAGACCAGAGGAGCAGTGAGGACAGGCAGTGCACAGGTTGTGAACACTTTCCCCACATTCATCCAACACAAAAACAAAAGCACAGAAGATGGAGCAGAAAGACAAAAACGCATTTCTTATGATCTATGAATTCATCTCAGCTCTTCTGAATTTTCTGGTCATGCTTTGTTCATGTTATTTGACTGCATTGTTGGTCACACAGAGATGTGAAAATGTCTTCTGTAGACTGTGAGATCACTGACAGAGATGAAACCTTTTTTATTGTGCATGTTTGGAGACATTCCAGGAATAAAAATCATTAGTTATACATAGAGCACAATAACTAAGGTGACTAAATTTTGTCATAAGAAAACATTTACTCCTTTCAACTAACTCTGTAGAACAACCTCAAACCAATCACATGTGTTGATTGTAAAGCCTCATTCTTCACAGATCTTCTCCATCATTGAAGAATATTAACTGTTATGTACATAAAACCAAAGTTTCCTTAGATTTGTCAGAAGTACTTTTGGTTAACCTAAAATATTTTGGACATGTTTTCAAAAAGGGACATGTTAGGTACTATGATAATTATTGATCTCAAAAAGATGATGATTAGGTCACCAGAAAGATGGATTTTTTTGAGCAATTTCAAGAATGTTATTAAAAAAAAAATAAGGGGATCCTGGATACCATGCATGAATATTTATCTCTCTTCTGAATAATGGGTCTAGACTATAAGCTAGGTGCAATTTCCACGATCTGTCCTAAGCAGAAGGCAGATCTTGATGAGTTTCAGAGGTCCTTCCCAGGCTGTGTGACTCAGTCTTGGATAATGAGTTTATTCTTCAATTCTTGCTCTTACCCAGAAATAAAAATTTATCTCCATTTTCTCCAGCTCAGAACTTAATACACTTAGCCAGGATGCAGAGTAAATGCTGATTTTCCCTGAGAGGATTCAAACCCTGATCTTTCTCCAGGAGAATGCACTGCAGCAGATTATAACTATTCCACGGTGAAAAGTGGAAAGGATATCCCTGACCTCTTCCTTTTGGGTTTGTTTCATTTCATATAATACAATTAAATATTAGACTAGAGGGAGAGAGTGTTGAAATCTTTAGCGTACTTGGTTCATGACTTCTTCTGGGAAAATTCTGATTTGTGTTTTCTGCTCCAGGGAATTTTACTGTATTTTATACAGTAGGGAAGTAAGAACAAAGAGAACAAGGAAAAATGTATATATCTAATTCAAACTTTCAGATTTTTCCTCACATCTCTACTGTATTTTTTTTGGCGAAATATGGCTAAATTCAGCCCCAAACATACTATAAAGCAGAACCTTTAGGGATCTATCCTTCCTGATATCCCTAATTTAGAATATCTGTCTACTAATATTGTTACAGCATAATTTTTAACGTGTGCTTCTTCTCCTTCATATCACCAGAATAACTTTCCAGCAAAAATATCCTTAACAAACAACCCATTTTCAAAAGGCATCTCAGCATTATCAGATTTCCCATTGAGGGACTGTTAGAGTACTTAATAATGAGGCAAACAGGAATACATTTTTATATGTATTTGTTACATATAACGCAAAATATTTACATTTCTAATCTTTAAAGATTACAGAGAAATAGATAGAAAGAAATAGGTCAGAAAGAGAAAAGCCATATCAACTCAGGCTGCAGACTGAGAGATATTTGTCCTATAAAAAACACCAGAAAACACACAGGGAACCATACGTTGTTTCCAAGGGGTAAAGTAAGCAGCTCTTAAATGCTGGCATAGAGCTCTCTTCTTTTTAATTTTCACACTCCTCTCATCTTTTAGAAAATATTGCACTGGGAAATGCTGGACTTACTTAAAAAAACATTGCAGTAGTGCTAATCCTGGCCTCCTTAGCTGCGGAAAGGCTTGAAAAAGCAAAACTCTTCTCACAAGATGGAACATGCTTTACTCATCTATTTGCTCATCAAGCTTAATTTATCCTTCAGAGGAAGAGTTGATACAGAGTTCATTTTCATCTCAAAACAACCTTGACAGGCAGGAAAAATCACAATTAGTATTTCTTTTAAAAAAAGATTCTCCTGCTTCTTATTTAAGATAAAACATTTTGAGGTTTTTGTCATCATGTTTAATCTCCTTATTTGCATTAAGTGTTAGTCACTCGCCTGCCTGCATTCCCTAATGTTCTCTCTCCTAGTGCATGGAGGACTTCACATTTCCTAACTTTATTTACTTTCACACCTGAGCAAGACACCTCAGGGTCCTTTTATTATTTTTTTGTTGCTGTCAAAGGCAAAAAATAATTATTTTACATGGTGCTTTTCCTGCCCAAAGGTAGTTGTCTGCTGTAGGATGCAACTAGCAGCACCCTAGAGTCACTTGCTTTTTTACTAAAAGGGGAGCCTTCAGTGACTCACTGCAATAATTTAAATATCTGCACTGTAGAGTCTGACTGGTCAGGCAAATCTCATCCCTGACATCAGACCTGGACAATGTTCAGGTAACACAACAAAACTTTGGACAATATCTGAATCTATCAGTAGCCTCCTTTTCCTGAAATACCGCAGGGTTTGTTTTGTTTTTGAGGAGGACAAAATCTCTGCAGAGCCAATCCCAGAGATGCCAACAATTGTTCACCTCCCCCAGGAACACGAGACAGCAGCAGCCACTGCCTTCCCACAGAGCACAGGAATATCCAAAACCTTCCAGGAGAGGAGAAATCACCCCCAAGGACAGCACAAAGGGGATTCTCTCCACAGCCTCTCATTTTCCCCAGTTTTATTTATTACTCCTCATTTTACATCAGATTAATTGGAGGATGTAGCTCCCTCAAATTGCTTTGCATAGACATATAATCTATTTCTCCCTATTTCCACTTCTTTCTGCAGAAACAGGCCCTCAGGTGGCACTTGGGGACATAGTTTGTGCCAAGTTGATGCTTGGACTTGATTACCTTACATGGCTTTTCCAGCCTAAATGAGTTTATGGTTCAATGTGTCTCGTGTTTAAAAGCATGTCTGTAAGAATATGGGGGTTTATTTCAGTTTTTTTATTCCCTGTGTGCTCCTTGTATCCAAAAAAAGCTGAGCAGAACAGGCTGTTGTCCTCAAGGCTTAATCCTGTGGTACTTAATTCCAGTGGCACTGACAAGTGCAAGGTTTTCATTATCATGTAGGGAACACAAACCAACCAGAAGAGTCCTTTCTGTGGTCGAAAAATTGAGCCACAAATTGCAGGGGAATGCAAGGAGCGACTGTTTAATGGAAACTTAAAGCTGTAATAGCAGGTCACAAAACTCCTGCCAGCATAACTGGAATTTTGTTGTCACAAAAAATCACACAAGCAATTATGACATCGTCAAGACAAGTGGTGTCAGAGTGGGGCTGAAAATTTAGTGGTTTTTACTTTTCCACTCATGTGAGTCATTGATTATTTTTCCCCCCATCAACTTGTCTCTAGTGACCTATTTATTAGATAAACAAGATTCCTCTCCTTTAACTTTGTTTTTCTTTTAATTGCCTGTGATTATTAGAGAAGCACTTGTTTTCAGTCACTATTTGAGCAGTCTCTCAGCTAAACCCTGTGGTTAACCCTCTTAATATTACAGTAATTTTACACACATCAGAAATGTCAATAAAACAAAACCAGCTAGCTGTAAGCTTCTCTCTGTTTTATCACATGCTGTATCCATGCACTGTAAAAAGTGTTTTTCCCTGTTAGGGCTGGAAACTGATAAGTTTCTGACATTAAAAGAGGAGGTTGTGTGGCCTAGGAGGGATGTGCTTTCAAATTGGAAATGCTGGTAACTGAGGCCTGAAGACATGCAAGGAGTTTGTTATGCTCACAGATTGTCACTGCCTTTGGAAAAAGATATTAATACATTTAAAAGTGTTTTAATTCAACAGGTATTTCCATCAGGGTCTCATCTAAAAGATCCATTCTCTCTTTGAGCCAGCAAAGCTGTTAGTAATTTTTTCAACCCAAACTAAAGTCCAGACTTAGGTGGTTTAAACATCTTTACAGACACATTTCCTAGAAATGAAATATCAAATCGTTTGCATGGTCAAAGGACTTGAAAGGGTCAGAGGCAGGAGCTGTGAGATGTGGAAGACTTTTTGGAAGAGTCTGAAAGGCTAAGGGGCACCGAGGGGCTTTGGGGCTCTTGAAGGAGACATTGCTGGGAGGGAGAGGTTTGACCACTGTATCCTGCTTTTCACATCACCTGCCCACGTGGGCTGGAGCAAGGATTTCACTGTTCATCCTCACAAAACTTCCACCTGCAGGAACTGCAGCTCAGGAGGTCCTCCCTGCCCTGTGCAGCCCCTGACAGCAGTGCTGAGTTATGACCCAAAGTGTGGGAGCTTTGGGCAAACCTGCAAAAATTCTCCTCAAGATCCTGGTCATAAACATGCCCGGTTTAAACTGTCACAGCCCAAGAAATACAACAATAACAATAAAAACAGTGATAATAACAGCAGCAGCAGCAGCAATAATCATATACACAGGGTGGATTTCAACTGAGGACACACTGATATCCCCTGGACTGTCACGTTTTACTCCCATGATCACAAGTAAATTAGGAATAGGATATTAAAAGCAGCTCAGCTGAGAGGGGATTCCTCTGTGAAATTTCCCTGCCAGCACACAATGGCAACCTGAACACTTAGTAGACAGCAATACCCTGGCCTGGGTAGATAAATCTAGATTAAATGGAAACCAGTGAGTTGAAGCTAATGGGACTTGGAATCACTATTTAACTGGCAGAGGACCTCAACAGTTTGAAGATTCAGCTGAAGGACTGATATCGATTCCTTAAAATGAATACCAGTGATAAAAAATAAAATATATTAAAGAAAAAAGTGCACAAGGAACGAGACAGGATAGGAAGCGGGGGTGGAGCAGATGGGGGATATGGTGGAGAGAGACCATCTTGAGCAAGAACAGGCAGTTCTGAGGAAGGGGAATGCTAAATTATACATCTTCAGCTAGTCTGTGATGTCTGATAGATGTTTCCTGCGAGTTATGCAACTCAGTAATTGCTGTTATTTTTTTTTTTTTGGTACCACGCTGATTTTTATTAAACCATTCAGCAAATGCTAATTTCAGAGTCGCTTGTCCAATTAGTCACAACACTTCATGGGTATCTCTGCTAGTGAGCAGATCCTTCAGCCTTTGCTCATCCTCAACAATGCTTTTACCCCTTAAAATATTGTCTTGTGCTTCCCAGAGCAAAGCTGATAGAATCTGCCTTTGACATTTTGCCATATAACAAATAATTTGCCTAATCTTGGGGTCAATGGCAAAAAAGATGGCTCTTGCATGGGATGCTATTCATAGAAAATAGGCAAATTATCTGCCAATCTAAATTTTGACAGATGAAACAAACATCTTTGTTTATAATACTTAAAAAAGATAATATGCTTTCAGGGAAAGGGATATAAGAAATTAATACTTTTCTACTGTAACTAATTTAGACGAGGCCAACATGTAGATTTCCTTCTGAAAGCTGAAAAAAAAACAAACCCTTGCTAATTCCACCTGCCAAAAAACCCAATCCCAAACCCTCTTTTTGTCAGACTGCTGAAAGCAAAATTTTTTTAAAAAGGGAATTTTTCAATAGAACATTTTAAAACAGCACTAATAAGTCTGTTAGCAACATGCTATTCAGTCTTTGTTTTGCAGGTAGATATTGCACACAAGAATGATGATTTAATTGGCAGGAGGAGAATGTCTGATCTATTGTATGCTTTAATAATTGCTACTTTGTTTAATTGAGCAAAGAATATTAATTTCTTTATTCTACCTTTATGATGCATGATACTGTAGAAACGACATTTTATGGTATTTCAATTCCTGTTGTCTGTAATATTTGCAATGTAGCTCACCCCAATTTCTGTGTCTGTAAAACAAAGGGAATGGTTATGCTTATTTTCTCCTCTTCAAAAAAATAATATTCCATCCATGAGAAGTGTTATGTAGGAATCACTGTTCTTACCTCTAAAGAATTTTGTGTCCAGTTGCATTTTTAATTACGAAAATATCATCAGGATTATTTGCACTTATTCCACGACAGGATTATTTTCACAAGCACATTGAATTCATGAAGTGGCAGGGATCTGAAGGGCATCTTCCTTCACGAAGATACCTCAACATTAGTTCCAGTAGCTTATCATAGGATAAATTTTATGCCTCCATCTCTCTCTGACTCAGCCTCGTTCCTTGTCACATCACAAGAATGTGGAAGGTGTCCCTGCCCATGGCAAGGGGTGGAACTGGATGATCTTTAAGGTCCCTTCCAACCCAAACCATTTCATCCCTGTGCCTCACCACGAGGATATCTCCCTTTCCTGCAGCCCCTGGGCTTTCTCAGCCCAGCTGCTGACAGAAGGAGAGGATGAAATCTGACAGACAACCTCCTCTGGATGGAGCTAGGATATATTCCCAGAATTCCATCACACTTGTGGATTATGACAGAATATTGCTGAAAAAAATTGTCTGTGCCTAAGTAATTAAAAATGGTCCCATAGTTTAGACCAACCAGGGCACAGAAATCTGGCTGTGCAGGCAGTAGATACTCAGATATCTTAACTACGAGTTTGTCCTAATTTTGCCATGCAAAAGATGTGCTGCTAGTAACGTTCTGTCTGCTGTGATTTCCTCCTTGGCAGTCACTCATCATACTCCATTTCCCTCAGAAATATTGCTCAGCTGACAGGCTCTGGTATCCTTCCATTGTCCTATTTACTCTCTTTGAACAATATTTAATTTGAGGAGTTGACAGTGTGTGGACTCCTCTGAGCAAATCATCCTAAACTGACTTCATCACCAACAGTGAGAAAGAGGCATTTCCCAGGGCTCAGTTAATCTCACATATTTCATGATTATGTGTGGGGATGTAATGAACTGGAGCTCAGCTGCACCCAGCAGTGCCATCTTTGACTGCAAGATTTACGTGTCCACATTAGCCCAGATGAATGAAGGTGATTTCCAATCCTGGAAAAAAAATAAATCTGGAAACACAGCAATCCTGTGTGCCCTGAATCCACATGCTTCAAATGGAGAGTGTTGGTATTTAGATAAACCAGTATTTAGAGAAACCAAGTTACTACAGGCACATCAGCCTGACACTGGTTCTGAAGAAAATAATGGCTGACACAAGATATAGCTGATGAAGACCTAAAATGAGATGCTATAAATCACATTTTCTTTTGAAAGTGATCCTATCAAGCTAATTTAATACTTCCTTTTGCAAAATTGCACATTATTAAAGTATATGCTGTCAGTTTTGCATACTGAGATTGCTACAAGGCATTTTTTATGCCATCGTACACTATTTGGGTTAAAAAAATAATCAGAATAATCTCTAGCTCATAGGAAGAATATATAACAAGCAATAGAACAAAAGAAAACAGCCTCGAGTTCTGCCAGAGGAGTTTTAGGTTAGATATTGGGGAAAAATTCTTCACAGGAAGGGTTGGCATTGGCACAGCTGCCCAGGGCAGTGGTGAAGTCCCCATCCCTGGAGGGATTTAAAAGCCATGTGGATGTGACACTTGGGGACATGGTCAGTGGTGGCTTTGGCAGTGCTGGGGAATGGCTGAACTTGATGATCTCAGAGGGATTTTCCAATTTCAATAATTCTATGATTCTGTGCTTCATATGGGACAGAATTAGTCCAGGCTATTCTTTTTCCCAGCAGGTTCATAAACACATGGTGTAGAAATTATCAGTTTTTAAAGGATATCTGTTGGCAAAAGGGTCAACATCCAAAAATGCAGGACTTTTAAAGATGTATATTGGGTAAGTATTGTAACAAGTAATTGTTCCACTATGCAGTGCCTGGTGAGTCCTGCCTAAAATACTGCAAGTGAAGAATGCAGAAACCATCCTGTTTCTAAAATCCTACCAGGTAATAATTTAAAAGACCTTTAAAAGATTAACTCCTGATGACAATGTGGCTATTCTGGCTTAATCAGATGATGGTGTCCTTTGTGGAAAAGTCTCTGTTTCTCTTCAAAACATACCTAGTTGGAACTATAGTTTGTTAATTTTTTTTTTCCATCACAGGAAAAAGTTGTTTGGTTTTTTTTCAAAGAAAGTTTTGTTTGATTTAAAGTTGACAACAGGAAGATCAGTTGCTCACTGTAATCCTTCAAAGCCTCAGTATAGATTTTTCCTACTGTGAGTGGAAATAAATTTGGCATTTTGGGAAACTATAGTCACTGGAGTTTTCCCCTAAATTAAATGCTAAGAAAATATTTATGAAAAAATGTAATAAATACGTTTCCTCTCAGAGTAAATACTGACAATTTCCTAGCCCAGTCTGCTTGAAAAGGTTGCAATTCAAAGCAGGCAACATTTTTTAAACATTTGTCTTATATTTATTTTTAAGGTGGAACTGACAGGAGAGAGGGAGGATTTTGCTTAAGGACACAGCATCAAAATAAAGAGTTTTGCTCTCAGTTATAGAAAGATGTAGCAGGAAGATACAGAGCACAGACATCTTTCCAGCCTTGGATATATTCTATAAACTAATTCCTTCTCCACTAAGTCTTAAAATAATATGGCAAAGTTATTCTTCATTTTAAATGACAGAGGAGTTCACATGGTGCATCATTTGAATAATATCTCGTCCTTCTTCAGAAAAATTAGGAGCCAGAGGTTGTTAGACAGAAACCAGAACTGACAGTGGCTGTTTTGGACATGGAGCATCAGAAGTCATCTCTAACTGTGCTGGGAACACAGAGAGTGGCAAGAGCCTCCTCAATTTGCTCTAAAATGTTTGAAAATACAGAAACCTGATGGTTTCCAGCCTTCAATTGTTCTACCTATCTGCATTTCCCCCCTTGTTTGACATTTAATGCTGTTGATGTCAAGGTGCTCTGTGTTCCAGCAGTTATTCTTAAATATTCCAGCTTTAACACAGACAGGGGCTCATTGGTAACACAGTTCTCTGGTGTCCTTCTTATTTTTGTGCTCAGAGCCATTAGCTCTGTGCCTTGTACTTGTGGCATGATATGAAATTTAGTTTAAATGCCTGCAGCAAGGCCTCAGAATAGAATCAGAGGTCTTGGTGAAGTCACAATGCAATGATAAAAAGATCCATGCATGAGAACAGCTGTAGCCAATATTAAACACTCAGCCATCAATTATTGATGAAATATGTTCCTTGTGCTTGCATAAGAATGCTTTTTAGGATCTTCTTATTTAGAATTCTTAGTAAGACTGTCAAATAAATACAGCTTCCTGCAGTTTGAATTCCTTAGAAGCTTACCAGAAACTTTAGGTTGTTTCATGTTTGGGTGTTTTTTTAGCTTATCTGAACTCAGTAACTCAAATAATCTGCTGACAGAAGCAAAGCTGTGAATACAAGACCATATTCATCAAATCAATGAGAAACAGCATGGTTTGGGTTGGAAGAGACACTGAAGATCACCTTGTTCCACCCCTGCCATGGCAGGGACAACTTCCCAGGGCCTTCCAATCCCTGACCAACCTGGCCTTGGACACTTCCAGGGATCCAGGGGCACCACAGCTTCTCTGGGAAACCTGTGTCTCACCATTCTCACAGTCAAGAGTTTCTTTGTAATATCCAATCTAAATATACCCTGCTTCAGCCTAAAGCCATTTAGTTGTAAAGGAAAAAAAAAAAAAAAAAGAAAATAAAAGTGCACAAAACTACAAAATTATGGCCAAATCTGGGCCAGATGCTGCATTTGTCCAGCTAACCATCAGTGATTTCCCCACTCCTCTGGAGAGGAGCACAGCAAGCAGCATAAGTCACTTCTCTAGTGATTTCACATTTGGAGAATCCAAAAGGCACAAGGCTCATGGAGCTGGTGATCCTTCAAAGACACTCACTGAGTGCAGTGCCAGTGGAAAAGGCAGAGCAAGTATTTGGGACTCTCTCTGTGAGCCAGGGATCTCTGGCATGGAGCAAAACAGAGCTCCAGCTACTCCATCCACCCCCTGGTCCCAGTGCTGCCCTGGCTCAGGCTGGGTTAGTCACCAGGGCACTGCAGCTCCTTTCTCAGCCAGGAATTCCACGGCCAAGCACTCCCAGAGTCACCTGGGAAGGATGCTGAAGGAAAATATGGGATAGCATTTTAAATTTCACACACACAAAAAATCCGTTAAAATTGCAACAGGATTCCAAAGGTAATGAGCTGGGGTTGGTTGGTATTAGATTGGTGGAAGTAAAAAATGAAAGAGTCTTTTCTTTATAAAAAAACAGTTGCTTCTCTAAAATAAAGCAAAACAAAAAGGCACTGTGGAAAACATGTCCTTACTAGTACAAATTTCAATTGGGGTCAAATCACTACTGTTGGAAAAAATAGATGTACAAGAACAAAATTTTTATTCAATATCAGTGCATTATAAGCTAAGCTAACTTATGAATGAGGGGTCATTTTGGTAAAATAATCATAATCAATTTATGCTAAAGAGATGGTATTTTGAATTTTGTTCCGCTTGATTTGTGCACATAAGCATAAAAAGTAATTTTAATGTTACTGCACAGGACAAGGATACACAGTTACAAACCATTTGTATTACAAAATGATACATGGTTTCTAAACAGAACCTCCGGCAAAGATAATTAGAATAAAGGCTGTTTGTGACAATTTCAAATAAGATTAATATTATCTCCTGATAAAACTCTTCACAAGGCACCTCAGCATTGGTGATGTGACCCATTGCTTCAGTATTATCCATATTTCACTGGTGTCTAATCTGCCAATATATGGATTTTAATACAGAATTAATTGCAGACAGAAGATTTTACATAGTGCGTTTATGAAGTTCCTATTCATTGATACACTCATGACTTCAGGAGTGAAGCTCCTGCCATTCCTCCACCACTTATTGTCAGGTTTAAATTGGTTTCTGAAGTTTCCACGGACAGAGAGTTTCAGAGCTGGAGTGTCCTCCTGCAGACACAGGGGGAGATCACTCAGGTTAACGAGACAGGCAGGCAGGAGATGGGAGAATAAAGGCAGAGAAAACAGGGGAATAACAAACCCTCCCTGAGCCTGGTGCTGCTCACACAGGCTGATCCTGATGCCTAAAACAGGGTATCCTAAAACAGAAGGCCAGACAAAGTCAGGAGAATAAAAAGAATAAAAAGCAGATTAATTTATTGAAAGTCTTTAGGTACATTTAGGGCAGACAGAGCCTACTTGAGAGACTACACCCAAAATGGACTCTGAGTCATGAGTTCTTCACCTTTTATGAGTTCTAGCTTATTAACATATTGGGCCTCAATTCTCCAATTACACCTTCAGGCAATGATGTCAATCACCCCAAGCTTGCTCCCCCTAATTCACTGTTCTTTACACATTTTGGGGCTCTGAGGCAGTGAAGTATCCTTGGATTTTCCAATTGACACCAATTAGTTTGTCTAAAATGCTGGGAGCAGAGGTTTTTAGCACTTTATATTGAGCCTAGAGCTACACACCAAAGCTATAGATATGTGAAAAATTGGAGCTAAAAATCCTTAAGGCATCCCTCTTGGGCAGTCACAGATTTCATCCAAACACACTCACCAGGCAGCAGGAAAAAAACTTCCTCACACTCGACCCCAGAAATCAACCCCAAACCACCCCCATTCAGTGCAGAAATTCTGATTATTTAGGGGAGATCAGATAAACTCATCTCCCACACCCACTCTCCATCCATGGGCTGGTTTCCTATGCCACCTCCACTGCCAGTTCCCATGTTTGCCAGACTTCTGACTATTTTTTAAGCAATCTGACATTTTGGGGAGAAATTAGTTGTACCTCCAAATGCAACCTAACCCAAATAATAATGCCAAGTGCCCAGATAGTGCCTTTTATGCCCTAAGTGCAGTAAATAACCCAACAGCTTAATGTTTCCCAGCATTCACACTTCTGTGCCTTGGTCTGCAAGCAAGTTTTGGGAGTCTTACAAAGGAACTAATTTAAAGATGGGGAAATTCAAGTGTCTGTAACAAATACACCAGCACATCTGTGCTTATGAGAGATTGAAAGCCTAGGAAAAAATAAAGTTTCCAGGCAAAGGAAGCTCTTGCTAGGAGAGCCAATGCTGAGTAGTTGCTTCCCACAGTAACACTTGTGCCATGCAAGGCACAATTTCAGCTCAGATAACACACAAATCCCCATAACATAAAACATGGAAATCAATCTCCTTCATCAAAGCCTGCTATGAGAAACCATACTTGACAGGAAGTAAATGAAAATCTAAACCTCCCCCCCCCCCCCCCCAACCCAACAGAGCTAAAGTCAGAGAGGGAAACAGTCCAGTTTCAAATTTGAATTAACTGAGGAAAGAAAGGTGTCCAAAAAGTGTATGGAATTGCTGCAGGGAAAGAGTACACTTCTCTCCTCCTGCTTTACATTGCTGGAACCCCTGAGGTGTTTTCCTGGGGTACCCAAAAGGAAAATTTTGCTTTTCTGACTGATAATGCTTTGGGGATGGTCTGGGATGGCCCTGCTTTGGACAATCCTAATCCACACACCTAAGACATAGAGCTGGACAGCTTCACCCTAAAATTGTGAGGCAGAGGCTGCCTGGGAAAGTGGTGTGGAGAAGTAGAGCTTCCCTGGAGAAAGGGAAATCAGGCTCAGAGCAGAGCCAGAAGGAAGGGGAAAGCCAAGGCAGGGAGCACACAGTGCTAGGAATGGCATCTGAGAGGTGCAGGCATTGAAGGAAATGGAAGGGAGTTTCTCTGAGCTTCCAGTCAGAAAGGCAGGGATTGATGGAAAACAAGCCTGAATGCCAGGAACCACCTGCAACAGTGCAGTGGGCTATTGCAGTTGTTCATATTGCTTCTTTTAATGGCTATCCTTTTTCCTCAAGATATTTTTGTCTTTTAAGAAATATTACAGTATGTGTTCTAATGAATCTTGACTTTTACAGCTATTTTAATCTCCTTATAAAAGATTACGGTAAAGTCATGTATTTTCTGCATTTAAACCCTGGATAACTTTTTTTCAGCCATTGTAAAATGCTACTTATCAGGGCTTTACTCACTCAGAAAAAGGCTGTGGTGCAGTTTCACTGTTTCTGGTTCCAGATGCAGCTCAGACACAGAAGGTTTGGTTATCTCCAAGTCCAGTTCTGTGGCACAAGGTAGACACCAGCTCAGAAAACAACACAGGCAATTCAGAGAAATGAGACCTGAGCCCATCTGAACAATCTGAGATGAAGCTCCATGAGAATTTTGAAATCACTGAAACCTTTGTGCTGTGGGTGCACTCAGCCCAAGCTTTCTCTTGCAGAAATGTGTGATAAAGAATAATTCTGTTTCACAATATTTCCTCCATCCCAGGCTACTGAAAAAGCTCCCTGATGCCATCACAGTGGGGAATTATAAGATGTCCACCCAATTAGGTTAATTAGCAATGCTTCCTCCTGAACACAAAATACTGAGGAGGGAGGAGAATAAAAAGTCATAAAATAGTCAGTCCTCAAGTATTTCTTTAGGCAAGAACATAGCTTTCAAAAGCTTGACTGCAAACCTAAAATCCCATGGCTTTGGAAGGAGTGAGAAGAATGTGAAAGCAGAAAATAAAAGAGCAAGGTGCTCTGTGTGATTGAATTAATAATGCAGAAAAGACCTCCCGAGTAAGAAACACCAATCCTGAAAAGAAAAATAAAACGTCTCTGCAACCTGAAATATTTCATCAATAATGAATGCAATCCACTCTGAATGAGCTGTTAGCTCATTTTTTCCTGTAGAAGTGCTGTAAATGCTGGTTACCTCCTACAAGCAGCCTTTGCCATCCACAGGAGAGAAATTCTGCTTCTCAGGAGCCTCTGCAGCTCCTGCCATCCCCTCTGAGCCCCAAACCCAACAGTGGGTGTGAATCCCTCCCTTGCCAAGGGCCTTGCCTGCCCCACATTCTCCCAGCCAGGATTCACCGTCTTGTTCAGCCTGAAAAGTTCTGGGGAAACAATTGCTTCCTTAATGGGAAAAAATGGGGAAAAAAACCTCAATGGGAGGCAAAGCTCCCAAATAAATGCATCTCTGAACCAAAGCTGGGGAAGCAAAGGTCAGCATGAACTCTGCAGCATGCAGGGCACTCTGACATTCCCACATCAGCTGCAGCCTTTCCATCTCTCTTTTCAAGTCTGATTTATGCCCTGGTTTCCTAACGAGCTGCACTAAAGCAATAAGCCTTGATGAGGAGGGCATTATCAGGAGACAGCTTAGTATGCCCAACACATGATGCTCTGCAGGTCAATTAGGAGGTCAATTAACAAACCATATTCTCAGTCAGACTTTTTTGGGGGAGTAAAACCAGTATAAATTAACAGGCTTTGGAGCTGCCCTGGTAATTTTCTTTTTTTTTATTTCTTTCCCCCAAGTCTGAAAAGCATTTGAGAAGGAGATTAAGGGGAAAAAAAAAAAAAAAAAGAATAGTAATTTAAGGAGTAATTTCTTCACATTTTCATTAAACCAAGGCAGTAGTTTCTGAAATGGAGACAAATGCCAGTCTTTTACAGTTATATTTGAGTTTGAAAGCAGCTTTCTGCTCTATCTTTCTGCAGTGAGGGAAAGAACTAAAAGATCCTTGACCCTGGATATGCACAATTAGATGATCTGGGGACACAAGTGAAGCTAAATTCACTCAGGTTCAGCCTGGTCAATACAGCTCCCAAAGTGAAAACCTTTCCCCATTAAATCAGTTTACATGGACCATCTACTTTCAGACTTACACTTGAAAATTTCCCATAATCCACAAAATTTTCATCTGGAAGATGGAGCAATTTCACTGTGAAGGATGATGAAATCAGTGCAGCCCTTTCAGGAGGGGAGCTGCAGGGGTTGTGTGTTGGGTTGATAGTATAATATTGGTAGGTTTGATAACTAAATATGTATCAGTGCTATTTTTTTCTTTTTTTAATCTTTTTGAGTGGTTTTCATTGATTTGTGCTTTACAGAAAAAAAAAAACCAAAACCAAAACACCACAGATAATTTATTTTTCCCTAAGATTCTTAGGAACCACACAATAAAAATTAGCTGAGGGAACTGATGGTGATAAAGCAGGATGCAGTTACAATATATGTCTCAAAATGCAACCCACAACAGTACAAAAAATATTTTAACTGATAACATCTTTTAAAAAAAAAGAGATTATCGGTTTACATGTGAGTATCTGTGTGGGCACAGACTTAGACTAACCCAGTTTTATTTTTCTTACCATCAGCCTGGCGATGGGAGTTCAAAGAGTCTCCAACATCAGGATCTCATTCAGGGGACAGTGGCCAGTGGTTTAGGCCTCTTTTAGTCTGAGAATTTATATAAAACCTTTACAGTTTTTTTTTTTCTTTAATTTTCTTTTTTAATACACAGAATATATTTACACCAAGTGGGATGGGAACCACTGCCTCAGCCTGGATAAGCACAATGTGCTCATCTGACTGCAATTTCACCAGGCTAAGTCCTTAGGGTGGGGAAAAGGGGTGGAGACACACTGAAGATTGATCAAAAATCCCTTTCCTACATTCTTCCTCAAGCTCTACTAAAATTTAAATGATAAAGCCTCCACACACCTTTACATAGCTCTTACATTTAACATCAAATAAAACGCATTCAAATAAATACTCTTCTATAGTTGTTTTAACCTATTTCTTCACTGATTTCCAAGGAATCAGGCATAGAACTTCAAGAGGAAATATACCTGACCATGTCCTATTTTATTTCAGGATTTGTTTTTTTAGGCTTCTTTTCAGAGTGTCTTTTCAGAGATGGCAGTGCAAAATGCTTTTTCTCCTCCTCCTCCCAAAGATGCTAATTTGAAAATTTTCAAGGTACAGATTGCAATGGTTTTCACACAAATGCAGTCACAGAGATATGGACTGTAAACCCCTCTTCATGATTCTTTTAAAAGTAAAGAATTTTTTTAAAGGATGGGTTTGTGCAAAAATCAAACACCAGACCTAGAATTTTAATGGGTGAAATAGGGATCCAGGTCCCCTTCAGTCATGAGAGATGCTTCTAGCTTGTTCAGGCTGAAGTTTACACATAAAAGAGAAAGAACAGGTAGAAATGGATCAACAAAGCAGGAAAGAAATCATAAAGAAATAAAGAAAAAGGCAACGTGCAAGATCTTATCAAATACAGTTTTTGTGACTCCAGAAAATGCCTATGATTTATGAGTTTACATCACTCCTTCCCCTCCCATAGATATTTCTGTCATGTGGTGTCCATGCAAAATCCGAGCTGAGGTGTAAATTGGGGGTTTTCTCACTTAACCATTTGACAAAGGCACTGTCATAGGTAAAAGAAAAATAAAGATTATTTTGAAGATGCACACACTGAGCAAAGCTAAAATCTCTTGCTGTGGACATTGTGCACCAAAGCTGGTGTGGGAGATACCTGCAGCACACCCTGTGGAATGTTCCCACTAATCCCCACAAAAAATCTGTGATTAAACTTCTCCCAGGGACAGGGATTTCCCTCGCTGTCTGAGCTCCATCCACTGTGAGTTTTGAGATATCATTGCCAGGGAAGGGAGATCATAAATGTCCCCCTGTGTCCCCCAAATACACACAATTGTGTGAGTGCCCAAATCACCTTAGATCAGGGTACTGGGAAAGCTGGAGGAGCTTTTCTTCCCAGGCTAAGGAAATGACTCCCTGGAACACCCCAGGGCTGTGTGAGCCCTCAGCTGAGCACTCTGCAGATTTACAGCTCTGTCTGAAGGAACAAATGGACCTCAGATGCTCGTGGGCTACACATCCTTCTGTGACAAACTCTGGTGGTTTTAATTTATTCCCCAATTATGGACCAAATAATGGATCTTCCTGTAGACCAGGGCCTAATTAATAATGAAACTTGTGTAGGACAATGAGCAGAGGGTGTGTGGGAGCTCCTGCAGGTTCCAGCCTGGGGCTGAGTGATGCTGGGCAGTGATGCTGCTGCCAAGCTGAGCAAACCAAGGGCTGTGGTTTAACTGAGCCAGGCTGGGCTTCCCCATAGCCAAAAAAACAACCAAATCCAAACAACAAACCCATACAAACCCCCAGATAGATCTGGGTTCATCTTTACATGTAAAAATCTTGGATTCATTTAGGGTGGAAAAGCCCTCTGAGATTATCCAGCCCAACCATTCCCCAGCACTGCCAAGGCCACCACTGACCATGTCCCCAAGTGCCACATCCACACAGTGTTTGAACATTTCCAGGGACAGTGAGTCCACCACTGCCCTGGGCAGCCTGTTCCATTACCTGAAAACCCTTTCTGTGAAGATTTTTTCCCTGATGTCCCACCCAAACCTCCCCTTGCCCAGCCTGAGGCTGTTCCCTCTCCTCCTGTCCCTGTTCCCTGGAGCACAGCCTGACCCCCCTGGCTGTCCCCTCCTGTCAGCAGCTGTGCAGAGCCACAAGGTCCCCCTGATCCCCCTTTGCTCCAGGCTGAGCTCCTTTCCCAGCTCCCTCAGCCTCTCCTGGTGCTCCAAACCCTTTCCCAGCTCCATTCCCTTCCACAGAAATGCTCCAGCTCCTCAGTGTCCGTCTTGGAGTGAGTGGCCCAATACACATTTATATATAAATAAATATACATACACACATATATATATTAAAATTCAGGCATTGGGATCTTCAGAGATCTTAAAAAACTCAGTACATCCTATGTAGAATATGACATCCTTGCAATATTCCAGCTAAATAAATGCAACACCTCCTTCCTGGGGAGTAGATTGCTGCTTGTGAGATTTTTGGTCATCTCTGTGTATCCTGGAAATTTTTGTGCAGGCACACCCAGAGTACATGTAATTAAAAATAGTCACAGTTACAGAAAAATAATCAAATGGTTTATGAGAAATTAGGACTTAAAAATGGATTTTTATTTTCATTTATCCTCCTGCTAGCATCCAAACCTATGGTTCAGTGAGGAGACAGAGCCATAAAGATAATTTAATATGACCTCCTGGAAATGCAGACCAAAGAACCTTTTTTTTTTTTTTTAATAATTTCTGCATGAAATATTTCAGAAAAAGAAAATAATAGATCAAACACATCCTTCTGGCAGAGTCATTACCTCTGAATATTCTAAGAGTCTTTAGAAACATTACTTTATCTCTCTCTCTCTCTCTTCCTTGTGTTTAATTTTTAGTGAGCTGGGATAAAGCAGGTAAGTACAAACATTTCACATTCTGATTCCACTCTTTTCAAGCCCATTATTATTCAGGAGTTACCAAACATTGGAACTTTGAAATTTTGCCCAAAGGGAGAGGATAAGATTGGGTAGCAACTACTCACCTATGACACCTCACCTAAGATTATCAAAACAAGGAAACATTCCTCAAGCAATTAAATATTTATTCCTTTAAAGGTATAACTAGAGCACGAAAATACATCTCTACCTCCCACAGCTTTTATCAAGCTGTCAAGTTCTCCATAACTCGGTGTTAACTGAGTCATAAAGGGAAAAATATCTAAAGCAGGAGAAATGTGTGAACCTTTGCTTGAGGATGCACTTGGTCATTCAGTGAGAAACCAGGAAAAAATCCTGGTTATTCCTGATCTCTGCAGGTGCAACTCAGCAGCAAGAGCAGGGAATGCTCAGCTTCCAAACAGGAGCTTGAATTCCATGCCAAGATGCCATGGGATCATGTGGCTGATTTTGGACAACTTCAGCCCTGACCTTTCCATCCTGGACAAACTCCTGATGAACTCTCAACCAAAAAAAAAAAAAAAAAAATCCTTTGTGTCTCTTCCAGCTTCCTTCCTTCTCCACTGACATATTCATCATTTTACAAATTAACTGAACAGCCCAGTTTGGTCTGAGAGGTTGTTTCCTGAGCTTTTATTAAAAGAGTGAAAGGAGATACTTTGCCTTATTTCTATCATAACCCTTTAATTCAGATTCATACCAGGGGTTCAATTAAAAAACTAAAATACTCAGTTTTTGCTTGAAAATCCCACTGAAATCTGCATTCTTATATGCAGAAATGTCATTTTAAGCCTATAAATATCCATCCTCTGTATTAAACCCGAGTTTCACAGAGACACAGGAACCTTGCTTTGGCCAGCTTTCATGGAGATACAGAACAAAGATCCAGATATAAAAATATCCACACAGTATTTCTGTGTTTGTGGGATTGTTTCCCACTGCATCTGCCCACCTTGGTCCACATCTTTTTAAGGTTTAAAAACTGAACTATTGATCAGCATTTCACACTCTGAGGGAAATACTGGATCAAAATGAATCTCTGCAGATGCTTTATCCCTTTCTCCCTTATTATCAATGCAATTGTTCAACTTTAAACATATGAAAACTATCATTCATATTGAGCCAAGCACTTTAACTCATTTATAAATTTAATAATGAGATTGAGAACCCTGGGAATTAAGGATTAAAAAGTGCCATGTCTGAGTAATGTATTAAGTTATTTTTCTACATTCCAAACCTCTATTCCTTTGTAGTAATGTCCTGCTCAGCAGCTCCTTGACCACTGGCTTCTTGACCTAAAATACATATTTAGCTACTTTAACTCTCCACTTTTGGATTCTTAATTTAACAAATAAACCAGTAAGGGGAAAAAAATATTCCTAGGAATATTATTTTAAAAGTTTTCTACAGACTTTCTGTTTTCTCAGACTTTAATTCAGGATGTGTTCTTGCTGAAACAGTAAATTATAAATGGAAATATTTTCATAGCTGTTTTCCCCTAGTTTATTAAAATGGGAAAGCCAAAATCGGAAGTTTATTAAATGGGAACTTTATTAAATGGCAAATTTATTACAATGGGAAGCCAAACTCATTTCTCTAACCTTCTTCTCATGGCCACAGGTGAAAAGCTACAGGCATTTCTCACTGGCTTGGTTAACTTGGGTGTCTAATTCTCAGAGAGAAAATACAATGCCTGCCATATGAATAATGAGTGACCACAAAATTTAAAACCACACTAGAAACTGTCCCCAGCTCAAGAAAGCCTCTGAATTTCAAGCTGGTCTTCAAAACAGTCATATTCTGTCTATGTATCTGCTGTAAGCAAATAATTATTTAACAATAACGAAATTCTGTCATCAAGAAATATATAAATTTAATTGCTTCTCTTGCATTGTAGGTACAATTGGAAGAGGAAATTTTTCAGGTTGTAGGAAGATGTGATACCCACACATTTTGGTTGAGAACCAAGGTGATAGTCATGAGAAAAAAAGAGATGCAGGTTTCTGAGCAAAGGTGTGGAGCTCCAGCTGGTGACAGGAGTTCCCTTTTTACAATGGAGCACTGGCTCTAGAGAACATTTCTGAAATCTACATTCTTTTTTTATGCCTACTCTTTATATTACATGCAAAATTCTTCTAGATCTGTAAGATCTGCAAGATTTCAAGATGGAAAATCTTTGGGATGAAATCTTGATTGGTGCAATTAATGAAATTATCGTTGTGGCAATTGTGACATTGTGAAAATGACTTCCACAGTTAGCTTATGATTTTTTTTCTAAATATTGAACTTGCTGTTGCGTAGTTCACTGTGTCACTCCAAATTTTTGAGTTCTAAGGCCTGGTGATTACTTTTTACTTACTTAGAAATTTCACACAATCACAGAATGGTTTGTGTTGGAAGGGACCTTAAACACCATCTAGTTCAAAACTGGAGATGCCTTACCTGATTTAGTCTCTCCTTGAACAACAGCAATTCCAGATTTTGTAATGCTTTTCATGAATCCATGTACTTTTCCATCTTAAGCTATCATTGTTTTGGAAGAGTTGATAAAAACATGAACTATTCAAACACAGGCACCCAAAATTTTCCTTTCAGACCTGTCCTCATCCTGTTGGTTTTACTACACGAGCTGGGCAGTGAATTGGCTCATTCTGCTTGGTTCTTGGCTCATTTTTTCATGTGTATTACTTTATCATTTATCAACACTTACTTTTATTGCAGGACCATAAAGATATTTAGAGCATAGTTGGACAGAAGGCAAATAATCCATCCAAAAGTAAGATTCTAATGGCCATGGCTTTTTCTGGATTTTTTGCTCATTGACTGATTTTCCTGAAGATTTCACAGACAAAGTTGCTATTTTGACTGACTGACTGGTATCAGATTCCTTTCACTATGATCTTTATCCATGGAGACTCCACATGTTCATGGATCACATTTGTCTATTTGCTTTCTTCAAAGCTTTTCCAAGTTTGAGATGCTTTTTATAGCAACAGCAAAATTGTAAAGCAACCATTGAGTTAATCCATCAGAGTTTTAGAACAAAACATTTCAGAAGAAGTTGTATTACTTTATTCATGGCTAATTGCCTATTTTCTTTTTTCATGCAGCATTTTTACTTGTCTGTTATCTGCTGGTTTTGTCTTTAAATTCTGTATCTTTTGTCTCTGTAATCTCATCTGTAGAGATCCCAATTACTTTTAGGGGGTTTATTGTTGCCACAAGCAATGCCATCCTACATCAGACTCCAGGACTTTATAGGGAAAGCTCTGCAAGGACTTCCCCATATCTCAGATATTTTGGTCATGTCTACACTCTCCAGTTCTTATTGGGGAGCTGCTTTTATTACCCAGCACAACCAAACAAAGCAAAAATAGTAATTTCCTAAAAGCCCTCTGAGAGTACATTTCTTTACATAGACTGTGTAGGAGGGCAATAGAACAAAATTTGGTGCAATTTTAGCAATAGCAATTGCTATTCTGAGGGATAATCAGCGTGTTTGAGACATCCAAACATCTCTCAACAGCTCTGCATGGGTTACATGTGTCACTATTGGTGTAAATAGTGTTTATCACACTGTTTCAAATCCCCTCTGAGGTCATGAATGTTCCTTTAACTTGACAGTATTTAATTATAAGGAAAATTAATAGATGCTCATTATTTTATATATACCAAGCCTTTTTGATAATGACAATACAGGCTCTGTAGTTGAGCAACTGTTTGGGTTAAAAGGGAATAAAAGTAGATATTTATGCAGTGGACTTTATACAAGTCTGTAAAGTGTGGCACAATGGATGATTTCCAAGGTTCTGAAGTGCCAATCCAACAGGCTTAATAAATTGAATTATCATTATGATTGTTCTGAGGTGTTGTATTTAAACAAATAATTTCAACCCACATGACACATATGTCTCATATAAATTGAGGCTTTAAAGTGTCTCAAATTCAAACTCTGGGTTTGACCCACTGACCATTTTTGGCTTATTCTGGTTATTAAAAAGGAAGAGAAAATTCACAAAAAAATTAAAAGGAAGAAAACAAAAAAAAAGTAAGCACAAGGCAGAATTAGCAACTCTATACATCAACTATGATTCAGGAGATATCTGTGCATGAAAGGAGACGAGGCAGGTTGAGGATTCCAAGGTTAAATGAGTTTATTGAGTTAGTGGTTACAATGGTATGTCAGATACCTGTAATCCAAGCTACACCTACATATTTGCCTCTAAATTCTCACACTGTCAGTTTCCGTGTCTCTAAACATTCCACCACCAGGTCTTCTATTACTAATATTATAATAATAATCAGAATAATAATCATAATATAAAAGGCAATGTCAATCACCATATTGTGCTTCATACTCCACCATAAGGAATTCAATTGGCAAAAGTAAACCTCTGGTCATATTAATGGGATTAATTGAAATGTGAGCAATCATAACACTACTAGAATATAAAGAACAAAATCTGATTTAAAAGAAGCATTTTTAAGATGAATTAGTTTGAATCTGTTTTAAAAATTCACATACTATAATGAAGATGACTTAAAAGTTATATCATTTAATTATTGGGCCACACATTGAAGCATATTGGCTAGTACATTTTTGCACTGCAACAGAAGCAATACAAGCTTTATGGTCTACCATTACAATTCCATTTTTTTTTTCCACTTAATATACCTGCCAACCTAATGTTTCTTGCATGCATAAAAATTTCGGGGTTTCAACTTGAATTTATAATTTATTCCACACGTATAACCCCCATGATGCAAATTCTTTGGCCAATTCAATGCTATAGTTTCGTTTAAAAAGGAAGCCTGGAGTTAAGTCCACTTAACATCAGAAGGCAACGCCCTGAATTTTGGGCACTGCAGAGTTTTATTTACTCCAATAGAGTCTCAGGTCGCATGCAAATGGTCACTCTGTCCCCCCACCCCATGCCAGACGCACACAAGTCGGCAGGTATGCATACAAAAAAGAATATAAAACCCTCCTGGTAAAGCTCAGTGCTTTAGAATGAATCCATAGCTTTAAATTCACTTAAGGCCTGTACAGGGGAAATATGTTTCTTCTGGGACCCTCTCCTCACTCTTGTCTGATATTCCTCTGGTTTTTCTCTCTTTACTAGAGGTTTCTTCTCGGGGGCCTTCATCTTCCAAGACACAACTGGAGAGTTCACTGCAGCAGTACCATAGACCTTCTGGTATTTAGTAGAAGCCACATATGATGCTTTCACTGTAAGGACCACAGCGTTCATCAGATTTTTAGCTGCCTGGATGAGAGAAGTGGCACTGTCCAGCTACGAAGAGAAAACAAAAATGAAATATAGCAAGGTTACTCCAAAACAAAATACAGCAAGGCCATCCCATGGCTGGATCACTGGGCCATTTGCTCACTGAAGCCTGGATCCTCCCAGACCTCATTAGAGATGGAACAAATCCTTTTCCTCGGGGTACCTTGGAGCATCCAGCACTGGCAACATCATGCACTGAACAGTAAAGGTAAGACTGTGGTGCCTCATATTACATTTTTTTATAAGTTAAAGGAAAAACTTCTGTTGTCTCTGGGGTTTTTTTTGTTTTTTGTGGGGTTTTTTTTTTGTTTGTTTGTTTGCTTGGTGTTTTGTTTGTTTGGTTTGCGTTTTTTTCTGTTGTCACTGATTCTTTTTCTACAGTTTAACTCTTCTCTTTTTTAACAAAAATCCCCTCACTTCTCAACTTAAACCTTTAAAATTTTACTGTTACGTTTCAGAAACTGCAAAACAGGTCAACAGGGATTTTTCCCAAGTGTTCCAGTTTGTTCTAATTATTCCTGTTAAGCCCAGGATAACACTCCCCCAATGATGTCTAGGGGAACAGTGTGAGGCCAGCGCTGAGCTTGTTAGAGAATCCCACCTGACAAGATGAAAGGAGGCTCTGAAACCCCTACAGAAATGAAAAGATGAGGCAGTTCACTGCAGGTTTTGGCAGCTCCTGTAATGTGTGAGTTACTCGTGGTCTCAGGGAATGTTACTTCGTGGTTACCAGGCTTTTTTTGTACCTCTGTGCTTCTCCCAGGCACGAGTCTGCCTGAGGTTCCTGGGTCCTTGGGATGTAAGACTTAAGGATTTGCAGAACTTCAAAACACTGGGAGTTCCAGTCAGCAAGCTGCTATCATGCACTGGAGTGAAGCACATGGCCCTGGCCACAATTTGCAAAAGGGTTTCAAGCATATAATGGGATTTCCAAGGCGATGTCTCAATGTTCCACAATGTGAATCAGGCACTTGCCAAACCCAAGTGGATATTCTCAAAGGAGTAGGTCCTAAAAATATGCTCCTAAGGACTGTAGCAAGCCAGGTTATGGCTGATGTTCAATTATCCCTTTCCTAAAATACTGAAAGGAAGAGTGGGAAACCCTTTTTTTGTGATAAAGCCTTTCAGTTACACTCGAAGCTGCTTCAATTATTTCTGTCCTTCCCAGACTGTAGGAATGATTTGGGATGTCGTATTACTTTAACTCTTTGATTCCACCTCACATGTTCAGGAAGTTTTTAGCTATTTTTGAATTAGCACAAATGGCCTATGTCACTCCACTCCAAACCTTTTCTGCTCCCTACTTTGGGAGCATATGATTCTGCAATATAAATGCTAAGCAAGGTAAGCAGGACAAACAGCCATAAAGCAATAACAAAAGCCACACTATACTTCACCTCAAGGACTTTGAATCATTAACAGAAGAGCTCAGGAGAAATCTCCTTCTGAAGTGTCACTGACTGATGTGAACAAAAATAGACATTACAGAAAGCCTGCATTTGAAACCACATTAATCTGTACTTACCTGGGGTTTTTTATTTCCTCTGCTCTGGCCTTAAACTCATTATGGTTCATTAAATACATAAACAGCTACATACAGTGAGGTGAAAACCAAAAAAAAGCATTTTTATGATATTCACGTACGTGGTGCCATTCCCTGAAATGCACAGTTAATTGCCTGCCCCCAGTAAATATTTTTCCTCGGGACTAATTTGTATTTCTGTTAGTAAAAGAAACGAAGTTAAAAGATGGAAAATTACATTACATGGCAGAAACATGGCTGTTCAATAGAGAGTAATGAAATATAATCCAGTCTAGTGTTATTCTATAACCACACTACTGCATGATTTATAAGGCAATCTGTATGTTTGTTGGCAAATAACAGATCACACTCTATTAAATTAGGATATTCTAATTTACTGCAGAGATCTACAATCAAGCATTATTCATTGTTAAATGATTCTTTTTGAAACACTGGTGGATTGATATTGAATATAAAGCGATACTGTCAAATAGTGTTTACTTCATAATCAGTGTGGATAAACTGAGTGGATTGAGCCTCTATTGCACATTCCTGAATGAATTCTGGTTGCTGAAGGCTTCCAACAGCTTCACATTTTCATCATGAAAAACATTACATTCTGGTGGCTGTTTTACATATGTTAAGGAACAGAATGATTAAAGGGAGCATTTTGAAATGAGGGGGCACCTAAATTAGATGCTTAAACCCACACACAGAGTTCAACATGCACCTCTGAACACAGTGATCAGTAATTTTGTGCACTGTATTGATAAGGACAGGCAGAATCTTGCACTTCTTCAGGGTCACATGCAGACTGCAATGACACCTTTTAGGAAACCACATCACATATTTTGATACCATTTTAATTCTCTTCAGTTTCAGCATGCTGTAATAGTAGATAAAAGCTCCCTGTTTGCACCCTTATTAATCACATTTTAAGATGCAGATACTCAGTCTTTGACCTTAATATCCATTTATCTTGTAAAACACTTCCAAGTCTTGGAATCAGAAAAGAGACATAAAACCCCATCACAGGCTGTGAGTGTTCTCCAAAATCTGCTGGTGGCCATTCCATGCATCCAATTTGGCCACCTGAGCACTTGCAGTGATTTTCTTTTCTTGCTTGTACTATGGCTCACCAAAGAATTAGACTGAATGAACATCATTCCAATTAACATTTAGATCTTCCCACACCACCGTGTTGCTCCAGTTTTGAGCTGTGCTTTGCTGCACTGGCACAAAGCTGGAATGAGGCAGCAGTGAATCAAGGCCTGGGTGTGTTAATTCCTCACAAAATCTGGGCACAGAAACAAATGCACTTTTCCAAACGTTAATCATAAAAAATCGTAAGGAGGAAAAATTAACATTTCAAATAAAAGCACCACTAGGAAAAATATTGCACAGTACAGGAGGCAACCTTTACTCCCAAGCAATACCCACAGAATTACAGATATAATAATAGATTTTGGGCCTAACAGCCAACAGAACCTTTGGCTTGCTACACAAAATAATAGTATTCTGCTGCTTAGACCTCTTCACAAATATAAAAATAAAAATCCCTCTCAAACATAAGGATAAAAAATTAAAAAATAAATAATAAAATAAATAAAATCCCTCTCAAACATAAAAGATAAACTTAGGCTACTGTCCCACAAAACTCTAAGAACTGTGAATGCTGAGGAAAATTCAAAATTCATAAAGAACCTAAGAGCAACTGCCCTGGACCTGGTCACTTAGAATAACTAAGGTTGGAAAAGATCTGCCAAGAACATCATTCCAGGGTTTTCTTCCTGCTAGAGAAAATCTTTCAGGTTTTGAGGAGTTTTTGAGCTGCTTATCAGCTGTGCTGCAATTTTCCTGCACTGTCTGCAGACTCTTCCAGAATCTTGTGGCAATCAAGATTTCTTGCTTCTTTTACATATGCACATAATCTAAGTAAAATAGCCAGCAATTGCAATAGCAAAATAGCTGAAGAAATGGGAGAGAATAAAGCTGGAAATTTTTGTCCTGAACAGTAAAGCACTGAAAAGAGATGCTCTCCCTGCATTTCACACCACTGTAATAGGGAACAATTAGACTTTATGTTTTACAAAGGAGAAAATCTAACTTCCAGAGATGTCTTCATATTTATAATAATCAATATCCATAAAAAGAAAGGGAAATTGAGGAAAAAAATCTGTATTTCCAGTGAGCAAGGATATAGAATGGGCAGTTTTAAAAGAGCTAGTTCCTTGAGAATGTTCTATAGCATTACTGTTGATTTTAATAAACCTTGAAAAGTGGGTGAAGACATCAAAAGAATTGTAGATATTTTCTAGTCTCGAAATACTTGAGCAATGCAAATAAAATGACCTGTGAAATGACAGGCCAGCTCAGCTGACAGCACTCCCAAATTTAATGCAATGTCTGTGACAGACTCCAAAAATAGAGGAAAGAAATGCAGTTAATGGTAACCAAAGGCTTGTGTGGGTTAAAATAATTTCCAAGTAACCTACATCATATTTTGGTATGATTAAAGTTTGAATTGCTTAAAATAACGCTGTGGGTATAATTGGATCTTTGAAAGGTCTTTTGCTTAGTAATACATGACAGTTTGATTAGAAACTCAGTTGACACAAAACTAACAAGGTACATACACATAAGGATTCAAGATTCTCTAGCAGCTGCTTCCAGAAGTACATACACACACACAAAAAAAAAAAAAAATCAGTGCTCAACAGTAGGGTCTTGGGGAAACCATTTGGTGGCTTCATATCAATATTTCTATTAAAAATTTAGAATAAAGTCACTCATTTGATGAAATTTGCAGATAACGACTGGGAAAGTGGCAAGTCATACAGAGGGCAAGTGATTGATATCTAATTAGCTGCTAAAAGTCATAAATGTAGATTTTATTTTGTCCAGCTTCATAGCAGATGATACCTAATTATCTAATAAGGAACTTCATTCTCTGCAGGATCCCAGGCAGTCACTCCTTGAGTACACAAAAAGGAGCAGACTGATGAAATAAGTTCAATTATCATATACAGTTTATTTGCTGTCCACAGTTATGGGACACTGAGTCCTCAGTGCAAGAATACTGAGGAACTAACAAAGAATTTAGAGAAACTCAGTAACAAAAAAAATCTTTTATGGGAAAGACTCAGCCAGCTCTGTTTTTCCCACTTCCAAGTGAATGACTAAAAAATGAGTTGCTTGAAATCAGCAAGTACATGGTAACAAAGCTGATTGTATTTCAAGCTCCACAGATTAGAAAAAGATAAACCAAAACCTAATGGCTGAGAGGTGAAGCAGGTTGTTTTAGTTATTAATCACCTGAAATTATTTATTTAGCAGTTATATTAATTAATCTCATGAAAGATTGATTGTATTTCTTGGAATTGTGAAATCAATACTGGATGGTTTTACTTAGTATGTATTAACTATTGGACATTTTTAGTGCACATCAATTCAGGATTCCTGTGCATCACTTATGCAGGAAGACAGTTTAGATGATAACAACAACCCCTACTGACCTTGGAAGGAATTAATACAAAAATTAGTATTAGGAGTTATTGATAAGTAAGAGTTTAGTCTGGTTCACTTTGTACAGGTTGGGAGGAGCAAATGTCATTTATTTTCCATGCTGAAAAAGAACCTGCAGCCCCTCAAATCCTCTTGGCTAAGACTTGATTTGCACACCTTTAGCAGCTGCCTTAGGCACTGCCAAGCCCTTGAGGCTTTCTGTGAATTCTGGGTGCATTCCTTGCTTCTCCTCCCTTCCAATTGAAATTCACACTTTCCTGGACAGGTAGAGCCGCTCTTCTCAAAACCCAAAAGTCAATCAACAGTCTCCAGAGCAAAAAAAGGCTGCATGAAGCAATTATGAATCTGGATGGTAAATCAGGAGTACAGACTTCTCAGACTGTATTCCTATGCAACAGAACCTTTTTCTCTCAGCTGTGCTTAACAGTAAATCCATTCCTATGTACACAAGATGTATGCAAGGAAAGGATCTTATTCATAAAACTATATCTTATGTTTCTGTGGCACATTTCATGCATAAAACATGACTGTTAGAGAGAGCCAATGCAAGCATGGCCTGTTTGCTATTCAGATGCTCTCATCCCAGTGGAAGGAGACATCTGCTATTTATCAGCACTGCTGTGCCATGGCTGAGAGTCTGTTTCAGTCAGTCACTTCAAAATGCTCATTGGGGTTTTTGCTAGCTACAGCCCACTGTGAGAAAACTGCCCTATATACTTGAAAATCACTATTAAAGAAAAGAAGTCTATTTGGAATGTCATGTGGTCACAATGATATAAATGGATCTGTAGCTACACAGAGAAAATTGTATTATACCTGCCTTGTCCTAGCTATTTGTTTTCACATTGGACTGCAATTAACTTACTCCTTTATACCTGCTGAAATATTTAATTCATTCTGGGGGCAGTTGTGTTTTATAGGTGGCCAATCCACTGAATAACCACCCTCATCTGCATTTTTTCAATTACAGGTAAGAAACCCAAGGGATTCCCAAGCCCATTTGGTTGTATTTAACAAAGGCTGCCATGTCCAAGGACAAAAAAACCACAGGAAAATAACAAGAACTCTGGATATCTCCTGTCTTCTATGGACTATTGTCATTTTATAACACATTACCAACTGCTTTATGCTAATTTGCAAAAGCAGAAGCAAACAAAATACTCCCAGAACTGACATTCCCAATAAAAGATAAACAGACATAATGGAGAGGCATTTCTACGTTTGCTTTACTTATTCCAGGTTATTTTAAAAAACAAAAGGATAAAAGACAAAATTATATCCTAATTCATTTGCTTTGAGAAGAACACTTAATGTGAAGCTCGTATTTTAACAACTGAAATGGTAAAATGACAATAAAGACAATTGCAATCACCTGAAAGTTAATGCTACCTGATTATTTTTCTGAAAAAGAATTATTACTGCTTTCTCTCCAGCCTGCAGGTCCCAAAGGTGGAAACTTTTTTTTTTTTTTTAAATTTTTTATAATTAGTTTTTTCTATTCAACAAATGTATTACAGTCAATAAACTATTTCTTCAATACTATTGCTCTAAAACAAAAATTACCATTTTTCTTGTAGTTACCAAATATAACATAGGTTACTTCCTCAGTGTTTAACATTTAATTAATATCTTCTTGCATTCCTTTTAGAATTTAATGGGGAAATTACTTTGACCAGTAACAAAAAATCTCTCAGAAATGCTGAACTTTCTTTTTCTGCTCATTATCTGGCATTTCACAAGAGGAAAAAGATGCCAAACCACCACAATTCTTACCAGACACCAGAAAAACTGTAAGGACAAGCAATCCTATATAACATTGAATTTTTAAAATTCAATTGCTTTAGCAGTCTGTTTTATGCTACAACACTGCCTCAGAACTTTCAGGCCTGTTGCTGAATTAAGGTATTTGACAAATATGCCAAAATAGGTCATTTTTGACAAAAATGCCAAATATGCCAGATGCCAAATGCCAAAATATCTGGAAAAATTCTACTGGACAAGGAAGAAATCCTCAGTGAATAAAGTTATAGGAGTTTCGTAGATGGGAACAGAGTTTCACTCCCCAAATCTGGGTGTTTGTACAACACATTTCTTTGCTAAGGTTGAATGTAGAGGAAGAAACACTTTCTACACCAACCTACAATTGAGAAACATGGGAATGAGTCTTCTGCCACCATGGCTCGAGGGTTTTTTCCTTCCAAATCTTCCTCATTCTGCACAGAATTTATGTCTGGAGGATGATGCCATTGGTGGAATGTTCAGACAAATAGCAGGATTGTCTAATGGTCATCAGAATTCCAACACGACCTGAAGGAAACTCAGCAAAACCACATTTACAGCTTCAAAACCATTCTGCCCCATGGAATGCTCTGCTCTGAGTTCTTGGATGAGTAACAGGAAACAGAATTTTGTATGACTTATTTAAACCTATTATTCAACAAGATAAAACTTCTTCAACAAGATGAAGTCCAAACTCTATCTGACAGGAGAGAAAAACTCTAACAATAAATAAAACTTTTTTAAATTGCCAGGAGGCTGAAGAAAATTAGGGTAGGAAGTCTGTCAAAACTCAGTATAAAGGCAAATACAAAAGCAATTTACACTAATTTACAAAAGGATTCACATGCCAGAAGTCTACCCAAGACAGAACATTGTCTGAACCCGAGGTCACAGACAGAAAAGCATGGACAGGCCTCTGTCAAAAGCATCAGAACAGAATTCCATTACCATATCCAATTGCAGTTAAATCTGAAAAAAAAAAAGGAAATATAGTATATCCAACTAGTCTGTAATCTCCCTCCTCCCAACATGAGTTGTGCCTTGTTTGTAATCTGAAGATAGAAAGACATTTTAAAAGCCCAAAATAATCTAGTGCTCTTTCAAGCTGAGTTTTAGAAGCAAATGTTTTGTTCTTTATCTAGAGAACAGCTACAATAACAAGAAAAAACCATGTCTTTCTAACACTCTTACCTGAAAGGAGTCCAAATCATGTCTGCTTGGCTGGAAATTGTACTCAGTGATAAAATGCAGGAGACTTTGGATACGAAAAAAACCAATAAAGCACAGAAACACTCTATGCTTTACACAAGAATGTGTTATCTCCTGCTATTGCTCCTGACTTTGTCACAAAGAAAACAAAACAAAAAGCAGCACAAAGCAGGATTTAAGACTGCAATGCCAAGAAATGTGCTATTTCCCCAAATTCTTTTTTAATTTGTACAAGTGTAAGAGCTGTATCTGTATGGGATTTATCTCCATGTCTTCAGCTGGGAGGATTTGCCACTTTTTTGAGGCAAATCTGCTCCTTCAGCTACTTCCCTATCTCTAAAGTCATGCTTTCCAGATCAGCCCAGGGACACTGTGAAGATAGGTGCTCCCCTGGCACAGATGGCTTTGCTCAGGAAAGGGCTTGGAAACAATGCATCAAACATATCAGAGAAAATAAAATAAAATAAAATAAAATAAAATAAAATAAATAAAATAAAATCCTGTTGTCGAATGGAAGATGATACCAAGACAGCTATTCCTGGCTTCCTAACGTTTGCCTGCTGCTCTTCATGCATATTTTATGTCTTGTAGAAGCTGATAAAGGCTTCGATCATTCAAGATATTGATCATTTCTGAGGTGCTAAAAGGCTTTTGCTTCCTTGGAGTTGGGAGTCCTTCCAGTATTGCTCAGCTTAATCAGTGAAAATATTCCTTTCTCTGATTCCCTGAGCACCTTCCAGGACTTTACAGCAGTACGCAATGAAACGAAATGAAAAAGAAAACAAAATCAAATCTCCACAACAGTCTTCAAAGGAGAGTCCCATTTCAGCTTTTCAGAAAAGTGCCAGCACTGACAGAGCTGGTTTAATCACATATAGCAAATAATTTGTAATGGAAATTCTATAAATTTCTACCAAATAAATTATTCATAATTAACTGTTCTATTTATTTCACCAACTCAATCAAATGGTTAAATAACATTCAGTAAGGAAAAAGAGTTCCTTGCTAGAAGGATTTTTTCCCTGGTCAATTACTGAACACACAATTAGTAAATGCATCTGTTCATTACAGTTTTAACTTGAGCTAACACTTAATGTCATTAAAAAACATTAAAACAGGTAAAAATTACCTGTTCTTACTTACTGCAAGCAAAGGAAATCAGAGCAAAACAGAAACACTTGTAAAGACTGCTGTAATTCACAGGGAAAGAACAAGCAAAGATGACAGCAAATTGAGATTAAATTGGAATGAATAAAATCTTGCTCTGCATTCTAAAGGCTCATTTTTATTACTCATGTTTTATTGTGCAAATATTCTTTTATGATGAAGAGAGCCTTTTGAGGTCATTTAGTGCAATGTTCTGTTGAAAATTTGAATCACATGAGGTTGTTCTGGATTTTGCTCAAATTCAGAGTATGCCCAAGGATGGATAATCTCCCACATCTCTGGGCTAGAGAACTCACCCTGCACTTCAATTTCACTTCCCTTGACTTAAAACTCTCTTTAACTTGTATCTAATTGGTATTTCCCATGTTAAAACTTGTTCACTGACCCTTTTCCTGTCCCTGAGACCATGAACCTCTGACAGGTCTGGATCTGGTTCTTCTTAAATCCTCCTTGCAGGTTGTTGTAGACAACAATATCTCCTCTGAGCCTTCTCTGTATACATGCACATGTATCTAAGAGAGCTGTGTAGATATTGTTGGCAATCTCATTTTCTCAGCTACAAGAGCATGTGTCTTATTCAAAGGAAAAAAACTTGGTAACTGTAGAAAGGGAGGAAAGAAGATCATCCATTTCTGACAATTTTTTAATTGTCAAATTAAAATTTTTTAAAAATTTAAAAAACTTTAATTTTTTAAAAAACTTTAAAAGTTCAAATTTTTTAAGTCCTGTACTACTCTTTTCATAGATTACTTATGTTAGGGATTCCCAATTTACTTGGAACAGACTTGGAGTCTCTTTTCTTTTGCAATTCAGTACTTTAGGTAGCATTTTTCCTGAGCAACAAATGCAGAGGTACTTGTAGCCTCAATGATTCAAATAATCCAAATGGTTTCATTTCACCTCATGACAACCATTCCTACACAAAGCAAATTAATTCAACCACATCTCCAAGTCTTACCACTAATCCAGAATTTACGTAAAGGAGGTGAAGGTATAGACTTCAGAAGAATGGTGAAATGAAAAAGTGTTTGCAGTGGCTCTTTTTTTATGAAGTTCTTATTTAAATAGTGCACATTAGTCATGATTACCTACAGACTTGACTGCACTTAGCTGGCATCACAAAAATTCAAACTGAATGCCTTTAAATATTAGTCATGATCCACCATGGCTGGTGTCACTTGAACTCCCAGAATTTTTTGAGATCACTCTGACTGAACAATTTCTCTAGGAATGAAGGCAGCAAAAACAAAGCTGTTCCTAAAACCCGCTGATTTGGTGTTGTTTGGTGACCTAGTCCAAGTTTTCAGAGCTTCCATTTCTATAAATTAAGTCACGCCCTGCACTCAACCCACCTAATTCCAGGTGCTGCACCAGAAGATTCCACATTCCTTTTGTTCTTGGTGAAGAAGACCAGGTACCATAGAGAACTCAAGATCTTTCATGGATTCTGTCTCTACAGAGATGGGCCAGAGCACTTCAGCTTTAAAACTCTGTTTAGAGATCCTAAATTGCATTAGAATCCTAAAGATAGTGCAGTGAATCTGGGCAGATGCTCAACATCTGCAAAAAAACCTGTCCTTGGATTTGACCCAGTAGTCACAGAATTCAAACAACCTAAGGACTGGTTTTGAGACTGTTTTGCCTAATTTTTCTCTTTTGGTCCCCAAAGTGTCAAATGGGTGAAACCCACAGATTAAAAAAATTACAAATCTCTCTGATCTCCAGAAACTAATGAGATTAGAGCATAGAAAATGTGACTTTATATAGAGAAATGCTCCTTAATAAACAATTTAAGTATTTCTGCTCAGAAAAAAAAATTAGGCAGCAGCTGAGTTCACAGAAAGTTGACATCACTTACACACCAACATAAATTCTCAAAAGAACTCCAAGGCTAAACTTTCTGACTCTTACACTTGGCTTAATTTCCTGTCATGCCTCTGTATTTTCTTAAGGTATCACTAACCTCAGCAGTTGTCAGTGTCTAGCTGAAACAAGAGTAGCTGCCCTCTAGAAATGGCTCTGGAGTTCCACAGAAAGGAAGCCTGGAGTGAACATCTCAGATGCAGATGTTTACACTTGGCTGGATGAATCCCTCTTCACACAGCAAAAAGAGATGACAGCAAAAACCTCTTCATAATCCAATTAAAATCTTTCTGAATAATAAAATAATCAGTTTCCATTACACCAGAGACCTACTCTCATCTTTTTGCACAGCTTGAGTTTGGTAGCCTCCCACTGCTACTGCAAGATTTCTTTCTATCATTTTCAAACCATACTTAACTTGGGTGAAGTCTTTCTCCTGTTGTTTTTTTTTTTTTTGGAGGGGAACAGTGTTTGTGGTTCATTTGTTTTTTGGGGGCTGTTTTGTTGGGTTCTGTTGGTTGGTTTTTTTGTGGGTTTTTTATTTGTTCAGGTTTTGTTTTTGTTTGGTTGTTTTTTTTAGATTTGGCCATCCAGAGTGGAAACTGGAAGACAGAGAAACACTGCTCTTGAAAATCAGCTGAGTCTTGAAGGAATATGTATGGTTTGAAACTCCTCATGATTTCTATAGATCTTCTCTGCCTTCAGCATGGCTCAGTATTATTTGTAGAAAGGAAATAATGACAATATTTACTGCTGTTTTCAGTTTTACCAGGGTACACCATGTGTTTGCTTTGACACACTCAGATGGGACTGACAGAAATCCAAAGGATTATGATTTAAGAGAATCATATTTCATGTCTTGGAGTGCAACTGTCCCAGGATCAGAAAGTCCACGGTGTTCAGGCAGTCCTGCTTTCCTCCATCCACTACACTCAGTTCAAGTGCTCTTGAGCATTTTTGTTATAAATTCAAACAAGCTGAGGTCGAGGTTTAAAAGGATTGCAATTTACATCGACATGAAGAGCCCTCTAGAATGCTGTGCACTGTCATTGTGACTTCTCCTGTTTAAACAAGATTCAAAGCACAGCAATTTGTGTTGAGGCAGTGGTGTTAAACCAGCCCAAAACTGCAGGGAGGGAGGGCAGGGGGAGAAGCATCTCTTTGCCAGCTGACACGGTTTGGGAACAGATGGAGCATTTCACAGCTCTCCCTCACTTCTCATTTAGAAAAAGAAGGTAAGAACCAACCCACAAAGTTTTGATTCAACTTGTAAGAGAAACCAGCCTGGCAAATAGAGAAAATTTGGGAATTTCACATCGATGCCTTAATCATACTGAAAAAAATGCTTGATCCCTGTAGATGATCTTACATCATTAAACTATCGCTTGCCCTTTGCCACTCTGACTGAGGAATAAATCTGTCACTTAAATGTTCATCTCCTTAAATATATAGGTGCAAATATACTAGTTAATATGCTCATTTCATTTCAAGACAGTTATACACAACATGCTTGCAAATATAAACCAATAAATTTTTAAGAATACCATATCAAAAATTAACTTTCCTTTTGCCAATAATTTATGAAGGTTTAAGTCATTTGAATTAGCATGTATTAGAAGAAGTTGCTTAGATATTTGCTTTAAAAGTTTTCATATTAAACACTAAATAAAATCAGCTGAAATCTAGGCCTTATAATATTTTAATTTAATTTATGTACATGTAAATAATATTAAACAAACATCATATTTGAGCGAATACACATTTAAGCCTAATCTGTAAAATGTGGGAATCTGTGCACTTCAGACATTTTAATTTTTTTTTTTAATCATAGCTGCCAGTAAAATAATTTAACAGGGGAATTAGCTCAGTAAATGTAACATTAGTCTATTTATTCTCCCAGTGTTAAGCTACTCAGCCAAACTCACAGCCTGGGGTTACCTGGACAAAAATTTGTTATTAGAATTGGCACAGGCAGATTTCAAGTTAATTATTGCAACAGTCTATGTAATTTGGAATATCATTCCCTCTACAAACTCCCCACCACAGAGAAGTCAGCCAACTGCTAATTTGCTCATTTTACAAGATAAATTTAGAATGCAAATTTCTCTGGATTCAGAGTAATCCGCTGACATCTCTGTTCCACAATATCCCCTCAGTGCTGATCATTGCCTCTAATTCACATCATTACTCAATGACACCAATTCTGATTCCTTCTTCCCAATCCTTTTAAAAAGAGTTTCCCTCTCTATGCCACCAAAATGCTGTTGCATCCTTGAAGGGAGATTAGGGCACTGTACAGTTGCTCTCTGTGTTTTATCAATTCTGTGCAAAACCTAAAGTCTCCTGCATTATGCAAGAATAATTATGTGCTAAGACAATTTGATAAACTCATCAGCAAAGGATGTGCTTAGGATCTAAATTAAATTTTACCTCTAAGCATTTGCCTCTGAAAAGAACAAACTTCAAATCATCTTTAAGAGCAGCAATTCCCATAAAGTTTTCCCAGTGAAACATTCGAGATTGACGAACCTGTTTTGCCTTTCAAGCTGAAAAGATTAAAGTTTGCTGGGGAAGCTAAATTTGCTTTAAGTTTAAGGTAAGTTTGTGGCTTTGCAAAGGAAGATTTGGAGATTTGTGTTTGGTTTACTGAAGGAATAAACAGTAGTGATAAAACTCCTTGTGCACATTATTCAAAGCTAGAAAAGCTACCACCTGTCAGGGAGAGGGAGACATTTTTATATTCTTTGTCCCTATTTTTCTCTTTGAAGGGGAGGGAAACAATCATTAGAGAAAGTTTCGCTAGGCAGCTTTGTAAACAAGACTCTCACCCTCCCCGAATTTCATTTAGATTTCCTGTGCATTGACACAAAGAGCATCCCTGAGTCATCAGGGAGGAACATCTATCCATCACTGTGGACCAATTCCCAACACACGCCACTGGCCAGAAGATGGAATGTCTGCATCCTTACCCGATTGCTCAAAGCCACCTAAGTCACCTGAAAATAGAAGTACTTCATCAATCAGGCTATGGACCACCTCTGCTGAAAAGGCTGTGATTGCAGTCTGCTCCTCTGATTTATAGAGGATGTGTTGCTGCCTTTCAGTGCCTCTCCCTGGGATATGACAAGACCCCACACAAAGCTGGTAAAGAGCTTTAAATGAACAAGAACAGCAAGATTTGCAGTATCCCTAGGGCCCAAAATCTTCATATGATCCTTCTTCTGCCCTTTAGTATGAGAGAGCTGACATCTTGACAGCTTTAATAGATTCCCAGGAGGCAGAACAAGAAAGGAAGATCTTCGTAGTCCATCTTGTCTTTTTTAATATGCTGAGGGATATTAAAACAGTGAAGCAGTAATACCTGGGGCTGAGGGAAATAGGTAACAAGACAATGCTTTAAAGTGAAATTGTAATGTTTAGGCAGTGAGAGAAAAAACACACCAAGAAATTCAGTCAGCAGTATCCCTGCTTATTTCAAGTTCTTATCAAAGAAAATAAAAAAAGTAAAATGCTTTGATTTATAATTTCAAAGGTTAATCTGAGTTACACTTCCTTGGGGTTTCCTGCTTAATTTTCTGTCTTCCACAATTTACCTTCAAATTTTATTTCGTCTATAAAATAGGTCTTATAATTGGCTTATTGTCAATACACAGCTTCATAAATATTCTGGAAAAAGCGAATAAAACCAGATAATATTGAAAAAAAAAATTGTGTCCCATATTAACAGCCATTATCCACAGTTAGTAATAATAAATATAAAAACAACACCATCTATCTTTAATCATAAAGAACTTCAGGAAAATTATGGCCCAGCACCATAATTAAAGACTGTAATTAAATTAATGGAATTTTAGCAACAGAGTTCAAGGGGACAAGAGCCTGCCTTTTCACAGGGCAAGATAAACACTGGAGGATCAGTTTAACCATCAGTAAATGGACCACCTCTGCAGAGAAACGTGGGCATTGCTGTGCAGGTGACATTAACTCGGCACTTCAGGACAGGGAGGAAACTCTTCTTCGCAGGTGACTAAGACAACACATGCAATCAACTCTGTGACTCCTACAGTTAATTAAAACAAAGAGAATCTACCCAAAAAATCCCCCATTCTCAGGTCTCTTCCCTCCACCCCCAGACCTCTAAAGACATAGATGAGACAGGAGGTTACTCACCGTTGAGGAGTCACCGCTTCCCGTCTCAAGCGTAGCTCCCTCAGCACAGGTGGGTGGGTGGGTGGAAAGTTGACTAGCCCTGCCCCCATCTATGACATCACACTCTACCTCATAAAAGGTAGTGAAAGTGCTCTGAACTCCAGTCTGATTTCCGAGAGATACAGAAAAGAGATAGTGAGAGAGAGAGCAAGAGAAACACTGCGCCGTAGCGTAGAGGTGAGCAGAGAGGGGAAGGTGTGCTGAAGGAGCTGTGCTTGGCCAAGGATGCAGGGCCTCCTCCTCGATGAGTAACCCCAGCCTGGGGGTTCCTCTCACTCCTTCCCACAGCACAGCCAGCCTGACAGCCCTGCAGGGCTTGCTGATTCCAAAGGGGAACATTTTTGGCGCCTTTTGATGGCAGCCAGAGAGGGCAGAATGCTCTGCCCCAATTAAATGGTGACTGACATCAGTTGGGCGTGAATTTGGTTGATGGCTTCCCAAGCCACTCTATTTTATGAGTGGTTTTGTACAGCCAAATGGCACAAAAACATCCACACCAGTGCAGGCAGCTAAAATTCCAGTGGCTGCAACAGGAATTACACTTGTATTCCCCTGTGTGGAATAAATATCCAATCCACACCTCTGGATTGACCCTTGGGTACAGTAATCGAGAAGGTTTGGCTTCCTACAGCACTGCATGGAGGAGGTCAGGAAAAGAATTAGGGTTTTCTTGCATTGAAAATGGGAGCTGACAAACTGTGCTGAAAGAACGAGTGAGGGAAGTATAAAAATTCTGGGCATACATTTATTTACAGAGCACACTTTCAAGTTCCAGAAAATATCAGTAAAATTGCAAAGAGGTGATGTTTTTAAAGATGTACATTTTTAGACAATGACAGCCTTACAGGCTGAGGCACATTTTTTTTCCCAAATAACATCCCAAGGACTGAAACTAGAGGGCTTAAAATGGGATATTCAATCTAATTTACTGTAAATTGAATTTTTATCATCCAAATTCTGGAAAAGCAGGTTTGGGAGTAAACATAATTGCTTATATTATCCACTGGGATTTTCTTAATAACCTAGCTGTAGACTAAAATTGAAAAAAATAGTATATGCTGCTAAACCTAACTCCATTAAATAAAACTGCTTAGAGAATGGGGCACTATTCAGTGCCAGTAAAGACTTCTAGCATAAGATCCTGCCTTTTAAAAGAGGAAAAATAAATGCTCCTTAAATCTCTTTTAAGGGTATGTATTATAAGCACACGGAGTTAATATTGATGCTTTCCCTCAGGCTTTTTGGTGCTACAAGGATCATGTGAATTGTAATCTAATCATGATTAGTTTTTCTGTCTTAATAATGATTAATGTGCACTCCCTGCTCTGTCAGTGTGTTGTTTTCCTCTCCTTTCCTGCTATCAAAAAAGCAAGTGTGTGACTCATGTCTAGTACCAATCACTCCACCTAACAACAGAAGTCAAGCATTTTCCTTCTTAACCTTCAAAACTTTTAATATCATTGTAATCCTGCAGTATCTGCAGATGCTGCTTTAAACCAGTGTGTTTGTGGAATGAAAAACTCAACAAATGGGCGCCCAGTTGGCGAAATGAGGAGTCATTGTGGCTGTTAGAGATGAGATGTAACTGCAGGAGCACAATGCAAAACTAGGCTGCAGCTGGGGAATGCTAAGTGATGATAGTGCTGTTCATAATTTAACTGTTTTCTCTTTACATCATCTCTTGATTATAAACTATTTGCACGTTTGAAGACAGAGAGGAGGAAAACCTCATCTGGTACCCTGTATTGCACTGATTCCTTATTAATATTTATGTCTAATGGCCTGCTAGAGAAAAGAAAAATCCAAATTTTAATGGCTTTTATGGTAAAAAGTACCACGTAGTATTCAGTGAACTCATAACTTAGGTAACCTATGGCTTGACTACTGCACCACAGTTGTTTTTGCCAAATAAAGTAGGAATGTATTTTGAACTCCTGTGACCACCTGACCACATGAAGCCTAAGCAAGGTTGTTCATTCTGGTAAAGAGAAGATGTTCAGAGGATATGACCTCAAATAAGAGAAAAATTACACATGTAACAACAGTTCTAAGATCTCCTAAAGAGAGAGTTTGGAGAGATAGAGAGTTAAATTGTCTTTTATTAGAATAGAAACATATGCAAGTAGCACTATTATATCTTCGAAGACTGAGTATGGTCAAGGACATTCTCCAGTAACAACACAAGGTAAGAAATATGGAGAAATATGTAAGATTCCACCATGATAATGTGATATAAACAGTTCAGTAGATTAAGTAGCAGATAACATCCCAGATGGTATTTTGGGGCTAGTACTGCTTGAATCTGAAATGTTGTTTTGACCTTCTTAGTATGATATCTGTAGTTGATAAAAAGAATAGTGAGTGAAGAGCAAAGTTAGGACTGAGTTGTGAACATACAGTAGAATACATTACTGAATAAAAGCAGAGAAAGAATAAACCTCATGGAAACATTTTTATAATGTATATACATTCAAGAAAGTGCAGAAATCTTCCAAATGCTCCAAGGAACACAACTAAGATTAATTAAATGAATGCACAGAAATGCAAAGAGAAAGCAGATGAAGACTTTAATATCAAATATTTTCTTAAGGGATGCAAGTTAAGCCTAACAGCATAAGAAAACTATGTGAACACAGATCAAATAATTCATTTAATCACTTGCACCCAGGCACTAGAAATCAACTTAAAGTAAGGGTCCATGTTCAGTCTGACCTCAAAGATCTGCTGGGAAAAAATCCCAATGTGCTTTCTTTCTTGCTTACAAGGATGAACACATGGTGGGAAAGGAAGGCACCACTCAGGTGCCTCTGGCTGCTGTCTGTAAAGTTTGAGCACAGCAGGACTGTGAGAAGCTGGGGAGTACCAACCCTGCAAAAGCATCACCCAGACTGGTATAGATACAAAGGGAAAAATTGATGGATTATAAGGAGTTGAAACAAGAGCTTGAAAAGGCCACGTAAAAATGCCAAGGTGACACAAATCATAAAAGTCTGAGAGCTTAACACAGACACACCTCTGACCCAAAGAGGCCAGCTGCTGAAGTGCATCAGCATGATGGATAAGTGGGAAAATCCTTTTTGTACATTATCTGTCATAGTTAAGGAATGATGAAATATGGAACATCCTACCTGACACTGAGTAAAGCTGTAACTTCTCTAAGATTTTGACAATGCAAATGTTGAATCCACGTTGAAGGTATAAAGAGGGGATTAAAATGTTTCTGCAGTCTTTTGGCTCAGATATTGATGCTCCAATCCAGTTTTACAGAGTTCTAATTTGGTCTTTGATGAGATTGAGGACACATTACTTGTATACTTCCTCACAGTTTTCAGACATACTATTACCTTACCTGGTAACCTGGTTCACAAGGTTTCGTTGATGTACTAGTCAGAATGAGAAAGAACTAATGTTAAAAGAAAGCATTTGAGAATATCTAGCAGTAAGAGGTTAGGACTGATTTTTCTGATACTGGATAGTTTTTCACTTTGACTTCATATCAGTGTTTTAAATACATTATACAGAACAAACCCTTTTTGTTGATGCAGCTACTTATCAGTCATGTAAGATCAGATGTGATAACAGAACTATTCTCCCTTTGCTTCTATGAGGTACATAAACAATAATTTTAATAATAATATGTCCCAAGTGTGGAAGAAAATATTTCAGAAGTTAAAGGTAGAAGGCAACTTTTAACCTTCCTCACTCAGTTTGCTCTCTTCCTAAGGGCCATTATCCCCTCCCACCTTTAATGGAAGCACATTTCTTTTGGGAGTTTTATTAAATACTTTGTTGTAAGCTGTTCTGTTCAGCATTTGCAGCTGATTTTGCTCAGGCTTGGAAAACCTGTTGATGTTTCCCCTTGGGGACACATCCTCTTGACTGTGACTGGTTCTATATGTGTGTCACTTGTCTGAAGCTCTGGTTGGCAGGAAATATAATTAAAGTCAAAGGAACTGATGAGTCTGAACTACAGTTTTTAATATTTTAATATCTGCAAAAGCACCATCTGATAGTACTTTTAGAAGTGGGATTCAGTGTCACCACTTTCCAACTCAAGGAGTTAAATAATTGCAAGAGCTACAAGATGTTCTTCTGCATGAGAAACACAGTGCAAAATCTCCTTTGGTGGGTTAAATCTGTCATTATGCAAATTCAGTCCCCAAAATTCCATGTGCAAGAAACAAATCTCATTTTCCTTTAAGGCCTTGGGATGAACCTATTAGCAAATCTGTTCTGTGCATTAGGGAGGCCAACTGAGAATGCCCTGGGGGAAAGGGATTTTTATTTAATACAACATGGTGACACTTGGTCCCAAATCATCTCTTTTAAAGGCAGTAAGACAGGAAAGGAAGTGAACATGAAATAGCACCAAATTCCTCTCTTTCTTTATAGAAATTTTTACAGGAACAATCCTTTAGGGCCATATCTTAGGGTATGTTAGAATGGTCTTTGAACCTTGCTAATTATGGCAGGGCTGGTGTAATTTGTGTATCACAAAGCCATTATATTCCCATTTTCTTTCCAACTCATTCAGCATGGCCTGGAATAGGAAAACAGGCTGAAGTGAAGCCATAACAACTGCAGCAGGCGAGCTTTGAATTTCTGAGTGGTTCTTATTTTTAAAGCAAATGCAGTATGTAATGAAGCTCATACAATAGTATTTCCTTCAATGCTCTAATCTTTTCCTATTTTCAAGCCTCACTCTTGAATCTGTAACATTTTGCATTGTTCTCATGGAATTAAATGGCTTAATATTGTTTGGTATCAGAAATGCTTTTCTTTGCAGAAAATTCTTCTAATGAGAAATTTCAATGAATGTAATCTTCCCAAATTCATGACTATTAGTCACCTGATAAAGCACAAGAGTATGTTCCCTGGAGCCAAAATGCTCCTTAATAAGGATAAAAGTCTGACCTGTCTAAATTTAAACCTACTGAATGCAGACATATAGATGGTGTGCATGCTTCTTGTCTCCATGAACGTATTCTAATGAAGACAAGTGCAGTGTAATTTTGCTTTGCAAATTAAATTCTATATAACATCTTTCCAGTTATGCAGGATATATCGCTTCATATTTATGTGTGTTTACACATGCATTTATATAAAATGAGGTCTTTTCTTAGTCCTAAAAATAGCCTTATATCAAAAAATTGGAGCCCCAAAAGAACCAAGATTATTGCACAAAATAATTTCTTGTTGGATTTTTCAGTTGGATTTTACAGCCACAACAGAGAGATCTATATATGTCTTTTTTTTTTTTCTATTCATCTTTGAGATGTTTCATAGGATAATTAGGAATTCTTTGCTGTTTTAACTTTGAGAAAGCCCTAAGACAGTGCTTCCATAAAATACATCATATATAATGAATATATGACCATGAGGGATTTTATCAGCACTCATTTTGATTAACCTGCATAACTCACTAGTGCTTTTGTCCTTTAGGAGTAGTAAATTGACTCAGTGTCAGGATGATGAATTTTTTATGTCACCACATCATCAGGTAGTCCCTTCTTGAACTGAGGGACTGAGGGATATTCTGTGCCAGCAGGAGTTGGAGACTCCTACATTAGTCAGTTCAAACAAATTTGTTCCAGATAAAGGTTTCTCCAAACCTGTATAAGTATATATGCTTCATACAGTCATATATTTTGGAACAGAGTAGTTATTATGGTTTTATTTCACCCTCACACATATCAATACATCCAAACACTTATACAGACGTTACTTAAATATATTTCCATCCCAAACTGTCCATCTGAAATACCTCCCTGTATTTTCCATGTCTTTAATGTCTCCCAAAGCAGATGACATGAGCTAGTTGAATCTACAGTGTAGATCAAGGTCTCTCCCTTTCCCCACACAGCCCCAGCCTCCCTGTTCTGGAAGCTGTCCTTGCAAAGGGCCAAAATAAAGACCCTGAGGTTTTATTTTCTCTCCCTGCTTGTTCTGTTAGGAAAGTAGAGATTAGTGTGGAGTTAAACCAACTTTATGGTCCTGACTTTATGTCAGTCAGTCCTTTCCCAACATTGCAATCCTTTGATTTCACACTCCTGTCTTGCTTTTGCTTTGGCTTTCTTCCCCTGACCATTTAATATCTCCTATTTCTTTGGCTTACTTCCTTACTATTTTTGCACTCCTGAGAATCTTGAAGAAAATGAACCCAACAGTTTTGCCAATTTACCAACTCTCCCTTCCAGAAACATTCTTTCATTTTGCTAAGTTCTTGCCTGGTTCAGGAAAATTAAACTGCTCTATTTACTAAACTCCAAATCAACACTTTGTCCATTCACTTCAGCATTTAAAATGTGAAGGTTCTCTCTGATTGCCAACTTTAAAAACAAAGGAAAACACCCCAGAAAGGCCTTCTGTTTCACCCCAGCAGTGGCTCTTAAGTAACTGTTTAGGCACCTGGTCTTAATCCAAATTCAGTGAAAGATGGCCTTACTCACTTTTAATAACAGGTGAAATTAAAATTACCTGATTTTTCTTTGACTGTATGGAATTAGTAAGTACTAATAAGTACTAATTAATAAGACTGTATGGAATTAATAGTAGTAATTAATAAGTACTAACTTTGACTGTATGGAATTAATAAGTACTAACTGTATGGAATTAATAAGTACTCAAGTTAGTACTTATTAATTCCATACAGTCAAAGAAAAATCACACTGCCCACACAACTTGCTTTTACAAGGTAGTTTAGAGCTATTCAGCCTTAACTGAAAGAAAAGTAGAACATTTAAAACATAATAGGCAGAATATATAGGGAACCTGCTGGTGAGTTCACCTGAAATAACTGCTGGATGCTCACTGTTTTTCTGTGATAAATAATGAGGCTCATTCATATTTGATGAGGACTGTCTCTTTCTGGCTACCTTGCTCTTATCACTGATCACAAATAAACATACAATTATTTTGCAGTATATCCTGTACCTGTTCATACTTTTATATATCCACCCTCCCAGTCCAGGTGTTATGTCAATCTTCATCATGTCCTACCCAAAATTAATGGGGTGGCTCTGTTACAAACTTCCTTTTCCTGCCCAAGTCTTCACTGAAATTCACCAAGCAAGAACTCCACAGTCTCAACTGAACTGTCTTGTACCTACAACGGAATATAAGAATCATTTTCTGGGTATCACAGTCGAGCCTATTATGTTAACATAAATGGGACTTGGAAAATAACTGGAAACTGCATCCAGCTATGTTTGGAGTTTGCCTTAACTATTGATTCCATATTTTTGGACAGTGTCCAAAGGCACGTGGTTGCTGCTCTGTACAACACTGCATATCTCTCTGCCTCAGAGGTTTAAGACTCGTTGGGCAAATTTTCTGATAATACAGCTGATTTTATCTGTGGAGCTCTAAATCAAACCTGAACGTGATAAGGAGCTGCCTTGGATAAGGGATTTTCCTAGATTCTGCTCAATTGAGTCCTACAGGAAAAACTGTGGCCTATCTACTAATATAAAAAAGAACTTTAAAAAATGCAAGCTCATAGTCTAAATGGATAGCAGGAAAATGAGCTGATCAGCTTCTGAGCAGCAGGAAACAGAACAAGTGGATATTTATTCTAGAATAGGAAATGAATATATAGATTTGTTTTATTGTAATTCTCTTGCTAACAAGAGGCAGGCAGGAATGCTAGAAAAAATAATGCAGCCCTAGAGTTAGAAGTCTGGATTTTTTTATCCAAATAAGAAACATCATCATTAAAAGCAACTCTATTGAACAAAAGTAGCTCCCACAAAAAGGCAAGGCCATCAGCAAGAGCTAAGTATATGTAAATGGGATTTAGTTCACGGAGAGTAGTGTACTCTCAGCACCTCAGAGGATTCATTCCAATACAATACTGCAAGTAATTAGGAAGCAAATATGCATTACTTTAAATAAACCAAAGCAAGAGACAAAGCAAATTATTTTGAAGTGCTTTTACTCTGTAATTTCATTAAAGGAGGTTGTTTATTCTCAGAGGGCAACTAGAAATTGAATATTGGAATTAAAATTACAGAAACATATATCTGTTTATGGACCAAGGTCAAACAGGCTTTTATTAGGAGCAAGGATATAATCTACACAGCTTAGAAATATTTTTAAAATATTTTGAAATTTTTGATATTAATTTCTTTTTGCCTTTATCTAAAGTCCTCCTTAGCATTTTAGCTTACTTTTTTCCCTGGAATCTTTATCAGGTTTACAGGGCTCCTCACTGAAGAACAGGTATCACATAGCTTTTCCTTATTTTACTTTTCAAAATTCCTTTGGAATCAGGAATTAAGAGTCTCACCTTGCAACATAAAGGGCCAAGTCAACAGACAGACTAAATTGTCCTCACCTCGTTAATATTAATGAGGAATTAGCTGATGTGTGCTATCTCCCAGTTGCCAGGTCTTACTTAACTGGTAAAAATAATTTTGCTATCTGCATGGAGGGAGTCTGATGGGAAAGATCAAAGGAGAAAAAAGAGCAGAGGGGAAAAGGAATGGGAGAAAGAAGAGGGAAAACAACAGTGGATTCTTTACTGAAATAATTTACAATTCAGGACTGTGACATTTTCTTACTTTTTGATCTGTTTTCCTATTTGCAGCAAAGTCACTGATGCCAAAAAGGACCCTTCATATGCTATGCTAGAATCATAGCAATCTATAGAGGAAAAAGCAAACAAGATCAGCTTTATGCTCATTTTCAGAGATAAACCATACTGAACTACTGAATCTTGGGGGAAAAAAAAAATAGAAGTTTCATCAAAAGATATATGGCACATTAAATGTTATGTACACAGTATTTTTGAAGTTGTTGCAACATATTTTTCTCTAACAAAACTGTAAGAACTGTGGGGTGGCTTTCATCTGCCTTTTAGCTTTTAATTGGTTTTATGTCTCTTTCCTTTATATATAAATATGCAAACACCCACACACAGATTCAAACATACATATGCATACATTCATTTCATTTATAAATATTGATTAATATTCTTAATAATGAAAAAAATTCAAGCAGAGATTCTACTCCCCATAATAGTGCTGAATTGTAAGTCATCTTTTGGATCGATCTGAATTATATTGTGGTTCTTTGTAAACACAATAGTGGATTAAAATACTGTAATAATTGTCACGGTGCTTGATATTTACATCAAAACACTTTTTTATAGCACAATCACAGAAACTTACTTCTGTAGCCATAGATTGGGAAGCTTGAGTTCTGGATTTCTATAGTCCTTCTACCATTGTACTGTATGCAAGTTGCCAAATAATGGTATTTCATTTCAGAATAAATAAAATACTGTTTATTTGTAATTGGCTATCCAAGAGAGAATGAAGAAGAGGATGGAAGCAAAAGCAGCAAGTAGACAAGCAGATGTGGATGTGCACTTGGATACCAGACCTCTGGATAGCAAAGGAGCATACAGTACCCAGCACCTTGAAGAGAAACAGCTTGGAAAACACCGTCAGGAAAGCTCTGCACTGACTGTGTCACATCAGATCACAAGAAAATGCTCTCACAAAGGGATGCACAGGAGTTCAACTCACTAGAGCTCCTCCTGTCCAGAGCACCAGCAGAAGAAGCAAGCTGGGCAATCTTCACATTTTCTGTGGGTCAGTTTTACTGAGTTTTTGGAACAGACCCAAATAATTTCCGTGGTTGAAGCTCGTTTTGCCTTAGGGACTGACTGTGAAAAGCCCACCAAACAGAAACACAATGGTGATGGAGCCTGGGAAGCAGCGGGTGCCAACAATGCCAGACTGGAATGATGAACTCAAGCGGTTTGGCCACTGAGAATTCCACAACAACTGGGTGGGGATGTTCCAGGAACGAGGAGATGCTCGAGGCTCACAATGGCTTATTCAGCATCCACAAACACTGAATAAAGAGACTCGAAAAAAGAAACACACACAACCACAAAAGCCAAGCTGGGAGAAGCACTGATTCGGGGGATTGTTGGAGAGAGATGAACATGACAAGTCAATGGGTATGAAAAGCTGGACCCAGATGGCAGGAGGTAAGAAAAGATCTTAGCACAGCTGTCAGTGATACAAGGACAGATCACGCCGTTGGTGTCAGGAAAATGGAAGAGGATCTTTTCATTGCTGTGGGAAGATCAAGGTATTAAATTACATACGTACATACGTCAAGAAGTGAAGACCAATTGCAGGACAGATACAGGAACCTTTAAGCAGCTCCTTTTAGGATTGTGTTTATGACTTCAGAATGCCTGATCCAAGAAAGCCTGGCAAATGTTTAAGACCTTCTATAGTGCTTTGCAAAAAAAAGAAAAAAAAAAGTTATGTGACTGAGAACACTTTCGGTGATTTCTGATATATTGGAGGAGGGCCAGTGATGTCACTGGGGAATCTCATGATGGAATGAAGGGCACAAGCTTTTTGTCCTAATAATCTTCGTACTTGATTGGGCTTAAACAATTAAAGGGTGCTTTTTTCAAAACCACATTGGGAAACAATTTGTTTTGAGCATCTCAGGTCTCACAAATCACCATCGTTTTGAAAACACACTCAGGAGAGTGGAATATATTACAAATTTAAATACATATGGTCTGTATTTGAATTAGAGGATAACAAAGGTGTCATGGGGCTAAACTAGTGTGACAGAAAAAACAAAATCTTTAAGTGCAGCAATAGCATGAATCATTGCTACTGCTTGGTTCTAGTATTCCCACAGAGGCTCAAAGGCCAACATAGGAGGAGGAAAGAAAAAATATTTTAAAAATGTAGAAAGCTCATTGTTTATAATATTACTGCTGCTGCATATTCCTGTCTCTATTTCTACAAAAGGCTGTGTGTAAGAAGTCTGTAGGTGTTAATTGAAAATAACTGAAATAACTGGATGACATTATAGTATGTAATCACTGTGCTTGCAATAGTATTTGAAAACAGCACATGCATCAAAATTTAAAATACTTTGCTGGCCTTCCAGAGTCTTTTGCTAAACCTAGTGTGCATTGGAACCTGAGTGAATGAATCCCATTAGTCATCACCATCTTAACAATATGCACTTCATACAGAGTTGGCTTCTGCACAGAGGAAGGAAATTACCAGTACTAACAAAGGAAAGAAGATTTATAATGAGCAAATATACAAAAGCTCCAAATAATTATAATATTCACAGTTTGGCAATGACTTTCTAGGCTATGAAATTACTTTCCTTTTGGAAGAATGAAGATTCTACAAGGTTAGTATAAACAAAGGGTAATTGGAAAATCAAATTGCTCTACACAAGTTATTGTAAGGCCTGGAAGAATGGTGATAGAATTAAAAAAACACAAACTTGCTTATGAATCAGTGGATTTTTGTTTTGTACACTCTTGCAATCAAAAATGCTCCCTTTCAAGTGCTACATGGGAAACAAATGGCTAAGTACAAATGCCAGCTTACCCCTGATACAATGAGCTCTCCTCCCAGGTTCTGAACTTCTGCCTTCACCTTGCTGCAGATGTTGAGCTGGTGGCAGTAGAGGGCAATGCGCTGCAGGTAGGCCAGCAGGTCCTGCTTGCAGGCTGAGTCTGGGCACTGCAGGCAACAGAAATCTGCATTAGATGGAGCTGAGGTCATGAGATTAGAGACAGGTAATCAGACAGTGGCAATGTGTGTGTGTGTGTGTTAGGTGGATCTATTCCACCTTGTCTTTACATGAGGTACTTGATAAAATGGGAAAACTCAGACTCTACCTGTCATTTAATTCAAGATTTATGAACTCAAGCTAAAGATGCACTCTGCCTTTCTGTGAAATGAGAAGCCTCTCTCTCAGTATCATGTAAATATTATGATTGCTCTGTGTTAATTTATGATATTGTACAGAACAGAAGATCTATTGAACAGCCAAAAGACCAGGTTTGACATAAAACTCCAGGTTGTCTGCTGGGTGTCCAACATCCAGTATAGACCAATTAAATCCCAGATAAACCCATTTATGACTGGTTAGCCTCACTCTTGTCTGCCTGGCAGCTCCCCTGGCAATGTGTAGACATTCAGGATTAGATTAGGTGAAATGTGCTGGATGCTGTGAGGGTTTTGTAATCAATAGAACTAGAAAAGGCCCGAGTACAATTTATTCATAGTCTCTGGGACTCTTAATACAAACTGCATCATCCCCCACAATATCAGCAGCATAACAAACAACAGCCTTGCAGTTAATATTCAAAGTCTTGCCTCAGGAGAACAGACCTCAGTAATTCACTCTGATGGAACGGTGCTACAAGAGCCCATTGCTAACAGCATGGCTCCAATAAATACTCTTTGGGGCTACCCAGCAAATTCTGACTGACAGGGTTCCTGCACAGCTTGGGCAACAAAGATTCCAAATATGCCTTTGTAGCACCTCACAAAGTTTATGCTAAAAAAAAAAAAAAATTATCAGAGCATTTCAAGGAAAACTGATGGAATTAAATGCACATGAATCAACAGCATCACAGCCTCTGAACTGAGATCACTGCTCTGGCCTCAGCAGCTAATGCTGGCAAGGAATGTGTTTATGGTGAAGTGGTTGGATTTAATGTTATCTATATCCCCAAAAGGAGTCACTTGGCTTTTTTCTCTCCCTTTAAAACTAACAATAAACAAAGCTGGAGGTTCACTGCAGCTGCTGTAGAGCTTCTCTTCCTCAGACAGTTGTCACATCTTTCAGGCATTAATCCCTAAAAGACCTCTTCTCCCTACAGGTGCCAATTTAATACAAAAATATTTATCCTATCTTGAAGTCTATGAACTGAAAGAAACAAACTTTAAAGCAGTACTTCTAGAGAGCTGTCAAGGCTTTAAATATAAGTACCTTGGAGTGAAAAAATGTAAGAGCTCTCTCATTGGAACAACAATTAAAAATGCAACTGTCCACAAAATGTTTATATTGTGTAAGGGTCTCCTAAGTTCTGCGAAATATCATTAAAGTGCAAGCATTAAAACAAATACTTCCTTCTCAGAATGATTTCACTGTTTATTATTAAGGTTACAGTCCTCTGAAATTTAAAATGTGACTCAAGTCAAGGCACTCTAAGAATAACAAGTCTCCTTGTGTTTCCTTCTTTAAAATATTCCACCTCTGCAAATACTGCAGACAAGGAATTTCATCAGCTGACAGATGGATTTCTTCTTTCTTGTGTTAAAATGAACAGATGCAACATTTGAAGGATTGGAATGGGTTAACTACAGGAGAAGTGCTTGCTGCTGCTGAAGGAAACCTAAACCCAACATTTCTGAGGCTACAGGAAAATGGGCAGCTTTGGTTTTTTTGCCACTCTTGCCCATATTCTCTGGCAGGGTGTGTTACACACTATTACAGTCTTGCTTGAAAAAGAAAAAGACAGTTATTTTGAAGAGAAAGACTAGAGGCAAGCAAATTATCAGTTCCCACTTCCAGCAAATTTTCTCCTAGTGACAATGAAAAGAAAGAAACTATGGGAAATTTACAAGGGGAAAAATGGTGAGATTTAATTAACCTGAATCTAAAATTAGCTGTCTAGGACCTGGATCTGAAATTTGACTCTTGACTTTTAATACGATGCTTCCTCTTGCTCTCCAGATAGATAATCCAGCCTGAAAAAATATACAGAGCAAGTTCATCTGTCCAGCTATGCCATGAATTTGGCAATGGGAACGAGGGGAGAGACCCCAGAACAGGCACAATACCATAAGGCAAACCAGAAAATAGGGCAGTAAAGTGCCATATCAAGGGAAAATTGCTGTAAGAAGGAGCTGAAAAGAATCCAAGGTTTCCCAGGATGACAATGGGAGCAGAGCACTCAAGTGCCTACTGCTTTTTTAACAGCAAATGCATTTTGAACTTGATGATCTCAGAGATCTTTTCCAACCTGAAAGAGTCTCTATCAGCCTAATTTTAAGAGGCCCAGAGGTGAGGCTGGGGAACAAGTCAGGCATTTCTGAGCTTTGGAGAGACTCATTTATGACTTTCCTGTACCACAAAATGCTGATGGCTGTAGAAGAACCAACTTTTTATCCAATGGGAAGATGAGGATCCAGGCTTCCAATAGGTAACTTTCTGCCTTTTCCTGCAAAGGCAACTCATCCATAGAGGTTACATTGTATTTCTGCTCCTTTTTGGGGTTACCTGATCAGCTACTGCCCGTGCCAATTTGTCCATCCTGGATCCTGCCTCTGCAATCTTCTTGGCAGCATTAATGACATCAGATGTGTTCTTCAGGGGGCCTTTCCCTCTGAAAAACAAGACAATTACCCACAACCTCAGTAAATCATGAAAGGCAGCAGTTTTAGTCACCCTGTTTAGGGCTTGATTTTAAAATAGTAACACAAATGTCTTCTTAATTTATTATAATTTCGCCTTTTTAAGTACTTTACAGTACAGCCTGATTAAGAAATCTGTCTGCTGTGTTTCCTCTCCCTTACAAAATGACAATTTAGTCCGATGGTGCCTTCAAGCACATGAGCTGTACTTAATAGTATATGCATTTTTAAGTGCTCATTAAGCCAGTGCTCTTCCTGGAATACACAGCTATTTCAAAATGATGTGATTCCCAAGCCAGTGCTAAATGTTCAGCCCATTGTGTCTAGGGCAAGAATGTCACATTTTTTAGAAAACCTTTTTTTAGTAGATTTTAGTGGAAAATAAAGATAGTAGATTAGTGGAAAACAAAGACAGGTGAAGCATAATCCTTATGTTACACACTTAAATGTTATACTTAAAACATTTATTACTAGCTTTAAGACTCATATTTCTCTATATTTTTAAGATGGTGCACAAAATTCTGATTTTAGTCATTAAAGCTACCAAAATGTGTTGAGACAAAAAGTCTCCACCAACTTTTCTGAGTTTGCTTCAGACTCAAAACTTTAATCCTGATTGTACCAATAAAAGTGCAGCTGCTCCTGAGAAAGGCTCAGCTGGAAGTGAGTTCACTTTCCATTTTTTTAATGTGGAAAATCATAATATGATCCAATTTTTTTTTTTTCCATGAAACAGAAGGCCTTTTTCTAAGCACAACACTGCATTATATTTGGAATTTTTCATCTATAATGGCAAGAATAACATGCTAAACATATTTCCATTTTAATCTTCTTTCCAGATTTCATTACCACCTTAAACAGATAATGAAATACAACTGGTGAACTTAAACTGCAGCAAAAATACTTCTTGGTGACCTCATGTGCTTCTACATTAATTACATGAGGAGATCCAACTGTCACAAACTCCATGCATTTGAAAAATTATTCTATTTTAACACTGCTGAGGTTACAGCCAACCAAAAAGGTGTGAAAGGCTTGTTTCTGTTTTAATGGAATATATTAAACAAGTTGTTACTGAATCTGATGCAGACAGAGGTGCACTTTGATTTTTTCTTATTTACTTCAAATGTTACATTAGTTTTCTCTCCTTCTCAAATTAGTTCTGTTCCTTTGATGCTAGAAAATATAATCATTAAATTTTCAATTTCATGTTCAATGTATCAAAGGTTGTCCCAGAGGTTGCAGAAACTCTGCATATTCTGGGCTGTTGCTTTAGGACATAATTTCTTCCTTCCATGATACAATGGCACTGCTTGAGCAGATTTCACTCTAATTTTTTGGGGGCAGAAGGATCAGAGACACCAAGACAACACCAATACAAAAGTAATTCAGAATCCTGTAAAATATCCTCTCCATCCAGTTCCCATGGCAGGAGCACCTTCCACCAGACCAGGCTGCTCCAAGCCCCAGCAAACTGGCCAAGAACACTTCCAGGGATGGGCAACACAAAGAGATGAACAAATGGATGTCTGATTTTAATCCTGAAGAAAATCAGAAAGATTTTTGTCCTGTTTTGCGTAATCACATTGTGATAAATACCATTTAAACTCTTGAACTTGCTTTAAAAATAAACTCTGAACAACATTTAATTTATTATGGTGATCTGGAATTCAAAGAACACTGTAAACCATTCTCCCTGGTGTGATTAACAATATGACTATAGTTAAAGACAATAATTCTGTTTACATTGTATCATTCATGATTGGCCTTTTGACATTCTGCAATTAGAGAAGAACAAGACGTCAACAGAGAAAAGAACTGAAAGCAAAAAATAAATAATTACTGACAGACTCCCACGAAGCATTAGATCAAGCCAGTTTCATTTCATTTGGGATTTTTTTGGGAGGAAGTTCGGCGTTCAAATGATATAAATAGTTTTGCCATTACTTTTGATTGACACAAATGGTGCTGAAATGTTGAAAGTTCAGAGAGGCACATGCATTTAGATAGGTACTAAAGGAAATGTCACTGGAGTGTCTGTAAGGTCACAGACTAACTTTGCTGCTGAAATTCAAAACGATCTGCAAATAAAAGAGACCTGCAAATAGCACAAAAACTTCACGTGATTAATCTCACTTGGAGAAACACCCAGGGCAGTGTGTATGATGAGTGTTGGCTTTGCATCCCCAAAACCGCAGCAGATCATCTCAACAGGCTGCAGATGGAGCAGAAAAAGGAAGATGAGGCACATCTGAGCTCCTCAGGGCTATTTTGTCCTCACCTGGTGAAGTCTGTCATTTCCATCATGATCATGCACATCTGCTTGGCCAGCACGATGATGTCATTGCCACTGTCATCCCACTTGGCCACCTCTGCATCCAGCTTGCTCTTCTCTTGGTGGAATATCTCCACCTGCTCAGCAATCTTTGCCTTCTCCTCCTGGGGAAGCTGAGCCATGATAGCCTGGGGAAAAAACAGATGTTGGGCATGAAAAAGGGTAGGTGGAAACTGGATGTTTCCAGTGGTCTCAACAGTCTGAGATTTTTTTTGTGGGAGTTGAAGATGCCAAGCAAAATCTAGTAGGTATTTGATTTCTGTTAGGACAGGCAAAGCCAAATCCACAGCTTGTTTATAACTCTTCTTGCACTTTCAAGATGACAAAATTCATATTTATGATGTCATGATTATTCACCAGTTGACATAGGAGGATTGAATTCCTATTAAATCTTAATTATGAGGGAGAATAAAACGGGTGACATTTATGGGAAAAGGCAGACTGAATTGCTTTGTCTCCCCTAGTCTCATCCTCTGTCAGAAACAGAGGATTTCAGATTAACACAAACACTAAAATAAGCTATGACACACAAGACAATACATTTGAAGTGAATTTTAACAAACTTATCTTAATAATATTTAGTGTTCTAATTGCCTTTTGGAAGAGGTGCAAAAAGGCACTGAAAGGTTGATAGTGATCTGCCTCAGCACCAACAAAGAACAAAGTTCCCTGCCCCCTCCAAAGAAAAGAAAACCCTAAAAAATTATGATAATTACTTTAAAAAATCAAATGGACACTTCAAATAATGATTTCCAAGTTGAGCTACTATTTGGCTCTAGGGGTTCTGAAGACCACATTATGCATTTAATGGGGTGTGACACATATTTAAGTGTCATTACATTTTTTTCTTGTTTATGTCACTTTCAATCAGCTGAAGACTTTTTCTACATATTCTTAAAATGCTCTTGGCTTTTAAAAATCTGTAATTGACCTTTTCCAAAACTGAAATTAAAAAGGGTTATAAACAGTACATCAGAAAATGAGAAATTTGCAAGTTAATCAAATTAAAATTCAACCTGAGTTTTAATTAGGCCTTATCAATGTAACTCAGCAGTTTCAAATGTTAGCATAATAGTCTCAGCACAGAAAAATGCACTGTAAATCAGGCTAATAAATAAATAAATAAATATATGAAATGCACATAAAACACTAGAAGTGAGGTTAAGAGAATGTGATGGGAGTGGTAAAATTTGGGAAGTTGATGTGTATGACTTGCCTTGCTTTCTTTGAGTGGCAGCTTCACCTGAACACTCTTTAAACTGGTAAACAGTGTTTTAATATTTCTGTTTCAGCTGCTGATGTGCTTTAAAAGCAGCCATATCCTATAGCATACACAGCCCATAAATTCCAGTTTTATTTCTGCTGAAGACCAACACAGGTCTTTCTACTGAAACACTAACAGCTTTATGGAATAAGCATATTAAACAAATCCATTACATTCCACAAATAAAAATATTTTGCATCTTTTCCACCGAAAAGGTTCAGATAAGATACGATTCTGCTTAGCAGGCTCATCTCAATGAGTCACCCCAGACTGGGGACTGGGCAGCTTCTGCTTAGCATGTTTTCCTTTTAGTTTTTTATCATTTGTTGTTTCCTGTGCCATATTGCAATCTGTGTTATTCAGGAACTGTCTTTATGATATATTATGTTTATACAGTGTGTAGCTGATCAAAGCAGAAGGTTTTAAGAGCAGCAGTAATAATAACCACAGTAAATGTAATAGAATTTAAGACTCCTGAATTCCCAGGTGAACTCAATTCTTAGCAAAAATAAATTACTGCAGTCTTTGCTTGGGTTTTGGATCGAGAAAAGAAGACATGCTACCCAGTCCTAAATGTAACAAAAAAAAAAAAAAAAGAAGAAAAAGGCTGTGAAATTTGACAAAATACTCTGTACTGTATCTCATTTCTGTTACATCTGAGATTTGCTTTAGCAGTTAATTCTTTGAATATCTCAGACAGGACTTTATGCCCTTTAAAATATAAAAATCACTAGACATAGTCAACTACATCCAGAACAGAGTTCTGTCGTCATTCTCAGAGTAAGGTACCCAGGTATAATTCCACAATTCTTGGGACTGAATCGTTTTCCATGTCAAACCCTGGTCATCCATCTCTATTCATGTAGAGGATAATGAACATATAAGTTATGTCCTCAATATGCAAAGGCAACATTTTTTTGTCCTAGGGATGTTGTGATGAAAAAAGAGTTTTTCTGATACATGGTAGAATTTAGTTACCATCTATATTAAATATTTAGGGAAATTAATTTGGGAGAAAAAGAAATCTCTGCCCATTCCACTGGATCCATGCCTTGCATCTCTCCCATATCTCTGAGTAATCTTCTTTCAGATTTTTGTTAGTCTACTGTTTCTTTTCAGGGTGTAAAATCTTTGTGTCAAGCCCCAGCCTACAGCACTGAAAACTCCTCTGTCCTGGTCCTCTGAGCTTTCACAGAATCTTTGCCTGTTGGTATTTAGGTTCTCAGCCCTACAAATCCTCTTCCAAAATCCAAGGTAAAAAATCCCTGTTCCAGCTACCAGCTTTTGCTGCTGTTTGAGTGTGTGGGGAGGATGCTTCTCATTTAGTCCATTCCTTCACTTCTAGCACATCAGAATAAACCAGAATTGTGTGAAACAGCCATGAAAATCATTCAGATAATTCCCAGTTTCCCACTGGTTCTCTGCTGGAAAATGTTAAAAGGCTTTTCTTTAAAAAAAAAAAAAATCCTCTCCAGCCAAATATATTTCCATGATGCATTTTCCCCCAAAATTATATTGACTTTTTTTTTTTTAATTAATCTGAGCTGAGAAGCCTATTCAGTAGAAGGTAAACATTCATCAGAGGGTGGCATAATCCTAAGTGTTAACAGGAATATTCCTGAGTGTTAACAGACTTCACTTCCCCAGCACCTGTGACCCCTGAAGCACTCATCAGCTTAATTTGCAATCCCCATGCACAAGCTGAGGTCGCAAATCACAATGACTGGAGTTTATCATGATGTAATTACCCTGGTAAAATTACATTGACTCAGTAGCAAATATCTTCAATTACAATTAAATTACAGGGACTACTCAGTAGCTTAAACAGATCTTCTTGACAGGTTTGCACACTGGGAAACATGACTAATGTAAGATTTCTCTGGATACAGCACATGGTGCCCTGATGGGATTTTTTTTTTTATAAATTTGCTGACTACTCCCACGGTTTCAGCACATTCCAAACCTGCAAAACCTTCTCTTAGAGATCTAGCTGGAGCAAGCAGCTGATACTAGGCACCACTAAAGCCTCAAGATCATTCAATAAATGCTACTTAAATAGGTTTGACATGAAAAAAAACCTTCAACACCTCAGTCAGCCCCATCCCATCCTTTCCTGAATGACCCTGAGGACTGGAAATCACTGCCTTTGCTTTTTCAGGCAGAGTTGTTACTGGTTATTATCCAGACTGGAGGCTGTGGGGTTTATACTCACCCTTGCACTCTGGCCAGCAATGAGCTGGTCATCCTCAGTCTGGACGCTCGTTCTGCTGCGCACATCGTAATCCTCCTGCTCGAAGTCTGAGTCATCCTCCAGCTCCTCAGGGGTCTGCAGGGAGACAAAGCCATGGGGAGGAGATGACACAGCTTAAAAATGACACAGACCAAGTCCTGTGCACAGTGAGCTCTTATTTCACTAACTGCCCAGGAAATGCTGCTCTGCTCTCCTTTGAAATGAACTTGTCTGCCCCAGCAGTCAGGAACCGAAATTGCATTGTCTTAAAAAATTAAATTGTTTCAACCTTAGTTTTCTTTACAAATGGCATTTGTCATTACCTTGCCACAAGTTTTCTTGCTGCAATTTCTCTTAACTCTGTTAACATGATGAATGCAGTTCCAGGAACAAATATCCTTTGGAAGCACTAACAACCGGAACGCAGTATTGAAAAATAATGTCATTTCATATATAAATGGACACTAATACTATTATGTTACTGGAAGCTACATGTAATCTTCAAAAGAAAAAGTAAATACCTGGAAAAAAAACAACTAACATCCTGGAAGAAGAATTTATCAAGGCAAAGAAGAGATTTCCCATTGAAAGAAATTGCAAATGATGTCAACTGGTTTTGAAACAAATGTGAAATTTATAATCTGTGTAATCTTGTTAGTTCACATGGTTTTTTACACATACAGAGCTTTGGAATTTGACTCATCTCCTAACTGAAACCATATTGTCTCCACTGCTGGTGCTACAAATAACGTGAGGGTGTCTTGGAAGATTGATAAAATCAAGTTATGTATTTTCAGGCTTCAGATTGTTTAAAATGTTGGAGGGAGGGAGTAAAAAAAACCAAACCTGATGGAGCTGTTCATTTTGGGTTTTTCACCTAGCAAAAAAATTGGAGTAAAAAATGTCCTTATGTATATACAGGAAGAAATTCTAATTAAAATCACTAGTTAGTACCATATTTAATAAAGATGGTGCAAAAATAATGGGAGTCTTTAGAAAGAAGATTATATTCCATTTTATAATTGAACAGCATCTGGTACAACAGCCTGGCCATGAGTAACTTCTGTAGGTAAGATATATGACAATGGAAAAAAAAACCCACAGAAACTCTGCAGAGAAATCCTCACCTTACTGCACACCCATCACCCCCAGTATCAACCTGGAAGACAAAAACCCTACAGAAGAAATAATCCAGGCTGGCATTTCGTGCTTGGAGGCAACGTCAGGTTTTCTAGCAGAGGTGCTAATCACTGCCAGTTGTCATTACAGCTCTGTCTGGAGGATGCTCAGTCACCAGGAACGAGTCCAAACGCTCGAACGTAACGCAGAGGAGTCTTTTGGTGATATTTCTGTTCCAGCCTGGCTTCCAACACGAAGTGCACAGCACTGTTTGTAGCTGCACGGTGAAGTGCACAGGATGGGGAGAGTAAAACACAGCCATCTTCGTTTGACTTGGAAAGTATGAATTAAATACGTGTTTTGATGCCGAGTGCTGGAGGAAGAAATAACCAAGCGTGACAGTGTGGTAATGAACCTCGGTCTGCTTCTCTGGAGAGAGGCAGGTACAAGGAGTGTGTGTAACAGGATAGGCAGGAGAAGAAGTTTAGATGAAAAATGAATTTACCTTTTCTCTACTGTCACAGGTAAAAGAAAATGATTGGTACTCATCATTATAATGACCAACGGTCTTGTTTCCCAATTGCCTTTAATCCCTTTATTCTCTCTGCTCCGCTGCCCGAGGGCAGGATGTGACCTTAAAATCAGTCATGAGCAAAGGAGCTACAAAGAGAATCATTCAACTCCCTGAGCAAGAGTATGTTCTATCACAGGGCTCAGCTTTTCATCTGCCTAGGCTGTGCTGTTTAGAACAAGAACAGGGTGGAGAGCTTCAATAAACCAGCTGGCTCCTCCCCATCCTCCAAGTCCACTCAAGGAGACAGATTCACTGGTCATTGTAAAGCCCTTTCACACCTCAAATATCCTCCTCTTAGTTTCTTCTGTCTCCACTTTTATAAATGAGATTATAAAAGCTAATGTGCAGTCCTTTCCAAGTCTTTCATAGTCAGACTTGCAGTAAAGATGTAATATCCAAAATATTACATCTCACCACTGTAACCAGTAAGGACATGAAGCTGCCTCTTAAAAAAAATTCTGAATATTCTATGCAAGGACTTATTCTTGAAGAAACATCCAGAAAAGAAATGTATTGCTGTTACTGTCTGACATTCATAATCTTAAAATCTGTGGTCTTTCAGAGACTGAAATTTAATGGGTATAAATGTTGAACTTGGAGAAAGTGTAGTGCAAACCAAAAGGGCAAATAATGCAACTGTTAGCAATATACTACAAGCACGATACATCTTCCTATTTCCCCCTTGTACAAGTGGGACCTAATTCAAAATGGTCTTTCAGATCACTCTTTTTATGCTTTCAAGTGTGGTGAATTTAACACCTTTATTTTCTTCCCCAAATAGCTGCATTTTTCATTACAGTGAAGAAGTGGGGTTAACTTTTATCTCTATGCTGCCTTTTCAAACCCTTGCACCATTGCTTTGTTTTAGCTGATCCCCTGGAGATGAAGCCCATATAGAATTAGGTCTCCCTTTTGTTTAGACACAAAAATACAAAAATAAATATTATATTGAATTTCCTTGACTTCAAGACTTCTACTCTTAGCTAGGCCTTCTGAACATACCAGAACAACTCTAATTTTTGTGCACAACTAACAGGACCTTGATATTTAAAACCTTGTTTCCAAGACAACAGAGTCTGAAACTCCATTTATCTGAGCTGGAACACAGACAGACAGATTCTGTCTTGCAGACACCTGGACTTATGGTCACACAAATGTAGGAAACATGGATCTGAGACTGGAGACAGCTTCCAATCAAAGCTGACAACCACCAGTGGCAGGAGAAGCTAGAGTAATTTTCAAAACTAATAGATTTTATGAACTGATTGATTTCAGCAGAAAAATGGACCATTTTAATAATTTTTAATCTGTCTGTTTTGTAGCACAGGCCATTAGACTTACCAGGACTTTTTTTTTTTTTTCTTTAATACAGTATCTTTACTACACACAACATATTCTTCATTCATTCTTCTTCATAGTCTTCCTCCTAACTCGGAGGAAGTCTTCCTCCAAGAAAAGTAGATACTTTTCTTTTAAGATGCATGTTCTATTTCTAATGTGAATATGGTGACTTTCAACTTCCAGACATTGGAATTTTTTTTTTTTCTTTTTAATATCTCTCTGGCTGTTAGACTGAAGAGCTCGCTGTGAACAAAATATCTTCCATCTATGTATTTTTTTTTTATCTTTCATGACTGCAGTGTGAAAATATGAATGATACAAGTAATAAAATGGCATATATATGCAGATTTATAAATGCTATTTGTTTCATATTTCACCAACTCAAATGTACTTGATGAAGCTAGAAACCCCACTTTGCTATAGTGCTGCATGCACTTGAAAATTGTAAGAAGCAATTTTAAGAATTTCAGCTCTGTGAACAGCAAGTCAAGCTAACCTTGTAATGAAAGACTGAAGAGATGAAAAGATCCTACAATCTTAAAATTTCTTACAATGAAAATGCCCTGTAATTCTAAGAGAAAAGGAGAATAAAAGACAGACTTTACACTATG